>NC_057394.1:70811550-71123949 GCF_019320065.1 Cervus canadensis | reverse complement strand
CTAGCAGGTCTTTTAAAAAGTCATCTCGATATGTACTAAAATGGGATCATTTCTAGAATACAATAATGAGTGAGAAAAGCTAGATACAGAAGAATATGTACAGAATGCTTCTATGTATATAAATTAAAGGGAGAATAAAATACAGATTGCTGATCCTTTATGCTGGGAAAGATTGAAGGCAGGAGGAGAAGGGGACGACAGAGGATGAGATGGTTGGATGGCATCACCGATTGGATGGACATGAGTTGAGGAATCTCCAGGAGTTGGTGATGGATGGGGAAGCCTGGCATGCTGCAGTCCATGGGGTGGCAAAGAGTCGGACACAACTGAGAGACAGAACTGATCCTTTATCTACACATGTGAGATGACATTATTTGAATCTTTTTTGAGTTTTTGGAAAAGAACCTCAACTTCTTGGGTCGGAGGGCGGTGGGGAGGGGGGTGCTGTGCCAGGTCTTAGTTGCAGCATGCAGGATCTTTTGGTCTGGGCTTCCCTGGTGGTCAGACCACCAGGGAAGAATCTGCCTGCAATGCAGGAGGCCTGGGTTCAATCCCTGGGTGGGGAAGATTGCCTGGAGAAGGGCATGGCAACCCATTCCAGTATTCTTGCCTGGAGAATCCCATGGACAGAGGAGCCTGGTGGGATACGGTACGTGGGGTTGCAAAGAGTTGGTATGACTAGGTGACCAACACACACAAAATATGTGGTCTAGGTTTAGAGAAGGATGCTCAAAATCTGGCAAAAGAAATGAGAAACCAAGCACTATGAGACAAAATGGGAGGAAAACAACTTCTCTCAGCTGTACATTCAGTTCAGTTCAATCGCTCAGTTGTACTTCATACCTTTCAAACCTGTGCATTGTGTGTATACACCACCTCTTCTTTTTTTTTTTTTTTTCTTTTTTTTAAATCTTATAGCCGCCGCCGAGACAAAGAGGCCGCGGCCCGGCCTCCGCCCGCCGACCCCGGGCCTGCGCCGCGGTGCCCGCCCGCCCGCCCGCCGCCGCCGCCGCCGCCCTCTCGGGCCGCTCAGGGGGCCATCGGTGCCCCCGCCGGCGGCCGGCTGGCGCCTCCTACACCACCTCTTCTAAAGGAATAAATAAACTCAAAGAGATTGAAAATTTTATGGACAGAAAATTTACAAAATCAAATCATGAAAGAAATGTTATTTTGGCAACAGGAGCCACTAATGATAAGAAGGTCTATTCTGTCCATAGCATTCTCGGGTAGCTAAAGACTTCATATAAGAAGCTTTCATATCCATATATGTTATGTATTTTTCATACTAAAAAACAAAACTTGAATATAAAAGGTCAAGGAAGACATTGCAATTTCTGGACCAAGAAGTGTAGGAATGATTTATGATTCACTTTTTCAACAACAACCTGAACATAATTATATGTCAAGCAATACGAACAATAATATATAGAAGGAAACCCCCCTCCTTATTTCCTGCACTCAAGTGGCTTGCTTAAAACTTAATAGACTAATGGTCCTAAGATAACAAGAAAGACCAAAAAATTAATGCGAGGCACAGATTAAAAATGATTTCAGGGGCTCAGCTAACACCAAAAAGTCACTGTAGAGAAGTCTTACAAAAATTAAAATCTGGACCCTCTCTCACTTTCAAGACCTCAACATCTCTCTGATAAAAACCAACTCCTCCAGTTCCAAGTGAAGTTCTCAGCTGCCACCAATGACTTTCTGCTACCCTAGGTCACCCACGTGGTTTCTGTAGTTTCCATTAGCTGTGAATACTCTGTGCTGACCCAGCACCTAAGGTGGATGTGCAGCTGTCCAACAGCCAGCAACTCGGCCTCAGCCTTGTCAGACCTCCTGATGGTGGGTTCTATAAATAGTGAACAAAATCAGTCAAGAACTACTTTGTAATCATTATCAGGAACATCTCTTTGTGGTTTCAAAGGATTAAAGAGAGCAACAATTGATTAAAGATATGTAAAAAAAAAAAAAAAAAAAAGATATGTAACATCAGTCCATCCTAAAGGAAATCAGTCCTGAATACTCATTGGAAGGACTGATGCTGAAGCTGAAACTCCTTTGGCCACCTGATGCAAAGAACTGACTCATTGGAAAAGACCCTGAGACTGGGAAAGATTGAAGGCAGGAGGAGAAGGGGACGACAGAGGATGAGATGGTTGGATGGCATCACCGATATGATGGACATGAGTTTGAGCAAGCTCTGGGAGTTGGTGAAGGACAGGGAAGCCCGGCATGCTGTAGTTCATGGGGTTGCAAAGAGTCAGACACGACTGAGCAAATGAAATGAACTGAACTGAACTGACATGTAATACAAATATGGAGAAAGTTTCGCACATTCTAATTTATGTATAATCCACCATTTCCCAGGATTTTTAACTTTGTAGACAAAAAAAACTCTAAAATAATTTTTCCAAATATACAGTTTTTATGGTACCTTCTATGTTGACTTACACATTCCATTGACTTACATATATTCTATTTAAAGTTGACAAAAACCCTAAAAGCTTAACAAAAACTTCAACTTAAATTTGAAATTGGATTATAAGAAAGTGCCATCTGCACTTCATTTAAAAGTTTTGGACTTTTAAATGAAGTTTTAGACTTCCCTGGTGGTCCAGTGGCTAAGACTCTGCACTCTTAGTGCAGGGGGCCATGGACTGTAACCCACCAGGCTCCTCTGTCCATGGGATTTCCCAAGTAAGAATACTGGAGTGGGTTACCATTTCCTTCCCCAGGGGATCTTCCTGACACAGGGATCGAACCCATGTCTCCTGAGTCTCCTGCATTGGCAGGCGCATTCTTAACCACTGAGCTACCTAGAAATCCTACAGCTGTCTCAAAGAACGTACCTTTCTGTGTGTTCAGTAATTTATTAGGCTAAAGACAACAAGCATTTTATTATATCACAGTTTTGTGGTTAAGGGAGTCAGGCAGGCCTTAGCTGAGTGATCCATAGTTCCACATGGCATTGACCGGGTGGGTTGAGCTGGTCTACAGGACTTGGTAAACTAGATAGAAAGGCTGGGCTTACCTTGGACTGGCACCTGGAGAACCCACTGCTGGGACGCACCTAGCTGTCCCAGTGGACTTAGAGGGCAGCTCCCGGCTGCAGAGAGTATTCCTGAAACAAAAGCAGGAGCAGCAAGACTTCTTATGACACAGCTTGGGGGTCCAGAGTGTCACTCCCACCACATGCCACCAGCCTGTGAGGCCAGCGTTTACTTCTCAGTGGGAGGAGTCACATGGTACCTGTGGCCATTGAAACTGTGCACATCTCCCATGTCCTTTATTTTGAAGTGAAATGCTGACTCAAGAGTTAAAGATTGGGAAATATGAAGGTGTAGAAAAAAATAGCTGTTGGACTAGGGAACTGGTAACAATTTAGACTATATTTCTGCCACATAGCAGAATCACTGAACTCCCAGTTCCCTGCAAGATACAGATAAAGGCCGGACACACACTCCTGAGTTGTTTTTATAGGAAGCAGATCCCCCTCCAGCTGAAAACTGCTGACTATAAGAACATAGATCCTAGACTGTTTGAAACCAGAAAATTGATGATGCTTGAAACTGCGCGTTGATACCAACCAATCCAAGAATTGTCCATGAGTTGATCACACCCTCCTCCCTGAACTCTATTAAAACTCCTCACTACCCCATCCAGGGTGGGTTCACACAGCCTTGAGAGCATTAGCCCACTGTGGCCCCCTTTGACTGGCAAAGCAATAAAAGCTACTCTTTTCTACTGCAGCCAAAACTCTGTCTCCATGTTTCTGTTCCGCACCAGTGAACAGAGGCGGAGTTTCGGCAACACTATCTTTAATCTGCCATGTGCTATTTTATATCCATAAAATGATATCGTTACAATCTCCCACCAGAGCAACAATAATCAGATTTACCCAAAGAATTGGGGAATTTAAGATTGCATGATGCTGGTTTATATTAATTCGTCACTTTCCTTCAAATCATTTTGGCAGCATTTAAACTCAACTTGTCCCTTCTAACAACCAAAGAGGTTGGAATGCCCGCATACCCCCATTTTTATTTTCTAGAATTTACCCTATAAGCTGATCCATCCTGTTCTTGTTACACCTTTAACATGAGCAAAAGAAAGGGGTTTTCCTCTTCTTAGGGAAATAAGTACCGTGTACTTAAAAATATGAAGGATTTGAGCCATATGTGAGAAGTATTTTGAGCAATTTGGAATGAAAAGTGGTAGCCATCTACTATCTCTTTTCCTTCATTAGACGTGGAAACGTAATTTGCTGTTACATTTTGAGTTCATTTTTATTCCAGATGTGTTGGGGTAGGGGAAGACCTGTGATGGTAAGGAATTCAGTAATATGTCATTGAGCACATCCAAATGGGTGGTTCTACCAAGAAACGCAGTGAAGTGAAATTGGAAAAGGGAAGATCAGTGCATGAGCTGAACAGATGTTAGACCCAAAATAGACACAGGGGCCCCAGAGCTTAGCTGAGACAGAAGCTCAGCAGAACAAGATAACAGCTTCAGTTTTGGTGTCCTTCTCACAAATAGTGAAAACTTCAAGATGTGTGACTGGAGGGATGATTTGAAGTTGTATATATGAGAAAGATTGTCATTCTCCAAATGAGAAAAAAAAACAAACATATTTTGAAAATTCTCCTTTTGTGCAAGTTTAGAGGAAACTGTATTTGTAAAATGTAATTTTCTTTTTTAAAATATCACTCTCTGCTAAATAAAAGAATGTTTAAAATACTGTTTATCATATCTATATCACTTTAGCAGGCATAGCTGGGTGGCCAGATGGAGAATAGCCAGTTGAATTTTGAGGGTATGTTACATCTAAAATCATGCTCAGTTATTTTAACTTCTAGTGTTTCACTTGATGAGAAAATCAGATCATCCATGGACACTTTAAGGTCAGAAGCCTTGTTTTCATTTCCAAACAATGCTTCCCAAAAGAACAGCCATTAATCAGATCAGCAATGAATACTTTTCAGTTAAATAAAGCAAGTTCTTCTATTTTCTTTGTATTTAGGAACCGTGACCCACTTAAGAAAACTCAGGCAGGCTAAAATCACTAAAATGCTAACCATTAATTATTTAATATTGTTATTTAAGAATTTAAACCATAAAAGTTGTTGAGTTTATCATTTAAGGTGTAATAAAAGAAACTGGAAGCCACATTTTGCTTTTTAAAACATGTATAGGCTCTTTAACTAGAAATGTTTCAGTTCTGAGGTCGGCCCTAGGTGGGAAGATCTAAATTTGGCACACAACGTATATCCTCATGCTGAAAAATGCCATTTATGAAAGCCTAAATATCCAGGCATAGGCTGTGGCTTTGAATAAAGGAACCAGTGTTCAAGAATCCCATTCATTGATACTCCCACATTTATATTAATAGTACACATCAGTTTACAGAACTTTTCCACGTAAATTGCCCCATTTGAGCCTCACATGCCTGTGAGGTAGGTTTTACTCAACCCATTCTATAGTTAAAGAAACTGAGGATCTGAAAAGATAAAGATTTTTTTCCCTTTCCCCCTAAATCCTTGCCTAGTCCTGAGCCAAGTCAGGATTCTGAATTACGTTTCCCACCACACCGCCCTCCCAGCCTCCACCTGGCCCACCAGGGCCCTTTATTCTGTCACACGAATTTTCTTCCTGCCACCCAGACAGGGGGCCTTCCCTGGTGGCTCAGGGGTAAAGAATCTGCTTACAATGCAGGAGATGCGGGTTTGATCCCTGGGTCGGAAAGATCCCCTGGAGGGGGAAACGGCAACCCGCTCCAGTATTCTTACCTGGGAAATCCCATGGACACAGGGGCCTGGCGGGCTACAGTCCATGGGGTCGCAAAGAGTGGGACACGACTGAGCACACCCATAAAGTCTGTTCTCCCACCTCTGTTGGCTTGTGTGTTGGTTGTGTAAATGCACTTCCTCTTGGCAGAATACCCTTAATCCAGAAAGACTTCCCTCAATACAACAGCCCACATCTCTGTCACTTATTTCCAGCCCCCCACTACTACTTAATATCTGCAATGCACCCCATGGCATTTAATTGTGTCCCTTCCCCTTCCTTCTCTAATATTTACAAATCTCAGGCATCCAAATGGCACATGAATACTTTGAGTTCCCTGGTGGCTCAGACGGTAAAGAATCCACCTGCAATGCAGGAGACCAGGGTTCGATCCCTGGGTGGGTAAGTTCCCCTGGAGAAGGGAATGGCTACCCATTCCGGTATTCTAGCCTGGAAAATTCCATGAATAGAGGAGTTTGGCAGGCTTCAGTCCTATTAGTACAATTGCTTTAAATCACTTTCTTCATCACTTAGTTACTCTCCTTCCCCCAAGTGCCCAGCACAGCCCTGTGTTTGAAAGTATCTGCTGTTGAGCCTCGTGCCTGAGTTTCATTCCTCTGAAGCCTGAAATGTCCTCCCTGTTTCCACCGTCACTACTCCGAATTATCCTGAAGACCCAGATCACGTGTCACTCCCTTTGTAAAGCTGTCCTGAATCATCAGGGAAACGTTAGTCACTGTCTGCCAGTACTTGTCATGCTCAGCGGTGATTATTTACATGTCTGTCGCTCCCCACAAACAACCTGGAACGTACACACAGCAGTTGATACAAGCCATGGTTTCAAATACCTTCCGTGCTCTTCTCTAATTGTTAATAGGAGGAATTCTTGACCCCAAATAGATTATAGACGCCTTTAGAGTAAAGAAAGTGGCTTGGTAGACATTTGTGGAGTGAATGCAGTCTTTGGAGAAAAGATAACCTCTGAAGCAGTGAAGTCATCTCCAATGAAATGCATTTATTCATTCCTGATAAGGAATAAAATAACCCTACGAAGACTTCTGAAAGTCACCCAAACATTTTCCGGAGGAAGTTGGTGTGTTTATACAATTTTTTTTTTTTGTCATAAACAAATCATTATATTCACTGCAAACTCGACATGATCCTGTTGGAAGAAAATTGGTGGTGAGCAAAGATACCTGATGTATAAATCACTTTTACAAAGAAAATGTCTGATGCAAAGATATTTCACAGCTCGAGGATGACCATATTTATGTGCTCCATAAAGATTTCATCTAATTTCTAAAATATATGGAATTTGGCTTTTCATAACATATTTAACATTCTGGGTAATGAAAAGTAATGAGCTGAAGATAGTTTATTATATCAAAGTGACTAGGAGGATCGTTATTCATTCTGAACATTAGAATCTATTTTCATTACATCTTAGTGAATTTAGTCTATTTTAACAATATCTTAGTGAATTTCATGGTATGAAAACATATTTCATGAAAATGTAGAGTTCTTGATCAGGAGTGGCAGTACTACATATATAAGACTGTCCTTATGTAGGAATGAATACAGGAAGCAGAGCTCAGACTGCAGTATCAGGATCACCTGGGAAATTTGCTAAATATACAGATGCTCTGGTCTCAGCCCCAGAAATCTGTATCAACCTCTGTACTTTAAATGATAATGTTTCACACCAAAGTTTGGAAACCAGTAGATTGCCTGTATGTGTTAGCTGCTCAGTCATGTCCAACTTTTTATGATTCCATGAGCTGTAGCCCACCAGGCTTCTGTGTGCATGGAATTCTCCAGGCAGGAACACTGGAGTGGGTTGCCATCCCTCCTCCAGAGAATCTTCCTGACCCAAGGACTGAATCCAGGTCTCCTGCATTGAAGGCAGATTCTTTACCTTCTGAGCTGCTGGGGAAGCTGAATGCCTCTGGCCTTCCTTCTTAATCATGGCCTCAGTTCCATAAACCAACAAAATAGAACCGCAGTCCAGGAGTGTGCTGAAACCAGCTCCTACTGGCTTGCAAGAGCTGAATTTTCCCATCTCTCCCGACTCTGCAGGCTTCCCTGGTGGCTCAGCAGTAAAGAATCCTCCTGCAATTCAGGAGACCCGGGTTCAACTCCTGGGTTGGGAAGATCCCCTGGAGAAGGGAATGGCAACCCACTCCAGTACTCTTCCCTAGGAAATCCCATGGACAGAGGAGACTGGCAGGCTATAGTCCATGGGGCTGCAAAGAGTTGGACACGTCTAAGTGACTAAACAACAACCCAACCCTACACTGAGTTATGTCACATCAATAAGGTAGTCAATGGGGGCAGTACCCGAAAGTCTGCAACTACTATGCCGTTAAACATTTACCAGAACTCCACTGAGTAAGAAATCCGAGTCTTGGTCTCTACAAGCGAATTTTGGGGATAAATTTTGGTCCTTCAGAAACTTACTGATAAACATTTTGTTATGGATTTAGGAAGGAGTATGGCCTGGCGTGCTGCGATTCATGGGGTTGCAAAGAGTCGGACACGACTGAGTGACTGAACTGACTGACTGACTGACTGATGGTAGAAATTCATTTGGTATTTTCCCTTGTGTTGTTTAGTTGCTAAGTCACATCCAGTCCTTTCGAGACCCCATGGACTGTAGCCTGCCAGGCTCCTCTGTCCATAGGATTTCCTAGACAATAGTACTGGAATGGGTTGCCATTTCCTTCTCCAGGGGACCTTCCCCGCCCAAGGATCAAACCCACATCTCCTGCGTTGGCAGGTGGATTCTTCACCAATGAGCCACGACGGATGTTTCACTTTCTTTTAATGAAGTGAAAATTTTAAAGCTCCAGGAAATGAGTTAACACTCATTTTAAAAGCAAGAAAAGCTAAAATTTCTTGAGACGTTGAATTGTTTTTTTTTTTTTTAAGGATTATGGCCCAAGTTCTCCCCTGTATAAGGTGACAGGGCAAATGTAGGATGAGTGATCAACACTGCTTTGCTAACTTTCTCATATTTAATCAGGTCCAACTGCCCTGCTATTTTCCAACTGCAAGCCAGCTCTGACTCAGATATGGGGACCTGGTAGGGAGGGTTCCACAGTGTCCACTCTCCCATCCCTCCTGGACCAGCGTTTACACTCACATGGTTGTCTAAAATCCAACAGAAACAGACAGGGTGGATGCTAATTTAATATTTTATTAAACAACACAGGAAACTCAGAGATGTGGCTTTCAGACTTGGATCTGTTCTCCATTCCTGTATGACACACAACTTTGGAATGCTTGAATCAACAAGGAGTCCCATGATTCTGAAACATATGCACACCCTAGAGGGTTGTGGACAGTGTCTCCAGGTGGGAAAACTACAGTTTTGAAGGAGAATTAAAAAAAAAAAAAAAACCTATCTTGAAACTTCATTCACTGATGTTCATTGAGTGATAACAGCTTTAAAAAAAAAATAACTGGCAGAGTAGACCATGTCCAGATTCACAAGAGAATTATGAAAGAAACATTCTTCAGGATGGATCTGCAATCTAAGTGCCACGTGGGGTCATGGATGTTGACCTCTATGCCAGCTCTCCTGGTACAGTCGTGATTTTAGAAAATTCTATTTTCTCCAATAAAAGATTTCCATTACTGACTAACTAAATGGGATTAACCTATAGCTCATAAAGATTAATTGACTTCACACACACACACATACACACACACACTTCCAAAATCTTTGGAACTTCCCTGATGGTTCAGTGGTTAAGACTCTGCACTCCCAAACCTTCAGTCCCTGGTTAGGAAATGAAGATCTGCATGCTGCGTGGCATGGCCAAAAAAAAAAAAAAAAACACAGAACTTCTTTTAGATAGACGCATCCCCGTTTGAAATTTAGAGAATTTATCACCATGTTTATAGAAGTCATGATAGACAGGTTCCTTATAAGCAGATATATGTCCAAAAGTACACTGTGTTTTAAGACTAAGGGCACACACAGGGATACTCCAACATCTCAATTTAATTCCAAGGCTTGTCTCTCAGCCCCTGCCCTCCCCTGAGTCAGATGCTCTACTTTTCTTAAGACTGGAAGTCTGTTGAATCAAAGGCCAGCAGCCTCAAGTGTCACAAGGGAAGATGACTGATGCTTCTTTTGTTATAAGTGAACCTATAGAACAAAATAAAAAAAGAAAAGAAAAGGCAGAGGTAAATGATAAAATCATTGTGGGAGAGTTGGTGTGTTTTCCTCAAGGCTTAACTCATGCCATTTTCCCCAAATTTGTGCCTCTTTAATGAGAGTGGGTCACTGTAGGGCTGTGTCTCTGAGGGGAGGGGATGTGGGAACTGAGGAAATGTGTCCAGGAGCAAGCGTCTTGTGAGGCCTGGGTGAACTCTGGGTGGTCCCTGTGTAAACCGTGAAGCTACGTGGTACCTAAACTCACAGGTGCCGGGGACTATTCCAGGCAGAAGTTACCCCCCACACCCACTTTTCCCTGAGAAACACTGCCCAATGTTTCCTTCTTCTCCTCCTCAGATGTCCAACTTGTGGATAATATTAGGCCCCCATAGTCATGAATCAGGGGCTTCCCCGATGGCTGAGTGGTAAAGAATCTGACTGCCAGCGCAGGAGACGCAGGTTTAATCCCTGGGTCTGGAAGATCCACCGGAGAAGGAAATGGCAACCTTTGCCAGTTGCAAAGAGTTGGCCATGATTTAGTGACTGAACAGCAACAACCAAAATTCAAGAGTCAACCTAGTCCACTCCCCATGGAAGATTTTGATTTTGTCATTTTTATAAGAAGTAACATTCCTCAGACATTCAAAAGATGTATCTGGAAAGGGGGTAGGAAAAGATCAAAGAAGAAAAGGTGGCTTATGTGAGCAACTTCTGAAGTATATTCTGTTTGGAGAAAATGTGTTTTATACCCTCTCATTTGAAATCATATTGCAACTGGGCATGAAAAAAGATCTGAGATATCCTGCAGTTAAAACAAACATTCTTAGATCTGTCTTCCTTTTTGTGTGTTAAATTTAAATTGTGTTAAAACACACATAGCGTAAACGTTACCATTTAACCATTTCTAAATGTACAGTTCAGTGGCATTGAATACCTTCACATTGTTGTGCAACCATCATCACCATCCATCCCCAGAACTCTTTTCATCTTGGAAAACCGAAACTCTATACCTATTAAACAATAACTCCCCATTTTCCCCTCCATCAGCCCTTTTCGATCACCATTCTACTTTAGGTCTTTAGGGTTTTGAACACCCTGAAAGTGAAAGTGATAATCACTTAGTCTTGTTCGACTCTTTGCTACCTTGGATTGTAGTCTGCCAGGTTCCTCTCTCTGTGGAATTCTCCAGGCAGAAATACTGGAGTGGGTTGCCCACCTCATGTAAGTGGACTGGATTATTTCACTTGGCATAATGTCCTTGAATTGCTTCTATATTTGTAGCACGTGTAAGACTTCCTTTTTAATGGCTGAATAATATTTCTTTGTATGTATAGCCCACATTTTGTTTATCCACTCATCAGTCAATGGACACTTGGGTTACTTCTATGCTTTAGCGGTTATGAATAATGCTGTCATGAACATGGTTGTGCAAATATCTCTTTAAGACTTTGCTTTCAGTCATTCTAGAGCCACACCCAGAAGCAAGGGTTTTTTTTTTTTTTTTTTGCTTGTTTCTTTTCGGCCTTGCCACATAGCATGTGGGATGTTAGTTTCCTGATCAGGAATTGAACCCTCGCCCCTTACAGTGAAAGCACTGTGAAAGCACAGTCTTAACCACTGGATCTCTAGGGAAGTACCTAGATTTATTTTTAATGCGTTTCCCAAGCTTTTAAATGATAAATCCCTGTATGTATTGAACCTCTATGAACAGCACAAGAAATCCATGTTCTGTAGCCCACTATTTGGAATATCAGTCAGAGAAGGCACTTTGTTCAGGAAAAAAAAAGAAAACAAACCCTGCAAGAAATTCTTTCCTTTGTATAGATCTTTATACACAAAGGTATTTCATCAGACCAGCCCACTTGTGAACTAATCAACTGCTTATTGAGAGCTGGGCCACAGGTGGAGAACTAGATCCTTGAGACCTCAGAACAAAGCATTCCTGCTCAGGAGGGAAGGAAGCCAAGCTTACACTTCTAGAACTCAAGAGTTACCACTCCAGGGATGGTACTTCTGCTCAGGTTCCAAATGTCACTCTGACAATTCATAATTAAAGCCATTGATTTTTTTTTTCTGGGGAGTTTTTACTATCCAACACATGGGCTCTCTCTTGATCGTGCATTTACTACTGAATTATATTTCATAACTTTTTCTTGCCAAATTATTTCTAAAAAATTAATTTTCAGGAGTTAACACTTCACCCCAAATCCCATCCAGCAATATGCACAACATGTGGATGCTGAGACTCTCAGTAATAAAAGGAAGGCTGCTGAAGTAGACGTATCCATATATTCTAAAGGAGCAGGTGAACCATCAGCTTGCTTCTGCAGGAAGTAGGGTGTGCTGACTTTCATGGCTTATCATTAGCCTTTCTAGTGTCAGATGTTACTTACAACCAGCAAACAGATCTCTTTCACTCCCTCTGTATCCTGAGATTCTCCCAAGTTCCCTGGTATTTAAGATGAGCTTCACACAGTGCCTCTTCTGTGTCAACCCAGCAAATGCAGAGCAAAAGAAACTTAGGGAAGGGGAAGCACGGAAACGTGTGTGTTACTGCTCGGCACAGAACTCTGGGAAAGGGGAGGGCAGATGCCACAGTAGCAAGAAGTGGGCACTGAAGGAAATTCACAGTCCTTGGGGCTGGTCCAAAGGAGCTCTGGTGGTCATGAAAAGGGCGCCCTTGGGGAGTTGTCAGCGGGAAGGGTGAGCCCCCACCCACACTGTTGGCATGTCACTCTGTAACTGTATGGACACAAGGGCCCCCAGCTGGCTAGAGAGATGGAAGGTAGAGAAACAGCCCTCTCTAAAGCGTGGTCCTTGTAAGTTGGTATAGACGATCTTATTTACAAAGCAGAAATAGAGGCACAGACGTAGAGAACAAATGTATGGATACCAAGGGTGAAATGGGGCATAGGATGAATTTGGAGATTGGAATTGATGTATCTACACTATTGATACTACGTATAAGAGAGATAAGTAATGAGAACCTACTATATAGCACAGGGCGCTCCAGTCAATGCGCTGTGTGACCTGGATAAGAAGGAAATCCAAAAAAGAGGGGATATATGTCTACGTGAGCTGATTCATTTTGCTCTACAGTAGAAACTCACACAACATTGAAAACCAGCTACACGCCAATAAAAATTTTAAAAAATAAAAATAAAATGAAATAAATAACATTTGTGTGTGTGTTGTGTGTGTTTTACCACCGCCTGCTTCCCTCCAGACAGCCAGGGCTCCGGCCCTGAGTCCCTCCTGCTGGAACGCCCTGCTCCAGGCATCCTCCAGCCTCGCCTCTCGATGGAGGATACTTGGAGCCACCAAGCCCATGCCACCTCCCTCTCCTCCATTGCACTCCGCATTCCCAGGATCGTGGCCTTGCCCACCCAAGGTCTCCAGCCTTGACCAGCCTATAGGGAGCGTATTCTTAGGCTGGCGAGGTGGCTGAGGAGTGGCTGTTTGCAGGACAGGAGGGAGGTGGGTTTGGCCAAGCTGAGACTTGCAGGCTGGGGGATCCCACACCTGTCTGAATGAGGCCTCTCACAGCAAGGGGCAGAGCTGAGAGTGGGAACAAAGTGGGAGTGGAATTAGTATTCTTGCCCCCAGGCCTTGCAGACGATGGAGCTGAACCCGCTGAATCCATCCTATTAAGAATCTGGCCAGGAGACATTGCCATACATGAAAAAAAAAAAAAAAGATCTCTTGCTTCGCTGGGTACAGTAAATAATCATCTTTATAAAAGTTACTAGCCCTTACTGGGTACCAGACTCTGTGCTAAGAAGTCTACATGTGTGGACCTCACTTCATTAACAATGCCAGATGAGACATATTATCATTCCCATTTTACAGATGAAGAAATTGAGGCTGAGAGGGGTTAAGTCATTTGTCCAGGTTAACATGGGTCATAAGTAATGAGCAGGGGCTTAAATACCAGAATGAAGTGTCCAACCTGAGGAGGTAGCAGAAAAGGCTGACTCCAGGCAGGTGTGAGTTTGGTTCCTGAGACGGGGAGAGAGCCATGGAAACACCTAGGAAGGAGGCTGGAAAGGAGCAGAAAGACTCCTAGAAAATGGAATGGCCTTAGAAAGCAGAGAAGTGAGTCGGAGGCCAAGGACAAAGTGCTGCCAAGACCTTGAGGGCTTGTGGGGGCTGAAGGAAAATTCCAGCTCCTCCTCTGAAGAGAGCCCAGCTCCACCCAAGAATTGTCTTAGTGAAATCATCCAGGAACCTCGCAACCCCGCTGGACCCAAACCAAATTCAATTCTGGGAATATTTACATTTTAGACATAAGTAAACAGCTGGTTCTCCATGTTTGCCATTCAAAGGAGGACTTGCCTTTAAAAAGAAAAATGTAACTGGAAAATCTATGAAAGGCCCTTGTGGGCCCCTTCACACATTTCCAACATCTAAAGTTGTTTTTTCTTGTTGTCTAGAAGCCTGGGAGGATTGGTAGGGCTGAATTTCTGAGAGAGAATTCATAGCAACCAGATCAGTTAGAATCAAAGCAACTAGGCATATAAGTTCTGGATGTGAATTATTTAATAATAAAAAAATACTTATCATGAAGGTCCATTGAAAGTCAGCATGTTGCATTTGGGGAGAAATGAAAAGTAATAAAGAAAAGTGACCCAAATAGTTTCAATATGTTTCCTACCTCTTCTTTCATAACCACAGGAGAGGTTTATGAAATATCTGTATATGGGTGAGCACTTACAAAGAGCACTTCCTCATTTTCCAAATATATACACTTTAGGTCAGTGAAGTGACAGGAGAAAAACAAGTAGTATCAATGCCATGATAGTAAAAGGGAAGCACAGAGTATAATACATCACACTCTCTCAATACGTTGAAGTTTTGTCCTTGGTGCCATGGCCATGCCTGTTCGCTGGGAGTTCAGTTCAGCCGCTCAGTCATGTCCGACTCTTTGCGACCCCATGGACTGCAGCACGCCAGGCCTCCCTGTCCATCACCAACTCCCAGAGCTTGCTGTGAAGGAGATCTCTATCAAAAACCTTTCCTTCTCTAGGAAGAGAAAAATAAATACCAAATATTACTGCATATGTATGGGAATCTAGAAAAATGATACTGATGAACCTATTTGCAGGGCACAAAGAGAGACGTAGAAAATGGGCATGTTGACACGGGGGAAGGGGAAGGTGGGGTATGAATGGGGGGAGTAACATTGGCGTATATACACCATGTGGAAAATGCTAGTGGGAAGTTGCTGGACAGGGAGCTCAGTTCTGGGCTCTGTGATGACCAAGAGCAGTGGGATGGAGGGGTGGGAGGAAGGCTCAAGAGGCAGGGGATAGTTGCATACTTAAAGGTGATTCATTTAGTTGAACAGCAGAAACGAATGCAACATTTTAAAGCAATTATATTCTAATTTTAAAAAATTGAAAAAAATAAAATGACTCTTCCTTCTCTGACTACACAGTCTGATATTTTCCCTCCTCATAGTTGCCAAAAGCAAAAATAACAATCCATTTCTGCAAGAGAAAAAAAATTATTTTTTTCAGAATAAGAAATGAATGCAGCAAGGATGAAGGAACATGAACTGAGCCTTCCAGCAGGCCTGCTGGTGCTTGCCCCGCTGATGATAAAATTCTAGATCTGTCTTTTGGAACACTGTTCTGCTCACTAGAGGCACTTAATATGCGTTGGTATTTTGTCAGCCTCACAGCACTTCACTTGGATTACCACCCTCCTTGTACAGTTAAGGACATGAGAACATTGGTTAATAAATTTTTATCTCACTTAAACTTTTCCTTAATTTTCTTAAACTTGCATTGAGTCGAAAGTGGATCACCAAGGTATAAAACTAGGGATAAAAGTAAAAACACTAACACTCCAACTTCAAATAACTTCCTAATAAAGAATAATGAAAAGGCTCCCCAGTGTAAATACAGAATTTGACTGAGTGTTGGAATGGGGAATCTATAAAGATTTTTTGCAAGCATCCAAGGAATGACAAATATTTGAGAACTGAATTTTATTGAATTGTCTTTTTGTTTAACCTTAGTGTTAAATATGTTTTCTTTTGAGAAGCCTTGTTGTATTATGACATTAGCCCCAGATTCTTCTCCATCATTTTTCAAATAAAGAAAAGTTGCTTTTGTGATAAACCAACTGAATTTCTCTGGAACTTTCCAGTGCAAAGATGTTCTTAGTGCTACAAGAAACACAATCTAATTGGTAAGGGCACAGACTTTGAAATCTAGACAACCTGGCTGTGAATCATAGCTCTGCTGCTTGTTTTGTGACTTCGGGTAAGTTCCTTTGGACAAAATGTCTTTCTGATCACCTTTCCTCATGTGTAAAGTGGTGTTAATAGTAGCATGGTTTATACTCTTATAGATTTATTGTGAAGATAAAATGGCATGTACAGAGCTGAGGACCATACCTGGGAAATAGCAAACAATAAGCATGAGCAATATTAAAGGCAAAGAAAGCTTGCAACTGGAGAGGGCCATCTCGGGGTTTCTTTCACTTTTCATGCAGATGCAGGTACAAACGATAGTAATCTCAAACTCAGAGAAGCAGTCAGATAAGAGATTGGCAGAGCTTTTATCAAACAGAGCTGTGAGTACTGCATAGGATAAACAGTGTACCAGGAGGAAGGGCAATGACTAATTCATGTGTAGACTTCACAACTGGCTGAAGATGTAAGTTGCATGATACAGAATTTGATTGGTCTATGTGCCAGGTTCCTGGGATGGAGCTTCTAAACTCTTGAAATTTCCTCAGTGATAAGAGTGTTTTTGTTTTTCATGATGGATCCCAGGATGGGTCCCTAGATAGTGTCAGGATGGAGAGTGTCCATCCTTGGTCTGGAAAGATCTTTTGGAGGAGGAAGTGGCAACCCACTCCAGTATTCTTGCCTGGAAAATTCCACGGACAGTGGAGCCTAGTGGGCTACACTGCGGTCCGTGGTGTCACGAAGAGTCGGAAACAGGTTAGAGATTGAACAGCAATAACAGTGTGTATGTGTCGGCGCCACTCTCTCAGTTCGTCCCACCCTCTCCTCCCCGCACCACCCCCAGGTCCACAAGCCCATTCTCCACATCTCACTCTCTGGTCCTGCCTTGCAAATAGGTTCATTGGTACCATTTTTCTAGATTCCATATACATAAACTTTTTTTTTTTAAGTTAAGGATTCTTTCATGAGTCATGGTATAGACTGGAAAAAATGTGTTGACATGAACACTGACAAAGTGTGAGCTAATGGCTCAGCCAGGAAGGGTTTCTGCCACCATCCACTGAGCACTTCACATAGAGATAGCAGTTGTCAGTCAACAAATGACTCCTCCTCTTAATTCTATGGTTATGGTAAGAAGGACAGTTGGATGCAATCAAATTAAGCCTAGGGAATAAATGTATTGTCAGCCTACTATGCAAATAAATTGGCAGTGGAAGCCTGTTTTTTCCACTCTGAAATTCCCTGACTCTCACAGGAGAAGATGCTTATGTCAGCCTTTGAAGTTAAAGTTATGATAAAGTCAGATCATCATGACACTTATAAGGCCACTAAAAACCATCTCTACGATTTCAGGAAGCTTATTCAAGTGTCACAGCTCAACAATACATCAAGAATCCTGAAAAACCTAAGCTTCTCACTTCAGAGGTGATATTTCAAGATATTATTGCTGAAAACATGATTTCAGGATTTTATAAGAAAGCCAAGATAGGATAGACTGATTGTATATCAGTACTATAGTCCAAAAAGTATGTAAACTACTTAACTCAACAGAGGATACTGAACTTCATACAAGCTGGCTATATTTTAAAACCACCTTACATGGGCTTCCCTGGTGGCTGAGAGGGTAAAGCATCTGTCTGCAGTGTGGGAGACCTAGGTTCAAATCCTGGGTCGGGAAGATCCCCTGGAGAAGGAAATGGCAAGCTACTCCAGTATGGTTGCATGGAAAATTCCATGGACGGAGGAGCCTGGGAAGCTACGGTCCATGGGATTGTAAAGAGTCGCACGCGACTGAGCAACTTCACTTCTTCACATGATGCAAAAATGGAAAAGGAAAATTTTACTTTCCAGATTGGAATGTAATCAAGGCATAGATTATGAAACCATAAGCATCCCGGGATGAAACATTCATAAACCTTTACTTGTGACAGAATGAATGCCAGAGGTCATTTTCAGTGAGAAACCACCTCTGAAATTCTGAGTTCTTGCCTTGCCCTGAAAAATAGTTAGCAAAGTCACAGATCACTTGCTTTCTTTCTGACTTAGTAGGTCTAATTCAGTAAAAAATAAAGGAGTAAGTAAAGAAACATCGAGTGCTAAACCTCACTGATGGCTGATGTTACCTACCATCAAGCTGGTACAGTAAGTTGGGAAATATTATCCATTTAAGTACTATGGATTTACTATTTTAAAAATCATTTTCATTAACAAGAGCAATAACATTTATTTTACATTTATGAAAAATTGACAGCCTGTTTCCTGGATGTCTGTTAACTGCTGCTACTGCTGCTAAGTTGCTTCAGTCATGTCCGACTCTATGCTACCCCGTAGACAGCAGCCCACCAGGCTCCCCCGTCCCTGGGATTCTCCAGGCAAGAACACTGGAGTGGGTTGCCATTTCCTTCTCCAATGCATGCAAGTGAAAAGTGAAAGTGAAGTCGCTCAGTCCTGTCCGACTCTTCGCGACCCCATGGACTGCAGCCTACCAGGCTCCTCAGTCCATGGGATTTTCCAGGCAAGAGGACCGGAGTGGGTTGCCATTGCTTTCTCCTCAAAGTTTAAAAATAGTCCTGATAGGAGACGGGGCTCCTGGAATGATGGTGTGAATATTCAGATGAGGACCTTGGTGAATTTTCTCCCCAGCAAAACACCATTTAACAGGTGTAACTTATAAAAATAGAAGCAGAGGAAACAAACATTTAAAATCTCTGGAAATTGCCCTAAGGATATAACAGCAATTGGAGAGATATTTAATCAAATTATGTTAATCTTGTTAAAAATAGAGAAAGTTTTTAGCCTTTGAGTCTTCTCACCCCACCCACACTCTGTGTGAAGGCAGAATTTCTCCTCATGGTGCCAGAAAAAAAGATGGGGTGGCCTGCTCCCCTTTGCGTCTAGTCTATGTCTTACTATAATTTATTTAGTATAAATCTGAAGTAGATTATGATGAAATAAGTTATATAACATAATCATGAAGCAATCATGAAGAAAATAACTAAAATATATATCACTAAATTTCAACAAAGGAACAGCAATGAGATACCACCACACACCTACTTGGATGGCTAAAATACAAAAAGCTGACAATACCAATTGCTGGCAAGGGTAGAGAGCCACAGGAATGCTCATTCATGGACTGAAGGATCACAGTCAGTGGTGCGGCCATTGTTCGGTTGTGTGGTCCATTCACTGTGGAAGACAGCTGGGAGGTATCCTTATATAGATAAGCATAGTCTTACTAGTCTTACCCTATGGTCCAGCAATCATGCTCCTGGGTACTTAATCAACTCATCTATAAACTTATGTGCACAAAAAACCAAGAAGCAATTCTTTATTGATTTACAGCTGCCTAGAACTGGAAACAGTTACTATGTCCTTCAACAGCTGAATGAATAAACAAAGTGTGCTGCAGCCATATAAGGGGATACTATTCAGTAATAAAAAGCAATGAGCATCACGTCGTACAGAGACAGGAATAAATCTCAGATACCTACTTCAAAGTGAAATAAGCCCGTCTGCAAAGGCTACATACTGCATGATTTCATTTGTATGACATTCCTGAAAAGGCAAAACTATAAAGACCGTAAAAATGCAGTGGCTGTTTAAGGGATGGGGTGGGGAGGGAGGATTAGAGGAATAGTCACGGTGGTCCTGGAGAAAAACAGGCAGATGTAGGATTTGTTTTGGATGTGGGCTTAGATGTGAAAATGAAAGATGACTTTTCAATTTTCAGCTTCCATGACTGTGGGTATGGTTACCGTTGACAGAGATGAATAAGATTGGAGGAGAAAATAAGTAGAAGAGGGAATATCAGGGTTTTGTTTTGGACACTTACCTTGAATGGTGTCAGATAACTTCATGGAAGCAGGTAGGGAACCATTGGATGTTTGCCTCTAGGGCTAGGTGAGAGGGGAACAGAGAGGATGGAGACGTAACCGCGGTTGTCATCAGCATTAAGTGGCAGATGGAGTCCTCGTCCCACTCACTAACCTCATTCTACTCTGGCCCACCTCTCCTGATAGGAAGTGCCACCTGCCTTTCCCCATCGCACTCAGCTAACCTTTGAGCCTGTACCTTTGACTATCAGCCTCTCTTCCTGGAAGTCCTCTCTCACCACATCCAACTGGTGAGTACCTATTGATTTTCTATTACTAGAAAGAATTTGCAAGTAATATCCACTATGTATGTTACTAACAATGCTGCAAGCTATAATCCCAATCTCCACCTAATCTTTGCTTACCTAAAAATTCTCAGAAAACAACAAACAAAACTCATAGAAATTAAACAGGTATGTAATAAATTGGACCAAAGTTGGTTCTTAAAGCTCTGAACACAAAACCGAAAACAAAAAGGATGTGTGTATATGTATAACTGAATCACTTTGCTGCACAGCAGAAATGAACACAACATTGTAAATCAACTGTGCTTCAATTAAAAACAAAAAACAAGGCCAGTCGGTTAAGCAGGCTTCCCAGGTGGCACTACTGGTAAAGAACCCACCTGCCAATGAAAGAGACTTAAGAGACATGCGTTCAGTCTCTGGGTTGGGAGGATCCCCTGGAGGAGGAAATGGCAACCCACTCCAGTATTCTTGCCTGGAGAATCCCATGGACAGAGGAGCCTGGTGGGCTACGGTCCCTAGGGTCGCAAAGAGTTGAACATGACTGAAGCGACTTAGCACGCACAACTGGTTAAGCGTTGTTGCTAAGCATTCAATCCTAGATTTTGCTAAAAAACTTATTCTGTCTAAAAATTCTATCCTAAGATTCTTGAGGAGTCTGTTTCTTTAATGACTCCCATGTGTGTGCACACGTGTGTGTATATATGTGTGTACATATGACTATAATAAGATCTGACAGGTGCTCAATTCAGCAGCTGATTTTTCTTTAACAAGAACAAAATTCAAATGACAATGCCTCTATGTAGCTTCCCCTCAATGGTAAGATAAAATATCCACTTCCTGCCATACTCCTGACTGGATCCTGTGCAAGCTTCTGTAATTGTGGCTCCATGTATAAACATGTCTGTCTTCTCATTTGATTGCTTCTTGAGGGTGGGACCTTTGTTTGTGCCTTATTCTCTCATGTATACACACAGCTCTTGTCACTTACAAATGATAGAAAGGAGGAGAGGGAGGAAGGGGGGAAATTGTACACAGTGTGTTTCAAAACCAGTACAGTTCTTGACACTTTATTTTCATATTTTATTTAATAAACCTTCATAATTTACATTTTCTCTTTTCCTTGATAGAAAACTTGACAGTCCAATTTTTAAAAAAAATATATGCACCTAGCTATAAATGAGATAATTAAAAGACATTTTATTCAATTGCTTAACTAGGTCAAAACAATTCTTCCTTCTGTCTCATGAACTGCTCAACCCATTTCTTTACTAATTGAATAGCTCAAAACCACTTGCCAGAGGCAAAAAAAAAAAAAATCAAGTGAGTGAAAATGTCTGCAACAGCGGCCTGACACTCAGCGAAGCTCGTGGGAATCGCTCCTTGAGAGCCTAATCATGTCCAGAAGCAGCCCCCAACCCGTGGGAAAGCCTGCTGACAACCTCCAGCAGCAGAGGCAGGCAGGGCGCCGACAGAAATTCCCAAGATTCTGAACTCAGAGACAGGAAGTACTCATCGTGGCTCAGGGGTCCTACAATTTGTGCCGAATGTTTCTCATCCGTATCGGAGAACGTTTCACGTGGTGCAACTAACACTCAGGTGTTTCTGTGTATTTCTTTGTGTTGCATTTTTTCACCGCCCCTCTTACTGGCAGATATCTTCCTCAAGCACCTGGTTGGACAACACATGGGTCTGAACTGTTGCATCTCCACTTGGGATGTAAACACCACATCCGATCACACGAGTGTTGTGAGCTGTTATCAACAATAGCAGTCCATGAAAGAGCTATAGGGAGTCCTTCTTCATTAGGTAAAAGTCTGATCAGATAGATCTTCAGCGCCTATGACAGCTGAGCTTCCCAGGCTTTATAAACATCATCTGCGAAGCTAATGGCCCCAGAACTCAAGAGCCGTTGTGGACAGAAAATTTCCAATTGAGAGTCAGATGCAGACTTTTAACTTCATGTAGAAGAGGTTCTTCTTGATTCCTTAAGACATGACTGAGCACCAGACTTCAAAATGTAAAAATATTAAGTAGAAATAATAATATTTACTGAGCACTTGCTATTCGCCTGGCATTAGGTTGTGTGTTTCTCAACCTAGGTAAATACCATGATCACCTTTGGTTAATAGATGAGGAAACAGAGGTTTAGAGATTACCACACCTGTCCAGCGAATACATGGCAAAAATGGATCTTCAAGCCAGGCCTGTTTTATGGTGCCATATACTGTTATTGGGCTTCCCTGGTGGTTCAGATGGTAGAGTCTGCATGCAATGCAGGAGACCCAGGTTGGATCCCTGGGTCGGGAAGAGCCCCTGGAGAAGAGAATGGCTATGTATTCCAGTACTCTTGCCTGGAGAATTCCATGGACAGAGGAGCCTGGTGGGCTACAGTCATGGGATCACATAGTGTCAGACACGATTGAGTGGCTAATACTTTCATTTTCACTTTCACACTGTTACTAGTTCATGACTTTAAACTTAAAGCAGAGCTAGAGTTTAAAACAGAAAAACAGAATGATTTTATCCAAAAAAGAACCAAGGAAGCAAAACCACAAAACAGGAAAGACCAGAGCCTTTTTTCCCAGAATCCTGAGATTGAGCCAGACCAAAGATGAATGGTCTGGAGAAAACAGACCAGCCTGTCCTGGTCTGGGGTCCGTCCAGATCCACGGAGGAAAAGACAGGACTGACAACAGCTGGCATATGCTCAGAACGGAAGATCAATTGCCCTGTGGCAGACGTGCAGAATTCTATACCATCATTTTTATCTTGTGACTAAAACTATCCTAATGAAATCCTAATTTTATTCCCAAATACTTCTTTTTTTAAAGATTTCTTTTTGATGCGGACAAAGTCTTTATTGGATTTGCTACAATATTGCTCCTGTTTTATGGTGTTTTTTTTTGGGCAGGGGGTGGGGGATCACGACACGTGTGGGATCTTAGCTCCCAGACCAGGGATCGAACTTGCACGCCTTGCATTGGAAGGTGAAGTCTTAACCACTGGACCACCAGGGAAGTCCCTAGATTGCTTTCTAATAAAAAGACATGAGGAAGCCACACCTGCATTAGTAAATATTGCTGAAAAAACAACGCAGACTACTCCTTGAAGAAGAAAAAGAAAATACCTGTCTTTAGTCTCTCATTTGTAATAATATTCACTTCTGTTTCAAACTCAAGGTCCTTTATTTTATCAGGCATATCCAGTAGGACATGCCTGATACCCTTGACAGTGGTACGGATGATACCAGGATGGAACTCTTCACAACAGCTAAAAGTAATGAACCAGATCTATGTGTACAAATAGGGTTAATATGGATGCTTGCTCTTCCTTACAGCTTTCTATATCTTTTTATGTTTTAACTTATTTTTTAAATGCAAATTATGGCCCCTAGACCACATCTCTTGAAAAATAAACTTTGACAGTAGGCTCAAGCATATGTATTCTTTTCAATAGCTTTTTTTTTTTTAATTGTATTTATTTTTGGTGGCTCTGGGTGTTTATTGCCATGGGTTTTCTCTAGTTGCAGCAAGTGGGGGCTACTCTTCACTGCAGTGCAAGGGTTTCTCATCAAGATGAATGCAATTCATGAACAATAGCTGCTCCTCAGCATGTGGAATCTTCCTGGACCAGGGATCGAACCTGTGTACCCTGCATTAGCAGGCGGATTCTTAACCACTGGACCACCAGAGAAGTCCCAGCATCTGTACTCTTAGCAAGAACTACAATAGGGGAAAAGTTGAGTGATCATTTTAATGCCTTGGAGGTTATTGGCAATCTTTTAATGCAAAAATTATCTCTTGCATTGCCTCCAAGACACCACAGAATGCCATAAAAGAAAGCCAATCCTTGCAATATATTCCTAATCTGTGTTTACTTGAGCAGCACAGACCAGGGGATTTTGAACTTGGTAGAATGTCTACATATGGAGTTAATTCACAGCACAGTTTCCAAACTAGCTCTCTGAGAAACTTCCTTTGACTCTGACTTTAAGGGCTTTCACACCCCACCTTTGACCCTAAGGAAATGTAATGGGGAAAACTCCTTCCAGATGTACTGTGCAATTATTTGTGTTTATTTTTGTCTTAAATGTTTTTCTTCTTAAAGACCATTAGGAACCATCAGATAAAGAGGATTTGGAGTTTAGATTTCAAAAGACACCAGATGTATACCTCATCTGTATATCTAGTTTGAGTAATTAATGTCATATCAATTTCCAAAGACTCTCACTAAAAAGTCTACACCAATTGATATTTGAACACACAACTACAAATAAACTCAAGAGTAACTTTCCACTTGCTAATTGGGATGCTTCCAGCTAATTAAATGGTTTATTAAATGAATCATTTAATAAAGCCAATGAACTCTTCAAGTTTACATAAAACAAGAAAACAAACAAAGAAAAAAGCCCGTGGTCCAAGGTCCTCAGATACAATATAGCTCTATTAAATTCATCCACACATGCAGCCAATATTTGTTGAACACTAACAGTGAGACAGTGGCAGTGGTCAGTAAGAAGAACACAAACATTGTCCCTGTAACAACAATAGTCAAATGATAGACATAGGTGATTACTTCATTCCGTCTTTGATTACAGGAGGGTCTACTCTCCCTTTAGCTGAGGCAAGAAGAGTTGGCAAAGGCTTCCTTTATGTCTGACCTCAATTATGTGTAGGGTTTAGTTAGTGCTGAGAGAGGTATAGAAGGATGTTCTAGGCAGGCAGGGCAGAAGGACAAATGCTACAAGGCACCTGATATCTTGGCTAACTGAGGGAACCAAAAGGAAGACAATGTAGCCAAGCACAATAGATAAAAGGAGAAGAGTGACAAGAGACAGAATGGTTAGAGATGTACACACCGGGCAAAACAAGAGAAGCAAGAAGTCACAGGAAGGGGAATGATTGGCTCTATGGTTTTACATAGGACTTAGAGGAGAGCAAGTGAGGACATACGAAGATGCCTTTGGAATATGCAGATAAGAAGGGTATATTTGTCTGCAAAGTATGTTTTTCCTTAAAAAGCATCTTTTAAATTTTATTATTAGAGTATAATCGCTTTACAATGTTGGTTAGTTGCTGCAATGTATTTTTAAAATGTGATATATAAATATACATATATATGTATATATGTGTATGATATAATTTTATAATATGTAATGACATGCAAATGTGTGATTCTTCTAAATCTCTACTGAGAGGTGACTACATAACATTCAATCTACCCTCATTAGACATCCATTCACCAGAGGCAACAGCAACAAATACCTTCAAATATCACTATTCAATCTTCACTAGAGTGTTGGGTCATTGTCAGAGGAATGCTAGGAGTGTTTCATTGGTGAATGGAGTGGCAGCCAAAATTTATGAATTGACTTTGGTCAATTATACAGTCACTTCTATCTTGGCATGAACAGTGTTTTTTTGAGAGTCTCAGGAGCCCAGCAGGCTCTGTCACCTTTAGGACTGGTAACCTAGGTCTCGATTGGGCACCCCTGGTGGCTCAGATGGTAAAGAATCTGCCTGCAACGCAGGAGACCCAGGTTTGATCCCTTGGTTGGGAAGGTGCCCTGGAGAAGGGAATGGCTACCTCACTTTCACTTTCAGCCTCAGTCTTGGTAACCAGACACCGGGTTCTCTGTCCCACTGCTTAGCAGAGGGCTCTGCTCCAAAAGGTGAGTTGAATCCTGCGGCTTGAATATTGACATGTCTGCTCAAGTGAACCTTTCCTGCTGAGTACTTTTCAAAGTGCCTTAAGTACAAATCAGTGGAACAGATTGGATGACTGTTTTTGTGCTAACTTGAAAACAAATGTTTGTCTATGTGGCAGAATCTCGTGGGAGTCTTGCTTTAATCATAACATCCCATCTGGTGGTAAACTTGTGGAGATACTTACAGCTCTTGCAATCTCCAAACATCCTAAGCTCTCGATGTTTGCAACAAGAACTTGAACGTGGGGTTGGCTAACTTGGCTCAGATCTGTTAACAATACCTGGATTAAGACAGTATCAGTGGAGATGAAGAAAGTGGAACTATCTAAGGGGCAGAACTAATGTGGAAGAGGGAGAAGGACATATCTAAGATGACTAAGGTTCTGAACATGAGCAACTTTGTTCACAGTTGTGTGATGCACAAAGAACATTGGGGACGGAGCTGGTTTAGAAGGAAGATTAATTCAGTTTTGGACAGTGGGCATTGATATATCTCTGAGTTTGCTAAATGGAGATGTTGTGTGTGCAGTTGGCTATAAGAGGTCTGGGGCCAGCTATGTACTGGGTTGACCAAAAATGTTTTTCCCATAAGATGTTACAGAAAAACCTGAATGATCTTTTTGGCCCACCCAATACCTTTGGGATTCTTCAGAATATGGATGTAATTGAAGGCAGGAGAATACACAAGTTTCCCAGGGAGGTGATGGTGGAGAACGGAAGAAGGCCCTGAAGAATTGAACACTGAAAGTCTGACTGGAGCATGTAGGTCAAAAACGATTTTGTTACTTTAGCAAATATGTGCATTTTTACACAATTTTGGAACTGAGAGCAAAATTCCTTTTCAAGTAAGAATTGCCTTAATTTGAAAATGATGCTTTTTTGAATGAAGTGAAGAAGAGAGCCCTGGAGTATGCTTCAATGGCACAATGAAATAGGAACACAGAACGACTATGCAAGAGAGAAAAAGAGTTTGGTTTGCTCTTTTAGAGAAAAGAAGATGCAAGAGAAAAGAAAAGAGGAAGCAATTCAATGAAGAGACCAGGTTGGTGGACTTATTAGAACATCACAATAGAAAGCAATGAAAGGAAGATAGTGTGCTGTTCCATTTATAGTTGTTTGCAATGCTGGGTTGTAAATCTCTCCTCCAGCTTCACCTGCTAAATCTTCAGTAAAACCTATAAAAACGCATAAATGCTTACTGGGAGTAATTTTCTTTTATAGGAAACAAGAAAGAGCACCACGTTTTGTATTAGGGGCAAAGAAATTAAGGACAAAAGCAGAATCTGGGTGTGTAAGAGATAGCCTCAGAAAACATACCCCACCCCCTGCCCCACCGGGGATTTGCAGAAATTTGGGGGCTGGCTGTGAACTCTAATAGGTTATGGAATTGAAAAGGTTATTTTCTATAGATTTTGACAGTAGGCATATCCATCCTCTCATAGGTGGGTTATACATTTTTAAATAATCCATTTGTGTTATTTTAAAATTATTTTTGGGACTTCCCTGGTGATCCAGGTGTTAAGACTCTGTGCTTCCACTCCAGGGAGCATGGATTCAATCCCTGGCTAGAAGTTCCACACGCTGAGCAGTGCAACCAAAAAAGGAAAATTGGGGGGACTTCTCTGGTGGTCCAGTGGTTGAGTCTTCAGCTTCCAATGCAGGTAGTGTAAGTTCGATCCCTGGTTAGGAAGCTAAGATCCCACATGCCTCTGGGCCAAAAAACCAAAATACAAAACAGAAGCAACATTGTAACAAATTCAATAAAGACTTTTTTTAAAAGTCCACATTTTATCTTTAAAATTAAAATAGGTAATATAGCTATTTTTCAATAGGTAATATAGCCATAAGTTTAATAATATGAAGGGCACTTAAAGCAAGTTTTCCTCCCACCCATGGCTCTTATCCAGAGATAACTATTATCATCTGTTTCTTATTTATCTTTCTAGAAATATTCCATTGGTATAAAGCAAATACACATATATCCTTCATGTTTGCAGAACATTTGCGTTCTGCATTTGCAGAACATTTGCAGAAATTTTAGCATACTGTATAAAGTTTCTGCATCTTGCTCTTTTCTCTTAGATCTTGAAGCTGTTTCTGTATCAGTACAGAAATGCTGCTTTTAAATCGTTGTATAGCTTTCCACCTACGGATGTACCATCATTTATTTGCGTTCCCTACTGATGTGCATCTAAGTTGTTTCAAGACTTCTGCTCTTTCTGAAAATGCCTCAGTGAAAAAGCTTTTCCGTACGTCATTTTGCACAAATTGAAATGTTTCCATATGTCATTTTTGTGCAATTCACTTAATTCCTCTTGCCCAAAGACTTTAAAGTCCCTTGCTCATCATGACAATGGGCAAAGCCTGGAGGAGGCAGGTGTCATAGAGAACACAGATAAAGGTTCAGAAAGCTCAGCTTAGACTCTCAGAGAATTGGGCCAGCAATATCAAAGCCAACGAGTTTCAGGGTAGCTGGCGGAAAGCAAAATGATGTAGAGAAATAAACTCCTGAAGACTTAGGACTAGAGAGCTGGGTTTTGGAAGAAGGCATTCTTGAGCTTATCTGACCTCACAGGACAAAGTAAGTGGATCACAGAGAAGACAAACTAAATTGGTAGGAACCCTCCCTTTGAGCTTCCAATGGAAAACAGGGACCAACAGTTCTTCCATGGATTATCATGTGTTATCTTCATAATACTCCATTAAGAAGGTAAGATTATTATTCAGATTCCATAAATGAGGAAAGTAGGGTAAGGAAACTTGATCAAGGTCACACAACAGATACATGGTGGAATCAACATTCAAACTCTTGGGCACTCTGAGCTGGAAGGTCTTAATCACTGACATACGCGTGAAGCTCTAGCCAAACAAGCGCACGTAAATCCCGTGTTATAGCTAGCCTTAATCCACCCATCTCTTTCTGTTAGCTTAAACCCCAAGGCTTCCTTAAAGACCTAGAGTCTGTCAGTAAACTGGCTTGAAAACTAATGACTAAAAATTCCCCTCAGGCAAATAATAATTCATCCTAGATGAGTGCATTAAAACAGACAGCCCATATAAAAAATGTCTCCCATTGAAGCTTATTTCTGTGTGAGTTACAAGTTAAACACTCATTACAAAAAATACTATGATTGGTATTATAGGCTAATATATGCTAATAGGATTGTGACAAAGAGTACTCATTTTAAGAATTTAAATGCACAGAGAAACTTATAGTGAAAGAGTTAGTTGCACAGTCATGTCCCCCTCTTTAAGACCCAAAGAACTGTGGCCCGCTAGGCTTCTCTGTCTATGGGATTTCCTAGGCAAGAATACTGGATCCCAACCAAGGGATCAAACTCAGGTCTCCCACATTGCAGGCAAATTCTTTACCATCTGAAGCATTGGGAAAGCCCAGAGAAACTTAAGGGCCATGGTAAAATATAAAATATGTTAACAGTGAAGCTATTAGAGCATATGATACATACTAAGTGATCAGTAAACACTTTTTAAATGAATAAATAATTAAAAGAAAACTACCAGGATATCAGAGGCCCTAAGAAAACACTGTGGCTGAGCCAAACTAAGCATCTCAGACAATCCTGTGTAGAAGACACTGCATAATTTTCAAAAACAGGACAAGCAACCCTCCCCATATCCTAGAGAAGTGGAATTGTGAAAATTGTTAAGAAAAAAAAAATAGAAGCGGAACTTTCCAGATCCAATTGCTCATGGAAGTAATTTAGCTTCAGTGTGGCCACAGATGGCCTGATAGAGTGATGTTTTTTCCCTCCTCATTCACATTAAAAACCTCATTTTTCATCACTGCCATTTATTTTCAGATCCGAATGCTTTCTTTAATGATCACTTGCGTGCACAAAAATTGAACAGGCATTCAGGATACCAAAGTAAAGAAGATCTGAATCATGAGAATATTGTCATTTTTCCACACCAGGCGAACTCCTCCAGGGAAAAATCAATTATTTTCTCGTTGACCCCGTTGGTAGGTGTTAGGGCAGTGACCCAGATCATGGCAACCTCTTGTTCTGCTCTGAGGAATTAGTCCAATTTTGTCCCCTCAAAAATTACTCTTCAGATGACAGGCAGTTTCTTATCAATCCTGTAGGCTTGCTGAAAGCTGTCATCACGATCTATTGGTGACATTTCTAAGAAGGCTCTCGCAGGGACGCACCCCACATTCTGGGGGAAGCCCCGTATCCAAGAGGGGTGCCTGCACATTTGGTATTCTTGGAATGGAGCAGGGCCCTGCGGTCCTTGTCCCCACCACCCCACCATGTTCTCTGCCTGCCTTTTGCCTGTGGAAAACTTTAGTCAAAGAATAAATTTAATCAGAGAAATGCAGAAACAACAGAAAACAGTCAAAAGAGACTAAATAATAATAATGTAGTCATTAAGCATAGTCAAAGGCCGTTCGTTCTTTCTCAAGGACATAGATAATATTCTGAGCCACATCCTGTGAGCTGTCTGATAGAGACTAAAACCCCAGGTGGAGAAGTTAACTACACGATGACCAGACTGTACCCACAACACGAGCTGCCCCAATTCCGAGAACTGACCGCAAAGAAATGGGAACAAATGGACCGTGGAACTAAAGGCTAACTGTACCTAAAACATTCAGGACGATGCTGGTCAGACCACTGATGACCACTTTCAAGCTGTCAGAGATGACTACGCTGTTTCTGCAAGTGGGCCCTCCCCACCAACTCTGTCTGTAAATGCTCTCACCCCTCATCAGGGTGGGAGTCGGCCTTTGGAGAGATGATTGCCACCCTCCCCCCAGCCCTGACCCTCATCCCTGTCACCCACCCCCAGCCCCGTCCCCATCTGAAACAAAGCAAACTTAACTTTCGTTTCCACCAACCTGGCCTGTTGCTGGCTTTTGAGCGGTGAGCAGCTAGACCCACAAACTTTTTCCGGTAACATTCTGACAAACTCATTCCATCACGAAGGACTGCAAAAAGTTTTTTTTTTAATTATTTTTTTTGTTGAAGTATAGTTGATTTACAATATTGGGTAAGTTTCAGGTGTACGGCAAAGGGATTCAGTTATACATGTACATATATTCTTCAGGTGGTGAACATCTTTTCAATGCGATTACTGGCATTTGTGTATATCTTCTTTTGTAAAATATTCCATTTATTTCAACCATTCAAAAAATTGAGTTGTTTGCCTTTTTATTATTCCTCATATATTCTGAATGTAAGTTCTTTGCCAGATAGGTGACTCTTCCAGTCTTTGACTTATGTTTCCATTTTCTTAATGATGTCTCTGAAGAGCAGAAAATCATCACTTATCGTCTTTCTTTTCCTTATATCTTTTAAATGTATCTGTAATAAATAAATTAGGGTAAACAATTCTTTACCAGGTGGAACCTCCTCCCTGTGTTTGAGAGTCGATTGACACCCCGCACATGTAACCACTCATGTTCTTGTTAGTTTTCCCCCAAACAGCAAGGGCTGCACTTTATGGAGTGCTTTATACACAGTAGTAGAATGCCTACCAGGCTTCCCAGGGGGCACTAGTGGTAAAGAACCTGCCTGCCCATGCAGGAGACATTAAGAGACAGGGGTTCCATCCCTGGGTCAGGAAGATCCCCTGAAGAGGGCATGGCAACCCACTCCAGTATGCTTTCCTGGAGAATCCCATGGACAGAGGAGCCTGGTGGGCTACTTAACTCTCCATAGGGTCTCTCAGAGTCGGACATGACAAGAGACTTAGCATGCCTGCAGAATGCCTAGCAAGTAGTGGGAGCTCAAAAACTAATTGTTACACAAGTGAATACGTTGAAAACTGGAAGGGTCAATTCAATTTCATCAATTAACTTCTTTAAGCATTGTTTTCTCTTCCTTAAAAACAAGGAAACCCTCCCCCCCACTTACCTCACAAGCATGTACAAGCGATCTATGAGATTCTGAACGCAGCCCCTTACATGTACATCAGCAAGAAGTCCGTGATAGATAATTCTCAGAAATTTTATCATTATTTCTATTATTATTTCATGAAAGCTGATTTTCATTTGAAAAGAAGTATCAAAATAAAAAAATTCTTTAGATTTTTATACAATTCCTAATATATCAGATGCTGCTCATCAAGCCCATCTTGAACCAAAAAAGAAAAAAATTACTAGTCAGAACTGGAGATATAAGCGTGTGCCAATTGACTTCATCATGTCAGAGTGATCAGCTTTTTATTCTAGTGAGGCTCCCTAATGTCTAAAACCCTGCAGATTACATAAAAATGACAATGTTATCATTAAATCTGCCCAAGAAATTAGACCTTAATGAATTCCATTGAGAACTCCCAATTTGATAATGCGAGCTTAGGAAGTCATAATACTATTCTGACAAGAAGGTGCAGTTAAAGAAATTTGAAAGGCACTAGCAACAGTGAAAATGATGGGCTAATTGAGGAAGCAAAGTGCAATTGTCTCCTCCCAGCAGGAAGCCCCAGAGTGGAGAAGCCCCTGTTCACTGGACAATGAGACACAATCAAACTGCATTCAGCACAGGATGACATAAGCATCTGAGAGCTGAGTGACTTTTTCCATAGCAACAAAGACTCAGAAAGTCCAGAGTGTTACTGGCCAGAACCTTGTATTGTTCTTCCCAGGTAGCATCAGCCCTCACCTTGGATGATTAAAAGTGCCAGAAGCAAGGGTGATATTCGGATATTCAAGTTAAATTGCTCAATATGCATTGAAAGAATAAAAATATACTTTCATGTGTAAATAGAATGTTCAATTTCCAACTATGAACAATATATAATTTGGAAACCAATTGAACCAGAAGTTTTAAGGATTTCATGCTTACTCAACATTGCCTAGTAGAATACCCGTCACCCAATCTTTGCTTTTGAAAGAATTGGTTCTCTTAAGGGATAGTGAAAGGGTGCAGATCTTTCACTCTAGTCAAGGATTTAGGCTGGGAATAGGAGGGTAAGAGGGTCTGAATTGCCAAGACGCCTGAGCAACAGAAAGACAGGTAGCCCTTACAGAAAGTGGAGGGGCAGCAGCCACTGGCAGCCTGAGACCACTCTGTCGTCATCCACGGAGACTGAGCCACGCATGCCTTGGTTTTCGTTGGCTTCAACCACTTCTAAACATTGCCCAGATTCTCAAACTTCATCTACAACAGACTTGAAATTCTTTTCTCATAAGGATTTGATCATGATTGAAGTGCAGTGAACAGGCAGTTAGAGTTCTGGTGGCGAAGAATTTAGGTTGAAAGCAGGAATTATGTCTTACTCACCTTTAATGGTAGCTCAGCTGGTAGAGAATCCGCCTGCAGTGCAGGAGACCCTGGTTTGATTCTTGGGTTGGGAAGATCCCCTGGAGAAGGGATAGGCTACCCACCCTAGTATTCTTGGGTTTCCCTGGTGACTCAGACGATAAAGGATCCACCTGCAACGCAGGAGACCTGGGTTCAATCCCTGGGTTGGGAAGATCCCCTGGAGAGGGGAATGGCTACCCACTCCAGTAGAATTGCCTGGAGAATGTCGTGGACAGAGGAGCCTGGCAGGCTACAGTCTATGGGGTCACAGAGAGTTGGACATGACTGAGCAACTTTCACTTTACCTTTAGTACCTTGTGTGCCAAGAATGCCTGGCTGGATGACTAGTTAGTGAATGAACAGGAGGCCTACAAATAAAATGAAAAATTTACAAAACTGTTGGAGTTGAAAGGCTACCTTTAGGAAATTAAGAAGCAAACCCCATAACTGAATTATAACACTCTATGACTCACAGAGCTATTGATCAAAGAGAGAATTTATTCACAGAGCTTTTCAAATACAAACAAAATAGCACTTTTTACTTTTTACAAAATGAATATTGGAATAAATGTGGTACAGCACAGTACAATAATGGACAAAAGGAAACAAGATCTAATGACTGGAAAATGTCTCTCCTTACTCTCACGTCTTAACTGAATTCTCTCCTTTGGTGGACAGAAAGTTGCCCCTTTACTTAGTAAGAATATCACAGCAGAAACTACTCAGAGAAATATTGCATATTTGTGAATAATATTGAAATACAAAGGCTTAATTCTAAAGGTCTGCATAAACACTGAAAACATGTTGAGGGCGTAAAGAGTTTATGCAGGGTATACAAAATACTGATAAAGTGGCTTATTGGTCCATTGATTAGGTTGAATGTATGCTTTATAAAGTGATAATACTGTATTTTAAAAGTGTATTAAAAAGAAAACAGAGGAGTAATGCACCACTAAACATCTCGTACAGTCTGTGTGACCACTGAAATGTCTGTGTTTGGGTATGTGTATTGCATGGATATGTCTGTATATGCTCGTGTGCTTTCAAAAGTGCCATGACTTACAGGGAACCTTTCTGGGTTACCCTGCTTCCTAACATAATACTGTTTCTACTAGCCCTTTTGATTCTCTGAGTCATCATCCTAAAAAAAAAAAAAAAAAAGACCTTGTTTGCATATATAGATTTGTGTGTGTATGTATTCTATATCAACAATACTCTGTGGAATAGAAACACCCAACACCCTGCAATATTTTTAGCCTTTGGTCCATTTTTCTGTATCATTCCATGCTCTACATTTCTTTTGCAAATCTTGCACAACCCTTCCATGTGGTATGATGTTTCCGATTCCATTGGGTTTCATTTCGTTTGCATCATGTGGTTTAGAAGCGCTCTTCCGCCTTCTGAGAGCAGCTGGATGCTTCGGTCCCTCGGGTCCCTGCGGCCCAGCCTCTCCTCGGTCTGCGGGTGGCGGCCCCATCTCAGTATGGGTATTGTTTCTGCTTCTTGCCGGAGAAGCAAGCCAGCCACGTGCAGAGCAGCATGGCGGCGGCAGCCCCTGCCCCTGTGCAGTAGTAGGCCCAGCCGATCTCACACTTACCTAGGGACACAGGAGAAGGAGAGAAAGTAGGTACAGGTCAGGATGATCTTACTGGAGGCTCTGTCATTTCTCCCCAGGTGTGGGTTTCTGGTGTACCAAAGTGAAACTGAAATCCTCCTTAGAGATACAGTCTCCCTCGAATGATAGTAAGAGTTGAAAGTTATCTCAAGATGGAAGCAAGCCAGTGTGGTTGTCTGCATTTCAGAAGGACCTCAAGGCCTCTGTCTCCTGCTGGCTAAGGGACAGAAACCAGTTCTCCCCAGCTGTGATGCTCACGCCCATGGCTGAAGAAAAGGAGGAATAGCAGCCATCAGGATAGGGGAGATGAAGGTATTTTGATTTAAATCACTCAAACTCATATGCATAATGAGGTACCTTAGGAAAAAACTTCAAAATAGAGATACAGTCCTAAATATAGACACAGCTTTTGCAAAGGGGCCACTCTAAGGAGGTGATCCATTTGAAAGATAATGTGAGAGTGAAAGAATCTACCAAAAAAAAAAAAACAAACCAAAAAACCCTCCTGTAACTACTAGGTGATAACAGCAATGCAGGATAGAAAAGTAGATATACCACTGATTTCAGACAAGAGCAAAGGAACACAGTCCTTCTTATTTTTCTTTATCATGATAAGGTTCTGTGAAGTTTCTTTGGCTGTAGGAGGCTTAACTCACCCACCTATCTACCTACCCACCCAAGGCCTGCCCTTCCCTGAAAGACTCAAGAAGCAGGATAGAGCCTTCAGCACATCCTCCTTGAGCCACCATCTTCCTGAGGCCAATTAACTCCTTGTCTTGATAAGGGGGTGTGTGTCATCCCTAAGAATTGCTATGTTTATGGAGTCTTTCTTATTTGTGTTATAAAACATATAGTCAACTCATCAGACCAACTGTCTATCAGATGAAAATGGGAAGGTAGGGCACCAGATAAAGGTACCAAGAAGGGGCTTCCCTGGCAGTCTAGTGGCTAAGACTCACAGTTCCACTGCAGGTAGCGCCTGTTCAAGGAACTAAGATCCCACACGCTGTGGGGTGAGGCCAAAAAAAAAAGGTACTTAGGAAGTGTGCCATTGTTGAAAGTGTTTGTGGATGTTATACAGTACTGCTACTGACCACACATAGATCTGAGTGTATGTGCATGATCTACACATTTTGTGGTTTAAATTTAGTAACTGGCTAAGATCGACAATGAGCAACTAACATTCAGTGTGATTTAAAAGAAAATGATTCCTCTATTTCAGATATACAGACTTTCATTTGCTAGGTAATTCATAAGGTAAATCATTATTAAATCAATATGGATTTATTCTGGTATTCTGGATTATGTAGAAATATGGCCAATCCTTAACCTAACTTAAAAAAATATATATAAATGCATACACCATACACACACACACACACACACACACACACATACACACACACGCTCATTTTTTGAGAAACAAAACAATGGTCAAGATCAGTATGCTAAGGTCTAGATGTGTCAATAAAATTTAGACAAATCTAAAGAAACACTAAGTCATCCATCCCTTGATTCTTTATTCCCTTCTTCCCACTTTCTTTCTCTCTCTCATTCATCCATTAATTCAACAAATATTTTTTAAGTGACCACTCTGACTAGGACTCATTGGGTGCTAGGAATCTACTTTGGAAAATGATACAGTTCCCAGTATCAAGGAGCCATCATCTCATCAAGGGAGTATTACTGTTAATGCAGGAGACATAAGAGATGTGGGTTTGATCACTGGGTGGGGAAGATCCCCTGGAGGAGGGCACAGCAACCCACTCCAGTACTCTTGCCTGGAGAATCCCATGGACAGGGGAGCTTGGTGGGCTACAGTCCACGGGGTCACAAAGAGTTGGACACGACTGAAACGACTCAGCACACACGCACTCAGACATTTATATGATAACTGTGATATATGCTTTGAAGAAAAAACATCCAGGATGCTAAGACAGCAAATCATAAGGAACTTTATACAGTGAGGTTGTGTGATGGAGAGCCTTAAAGTAGAAATGAAATTTAAGCTGAGACCTGGCAGATGAGCAGGGGTTAGCCAAAGATGAATGTGAGAGGCCAGGGAAGAGTGTATTTGCACCACGGGGATGGGAATGTAATGGAGAAATGTAGGCAAATTTGGGTCTTGTTAAAGTACTGTCTGGGCTTCCCAGGTGACTCAGTGGTAAAGAATCCACCTGCCAATGCAGGATAAGTGGGTTCAGTCCCTGGGCTGGGAAGATCCCCTGGAGAAGGAAATGGCAACCCACTCCAGTATTCTTGCCTGGAGAATCCCATGAACAGAGGAGCCTGGTGGGCTACAGTCCATGAGGTTGCGAAGAGTTGGACACGACTAAGCAACACTTTTCAAAGTGTTGTTCAAGTAAGAGATGGGGATGCCACTGTTTGTGTAAGCAAGAGATGGGGTTGGGTGTGAGCACCTCCAGAGTTTGAGAGCTAGAAGCCTGAAGACTTCCTCTTCAAATGTTCATCTAGGCTGGCATATAGAGATGTGAGATATTCAACAATCAGTTCAGTTGCTCAGTCGTGTCCGACTCTTTGTGACCCCATGGACTGCAGCATGCTAGTTGTTGAGATATTCAACATCCATAGGTAAATCTTGAGCACCCACTCTGTGTGTTGCAATGTTGCAGGAGACCCAGGGGGAGCAAAATAGATAGCATCTTTGGTTTCAAACGCTTATGTTCTAGCAAGACCGATTCTTGAGTATCACTCACATCAGCTGCACTCTCTTGAAGCCATTCCTTGCATATTCTACACATATGTCTGCTGAAATTCAGTTAACAAAATTAACTAGATATAGAAAGGAATTTTTCCCATGAAACTATCAATGTAAATGTATCTTGAACTTCTCCAAAGAAGAAGAAAGATTTTTCTTCTTCCTGAGCATGAGTCCTTCCATAGTAAAACCCACATGCTCAATAATAAGAAATTAGCACCGTGTTTTACAGTAATAGAAAAAGTCTTTCTGAGTACATTAGGCTATTAGGAAAGAGCAGCTGTTTAAGTTTATATGCTTTAAACAGCACGGTAGTCCGTGAGTAGTAATGGAAACAAAGGAAAACCAGGAAATAGGGGACTATTTTTCCTTGGCCTCTCCTTTCCCCTGTGGTGGCAATAAATTCTTGTTATTATAGTGCAAACACAAAGCATTTTACTAGAGGGCAAGCTTTGTCTGTGATCCTTTCAGGAAATTAGAGAAGCAAATCCCTTTAAACTTTCCCTTTTGCTCTCTGTAATGCTCCATCAAACAGGACTCCAAGCCCACCGGGTTGGCAAACCGCTGCTTGCAGCAATGGGGGATGCTATTCTCCACAGATAAAATAGAGGTTAATGGGACAGAAAGCAGCAAACCACAGCCACCTGCACATTCAATGGAAAAAGGTGTCCTGGCTGTGTTCCAGGGCAGCCCAAGGGAGAAAGTGGGTGGGAGAGGTGTGGCTGATTTTTTTAGGGTGCCTCAAATTGGTAGCTCTGTTGGTAAAGAATCCACCTGCAATGCAAGAAACTATTTCTGAGTTGGGAAGATCCGCTGGAGAAGGGATAGGCTACCCACTCCAGTATCCTTGGGCTTCCCTGCTGGCTCAGCTGGTAAAGAATCCTCCCGCAATGTGGGAGACCTGGGTTCAATCTCTGGGTTGGGAAGATCCCCTGGAGAAGGGAAACCTGCTACCCACTCCAGTATTCTGGCCTAGAGAATTCCATGGACTCTGTAGTCCATGGGGTCGCAAAGAGTCGGACACGACGGAGTGACTTTTCACTTTCAAATTAGTTTTTAGTGCATCTTCTGTTAGTAAAAGGCAGAAGAAAAGGTACAAAGAACCCAGCCTCGGGACTTCCTTGGTGGTTCAGTGGCTAAGATTCCATGCTCCCAATGTAGGGAGTCTAGATTCAATTCCTGGTCAGGAAACTAGATCCCACATGTCACAACTGAAAAAAAATAAAAGATCCTGCATGCTACAACTAAGACCCACCGCAGCCAAATATATATAAATAGGGAGGCTTTCCCGGTGACTCAGTGGTAAAGAATCCTTCTGCAATGCAGGAGACTCCAGAGACAAGGGTTTGATCCCTGGGTTGGGAAAATCCCCTGGAGAAGAAAATGGCAACCCACTTCAGTATTCTTGCCTGGAAAATTCCACGGACAGAAGAGCCTGGTGGGCTACAGTCTGTCCATAGGATCACAAAGAGTCAGACAGGACTAAGCGAATGAGCACAGGACATAGAAATAAATACATAAGTGTAAAAAAATTAACCCGGCTTACTACAAATAAAAATGAAATCTCAATGATCAGTTAATCCTTTGAGGAACTGTATTTATTCATTCATTTGTTTGATTACTGTTTTAGTGTCTACCACGTGACCGCCTGTCGGCCCTATATCCCAGGGCTCAGTATGAGGATGTCTGAAGCACAGGAGACAATCGATACACATTTGTGGATGTCAGACACAATATCAGTGCTGAGAACAGAGATCTGAAATTAGTAATTATATAATAGCGGTTGTGGACAGCCTGTGAAGCAGGTGCCAAACAATTTAGAAGCACCATCTCATGTAACCATTTTTGCCCATGATGCCTTCAGGAAATTAGAGGAACAAATCTGTCATTCCCATTTTGAAGATGAGGACCCTGTGCTGCATGCAAGATAAGTCAATGGCCCAGTATCTCACATCAGTGATGGAGCCTGAACTTGAACTCCAAAACTTTTTCCTGTGCTCAGATATGTTTTAGGAAGATCCATATCAAAATTTTCCCCAGTTGCCAGATAGTACTTGTCTTTGCCAGAACTTACATGCCATGCAGAAATAAGCTATATGATGCATCTTTGCATTTACCAGTATTCTGAGAAGACTCCATATGCCCATGTCTACCTGGCACTATTTTAGTTATTAAAGGCTTGCATTTTACAGATCTAGCATTCTCAATTTTGGAGCCAGCGGAACCTATCTGTCACTCTCTTGGTGACCTCATCCCCCTAGAGGATGAGGGGGAGTGAGATCCAATACATTTACTTGATCAATTCAGATAATTGATTCTTCCTGAGCAATCACTTACCATAAACATGCTCCCAAAGTGGATGTTTTTGACCTGTCCTGGTCTGAGTGTAGCTGAGTAAGGGCTCCAGGTATGGGTCACATTTCAGCTCCTCTCTGCTTGCAAACCGCTACAGTCTGGCGGGAGCCAGACTGGGCCATCCTTATTTAATACCCAGAAACTTTGCCACAGCACCTCCTACTGTGCGCAGTACTGCTCATTTGAACAGAAGCCAGGATCCTTCAGGCAGGCCTGCAGGCTGACTAAACTCCCTTATGTACTCGACCTGCCTGGGCTCTGCATTTGAACTTGAGCCTTGCTGGTCTCCAGATTATTTCTCTCCTCGCCAGATCACTGCTGAGTTCCCAGCCTTGTATATAAGCTAACTGCCTTCATTTATCAAGGCGGGACATCTTTCATCTGTGATATTTTAAACTTTTCAGCAAGTTAAGGTGTCAATGCAAAGTTTGTGTAGAGAAGAAGCAGGCATATTAGATTTCAGCCCTTTCGCTGTACAAATAACGAAGGTAGTAGGAAGGTGGGAGGGTCAGCAGACAGAGAAAAAAACTTTTGTGTTCTTAAATACCATGGGCAGAAGTTTGAGAGGTCTTTTTCCTCTTGAATAAATTCTTTCTTACCTCTTCCTATTCAGACCGTCGTGTCTACCTATGCATGGAAACCAAGAACAAAAAGAACCTGTCATGGTACCGATTCCATGTGTTCTTTTGTGAAGTTACCAAACAAAAGTGCTGCCTCCCCCCCCAAAAAATAGAGTTTAAACATTTGTCCTAAAAACATACAAAAGCTTTGATTCAAACTTTTAACGGAACAAGTAGTTAAAATGACACGTGTGTCTGAAAAGAGAAAAGCAGAACTCAAACTTGATTGCTGGGCAAAAAATGTAAAAGTAAAAAGGCTGAGGGAAGAAAGTTTGTGAGGTGGAGTTCTTCTGAAGGCTCTTGGCTTGTTTCTGTCTGTTTGTGACCAAAGGCAATAACCCATATTGAGGATACAGCCCATCCTAAACACGACTTCAGAGCCCCACTTATACTGTACTTCCTGAGATGTGCTCCAGGGGGCGCTGTCCACAAGAAGATCTCAGGAAAGGGGTTCCCCATGGGTAATTCCCCAAAGAGTAGACAGTGTGGAGGCACGTGCAATGGTAGAACCCAGCCCAGCCCAAAGACTGGGCACCGAGTCTGCACACAGACCACACACACCCACCTTGATGCCTTCGGTCTCCAGAACCACAGCGCAGTGAACCGACCCAGTCTCTCTCTGCAAGAACTGCTGCTCTGGACCTTAATGAACCAGGCTGACTATATCTTTCTACCTCTCCTGCCCCTTAATTTCTAGGTTTAGGGGACTGGACAGTTGGATTAGAACTCTCCTGAGAGTTGAATGATATCCTCTTCCCTCAAACACATAGGATACCTAAGTGTACAAGGGTCTAGTGTGGAACACTGGAGCCACTTCAACGTATAAGAGGAGGCAAGAAAACCTTAAAAGACTCCACACCTTCTATGTTTGCCCTGTCTTCTCCAAGGAAGCAACCAGGAATGTACAGAGAATGCAATGCACATGTGTCCATTGGTAAGAGTTGATACTCTCAAGCTATGCATTAAAGTACTCTTCATAATCTGCATGCCCAAGGGAGCAGGGACTTGCTTCCTGGAAAAGATATGTATCCGCCAAGTGCTCAAAACAGTACCATGTCTAAGGAGATATGTTACAGTCCATTTTGATAGGAAAATACCAGCCTTGTAAATTACAGCACATCTTCATTCATTCTGTAGTCAGAGTGGGAGTGAGGCAAGGGCTGTCTAGACAAGTATGTGATGGGTAATTGACCGCTGTGTAAGCTCTCTACTCAGACATGAGTTCATGTTTTGTGAGTCTCAGATTTTAGGGGGAAAACCCTTCCTGAGTTACACATTGATTCTATTCTATCCAATGGCATGCAATTCTCTTCTGGATTCCCACAAAGACTTCATTAAAGAGCCATAATTTTAATTTGCTCTGGTGTATCTCTCTTGTCCCCACAGAAATGTTCTTAGCTCCACCTTTAAGGTGAGGAGCTGGGGAACAAAGAAAAAAGAGTTCTTGCAGGTACTGTTTACAGCCTCCCATAGAAGCAGTACTGTGCTATATGCTTAGTGGCTTGGGCATGTCTGACTCTTTGCAACCTCAGGGACTGTAGCCCACCAGGCTCCTATGTCCATGGGGATTCTCCAGGCAAGAATACTGGAGTGGGTTGCCATGCCCTACTCCAAGGAAACAGTGCTAGTCATCATCAACCTAGGGATTTACCAGAAAGTACCTTTCGGAGGTCCCACACTTGCGCAGATGTTCAAATTCATGAAAAGGCAGAACAGCAGCTGTTCTTGGCATAAGATTCAGTTGTACTGAGCCCAAACTACACACTCAGGGAGAAAAGCTAGTTATTATTAGCTATTATTATTACTAACACTTATGGCAGAAAGTGAAGAAGAACTAAAGAGCCTCTTGATGAAAGTGAACGAGGAGAGTGAAAAAGTTGGCTTAAAGCTCAACATTCAGAAAACTAAGATCATGGCATCCGGTCCCGTCACTTGATGGCAAATAGATGGGGAAACAGTGGAAACAGTGGCTGACTTTATTTTTCTGGGCTCCAAAATCACAGCAGATGGTGACTGCAGCCATGAAATTAAAAGACGCTTACTCCTCGGAAGGAAAGTTATGACCAACCTAGACAACATATTAAAAAGCAGAGACATTACTTTGCCAACAAAGGTCCGTCTAGTCAAGGCTATGGTTTTTCCAGTGGTCATGTATGGATGTGAGAGTTGGACTATAAAGAAAGCTGAGCACAGAAGAATTGATGCTTTGAACTGTGATGTTGGAGAAGACTCATGAGAGTCCCTTGGACTGCAAGGAGATCCAACCAGTCCAACCTAAAGGAGGTCAGTCCTGGGTGTTCGTTGGAAGGACTGATGTGGAAGCTGAAACTCCAATACTTTGGCCATGTGGTGCAAAGAGCTGACTCATTTGAAATGACCCTGATGCTGGGAGGGATTGGGGGCAGGAGGAGAAGGGGACAACAGAGGATGAGATGGCTGGATGGCATCACCAACTCAATGGACATGGGCTTGGGTGGACTCCTGGAGTTGGTGATGGACAGGGAGGCCTGGCGTGCTGCGGTTCATGGGGTCGCAAAGAGTCGGACACGACTGAGTGACTGAACTGAACTGATGATTACTATTATTTTTATTGTTAATACTTCCTGGAATCTTAGTAAGTTCTATCAGAGTGTGTATCTGGACTGTAAGCTTTTTAAAAAAATTTTTTGAGCATCTGGAGATTTTATTTTTCATTTTACTTTTTAAAAATTTTCTTTATTTGTCTGTACTGGGTCTTCGTTGCTGCGTGCAGGCTTTCTCCAGTTGTGGCCGGCAGGGCCTATTCTAGGCTGCAGTTTACAGGCTTCTCATTGTGGTGGCTTCTCGTACGCTCTAGAACTCTTGGGCTTCAGTAGTTGCAGCTCACGGGCTTAGTTGCTCTGTGGCACATGGGATCCTGCCAGAAAAGGGGCTGAACCTGTGTCCCCTAGGTTGGCAGGCAGATTCTTAACCACTGGACCATCAGGGAAGCCCTGGAGATTTTAAATACTACTTTATGGGTCCATCAGAGAAACTGAAAGATCTGAGAACAAGACACCCAGGTGACTGCACTGGGTGTGGCTGCTTGGGAACCAGTGTTTCTTCTCTTCCACTCACACCTGAGTTTCAGGGGGTTTCCCTTGTGTACCACACCAGATGTGCTCATCAGATCCACCCAGGGTTCTTCCTCCTAAACTCGACGCTAAGTCAGGGCCTTGCATCATCTTATCCTGAAATCCCTGCCAGAATCACATAACCAAGAAAGCGGAGGCAGAGACGCCTTGCCTTCGCAGTGTCCCTGCAATGCAGAGGTGGAGCAAGAGAAATAAAAATACCCCGGTGCCTTCAGAAGTGTGATTAAACTTCACTTTAAGTGGCAGAAAAGTAGGGAGAGTGGAGCGGCATCTGAATCCTTAAGATCACACCCATCAGATGAACCTCTGTTCCATGGCCTGCCGGGTGAATAGTTTTGTTGCTATTTGTTGTTACAGTTGTGTGATTTACCCATAAACATGGTGGATGTGTCGTCCAGTCTGGCTAGCAGAGTCTCTGCTGGCACGGTTGTTGTTAATTCCTGCCCCTTAGCCCCGAATCCACCCTAAAATGTTCCACTAGAGATAACGCCGCCGTGGAGACGGCAATGCGCACACGCTGGCTCTGAACACAGAGTGTGTATTCCTGCTGGTCTCTGTGTTCATGCTGTGAGCTGACACAGAATCCATCTCCACGTGGGGGTGGCGGAGATAACCAGCGGGCCCTTATTCAGTGTAGGCGATAAAGATGATCCTTTGGTTTCTGTCTGTAGCTGCTATTTATAGAGGCTGAAACTACCTGAAATTCAGCCCCTCTGTCTCACGGCCGGCCCCAAAGAGAGTGTGAAAGGACCCAGGCTCTCTCTAATTGCTGCTTCCCAGCTTGGCCTGTGGCTGCGGCCAATTTTCCAACAGTCCCACGAGAAGAGGTGCTGGCTTCCATCCTGACGGCATTTTTATCTACCCTTCCCCTGTTCGCACCTGTCACGCTTTCATCGGCCACTGAGCAGCCTCTGCATATAGTCTCCGTACCCACTGAAATGGAAATGTGTGGCAACCAGGGCTCCTTTGATCTCGGGGAGCTGCCCTCGGTCCAAAAGGTTTCCTTGATGATCACTCCTTGCTTGTAAGGTAGCCCTTGGGAACGGGCTTAATCCAATTTGGTCAAGCACAACCTTGAGACCCTGATAAATTACAACCCACCCCTGCTGAAAAAGCAAGAGGGATGGTGAGGCATAGCTACCGTCCGACGACTTCATTTCCAAGTTATAATGAAAGCAAGTCTCAGACCGCATCCTGCCACACATACAGATGCTTATTAAACTGTTATCAAGAAGCAGGCACAAACCAGCTCACCAACCTGTTCCGAGAGCTAGTTAAATCCTAGCTCCCTATCGTTTTAAGTGACTGGGCTATCATCTTGCACCAAAGAACCACTGGAAGCAAATTCAAGGTTCAGGGAGGGATTCTGTTCCTTTTGGCAACAAGTAACCAAAAATTCTCTGAACCAGAGACAAGAGATAGAGTCCCTAAGGGTGATCAGACTTTGGCTGACTTTCTTATGGCAGAGTGGATGCGGCAGAGTGTTTTAGTAAAGCTGCTCTCATTGTTTTATTTTTTAAACTTTTATTTATTTTTGGCTGCATTGGGTCTTTGCTGTGCTGCGTGGGCTTCTCACTGCGGTGGTTTCTCTTGACGTGGAGTACGGGCGCTAGGCGTGTGGGCACAGTAGTTGTGGCTCACAGGCTTAGTTGTTCTGAGGCAGGTGGGATCTTCCTGGATCAGGAACTGAACCCGTGTCCCCTGCATTGGCAGGTGGATTCTTAACTACCGGACCACCAGGGAAGCTCTGTTTTCATTGTCAAAAATACTAAAATATGTATCCGGGTACTAGTGCATAAACAGCCACTGTCCCCAAGTTCTCCAAGTGCCCCATAGTCCCCTCCCTCCCCTGAGAACCCGAGGGAATCCTAGCCTCATTCCCAGGAATGAAAAGGCCGGTGCTTGGCCAGTCAAGGCCCCTCGGGAGCCTACTCCAGCATTTACTTTAGTTAGGATTAGTCAGGGCCTATGACATATTGGTTGTTAAATATTTTAGACATCTTTCAGACTTACAATAAGGGCTATGTGCCTAGATGGCTGTTTAAATCCTTTTGTGTAAGGACAGAGAGGATCTCTAATTCTTTTAGCCAATCCACAATCTTGAATACCTTTAATTTCACCGATGAGAGTCCATTTTTAACATTATCATGCTCATTAATAAGACACCTATTTCACCATTAAAAATCCATTTCTGACCACAGGTATACTAATAGTGAGGCTTCTTGTGTTGGCCAAGACATGGATAACAAAACGTGTACTACAGTGCTGTATTTAAAATGGATAACCAAGAAGGACCTACTGTGGAGCACAGAGGACTCTGTTCAATGTCGTGTGGCAGCCAGGATGGGGAAGGAGTTTGGGAGAGAATGGATACATGTGTACCTATGTCTGGGTCCACTTTGTTGTGCACCTGAAACTCTTACGCTGTTAATCAGCTGGTTATACTGCAGTATACTCCAGGGCTTTCCTGGTGGCTCAGACTGTAAAGAATCTGCCTGCAATGCAGGAGACCCAGGTTCGATCCCTGGATTGGGAAGATCCCCTGGAGGAGGGCATGGCCACCCACTCCAGTATTTTTGCCAGGAGAAGTCTATGGACAGAGGAGCCTGGCGGGCTACAGTTCATGGGGTCACAAAGAGCCGGACATGACTGAGCAACTAACACTTTCATTTAAAATAAGACGTTTAAATTAAAACAACAACACGTGTACTAGTATCCCTGAGTTTCCACTCTGGAGCCTGCACCTGAGCTATGACTTCCTGTGACTCACCCACACATCTACCCCTGAAGTATTTTAACATGAAGGACAGGCATTATAATAGTGGTGTTAAGAACTTTGAAGAATCTTGAGATTTTACTCACAAGCTAACGAGTTAGCCTGCCACACTTTCACGGATGCTGGCAAAAGCTAGGAGACTCCTGGATCAGAGATGGAGGACTCTATTATTACTCTTAACACAGCAACCAGCACGAGCTTCACATCTGAATCCATCTTTTGGCCTCCTACATTCCCCAGGGACTGACGCGGTAAACTCGGTACTTCTGTGTCACCATTGAGGAACCCCAAGCTTCAGTCAATCAGTTCAGTCGCTCAGTCGTGTCCGACTCCTTGAGACCCCATGAATTGCAGCACGCCAGGCCTCCCTGTCCATCACCAACTCCCGGAGTTTACTCAAACTCATGCCCATCGAGTCGGTGATGCCATCCAGCCATCTCATCCTCTGTCGTCCCCTTCTCCTCCTGCCCTCAATCCCTCCCAGCATCAGGGTCTTTTCCAGTGAGTCAACTCTTCGCATGACGTGGCCAAAGTACTGGAGTTTCAGCTTCCACATCAGTCCTTCCAAAGAACACCCAGGACTGATCTCCTTTAGGTTGGACTGGTTGGATCTCCTTGCAGTCCAAGGGACTCTCAAGAGTCTTCTCCAACACCACAGTTCAAAAGCATCAATTTTTCGGTGCTCAGCTTTCTTCACAGTCCAACTCTCACATCCATACATGACCACACCAGACGGATATTTGTTGGCAAAATAATGTCTCTGCTTTTTAATATGCTGTCTAGGTTGGTCATAACTTTCCTTCCAAGGAGTAAGCATCTTTCATGGCTGCAATAACCATCTGCAGTGATTTTGGAGCCCCAAAAAATAAAGTCTGACACTGTTTCCACTGTCTTCCCATCTATTTCCCATGAGGTGATGGGACCAGAGGCCATGATCTTAGTTTTCTGAATGTTAAACTTTAAGCTTAGGGATCCCAAATTTTCTATAATAGACCGCAAGTAAATCCACCCGAACTTTGCCCCAGAGGGAGACATTATTACAGGGAACAATAAATAAAACCTGCCTTTTGCTCCAGCAGAAGTCATTATCTTCCAAAACTGCTCACTACAAACATCTTTGAGAAGAGGTCAGAACAACATGCTCCCCAGCCATGATGGAAGATTGCTTCCCAAGAGCAGCACTAAAGAATCCCGTAAGAACTCTAAGTGGAAGCGTATTCCATTCCGTAGGAAGGTGGAATGCTCCTTTTCACAGATACAATTTCAACTTAGAATCGAAGTATGGGAGTACTTACTTGCAATAAGGTCTACTGCAAGTTGGACAAGGAAACGGCAGCCTACTCCAGTAATCTTGCCTGGAAAATCCTACGGACAGAGGAGCCTGGTGGGCTATCAGCCATGCAGTTGCAAAGAGTCGGACGCAACTGAGCACACACACATGGCCCACTGCAAGCAGAGATGTTTCACCTTACGCCCTCTCGCTGGCAAACACTTTTCTGGAGAATGAAATCAAGCCAAAGGAACCAGCTTTGGCTGGTCAAATGGCTTCCCAGCTTCCTGGGGGGTGGGAAGATTATTGGGAGACTAGGTCTAGAATTCAGGTTTCTGGCTTTCCAGTGTCAGGCTTCCAAATGCTGCTTACCAGCGGTTCTGAGTCCTCTTGCGTCAGGAACCCACTTGAATAATGAATAAAAGTTATGAATACTCTCTCCAGGAGAAAGCACATATGCACAAGCCTATGGCATTTGCACATAATTTCAGTGATGTCACAAATTCCCCGAAGCCTGTTGATGGACTGTGGGCATCTTGAACGGTCTGGAGACCTGAAGTTAAAACTCACTCCCAGAACAAGGGTTAATAGAACACTGAATTCAGTTACCAATGTCATCAAGACATCTGGTTGCTAACCCAGGTACTGTATGTCTCCAGACATCGTGGAGCTGACATCCTCAGCTATCCAAAACATGACCCCAAATCAAGGGGTCCAAAAAAAAAAAAAAAGGAAAACCGATTCAGAATCGGCAAAAATCAGTGATTCAAAGACACACAGTGCACAGAAATCGCTGAACTGTGTTTTGTTTTTTTTTAAAGCATGGTTCTAAGATGATTTATGATGACTCAACAGAAAAGGACACAAATTAGAAGTGAGGGAATAAGGAGAGAAAGGGGTAATTAATAACTGTAATGAATTATCACTGATAGGGTGACATAAAACTGTTGCAAAACAACTATAAAAAAGCACAGAGAACTCAAAGTCTTTTTCAGTCTTGGTTATTTAGTGAAAAGGCAAATCACTCTACACATGTCCTGTTGGGGACGTCTGGGGGATGATTCCATGTGACAGCATAGTGGTTAATGATTTTTTTTTCTTAAATCTTGTTTGTGTTTTTTATATCTTTTATATATTAAACTGATGGAAAAGCATATGATATATCCTCAAACTTTTTCAACATGATTAAAACAGGAAATACGTTTATGTTTAAAGCAGAAGAAAGAACTGATATTTATTTGTGCATCTTGATGTATGAAGCATCTTTCACTATCCCCTTTAATAATTTTAACAGGCAGGTGAAGTAGTATTATCTTCTTTTAGAGACCAAAGAACTGAAGTTCCGAGAGTTTAGAACTCTCCCAGAACTCACCCAGAATCAAACAACTCTTGAGAAGTGAAACTGAGATTCAAATCCAGTCCAAGTTTTCCCTTTAAGGGGAAAATTCATTTATCTGGAGTAATTCATTCATATGGAATTTTCTGAAAGGATCCGATAAATGAGTTTTACTCTACAAATTCTCTGTTAATTAGTTATTGTCAACATTCTACTAGGCTAAAAATCAGAAGAAAAGTCAGAAAAGATAAGTCCTTTGTTTACTTTGTTATATTTTCGGTTTTATCCTAAAAACGTTTTTGAGGGGTTTATTAAAAATGCTCACCAATGGCCCTTTCTTAATAGGAGACATGTTAAGCCGTTTATCTTCTATTTCTATTTTATTTTTTATTATGGAACAAAGGTAAAAATGCACAGGAAGGTCACTAACACATAAGTTTGCGAATTCTCAGTTCTTGGGCAGAAATACTTCTCCTGAGATTAAGAGTCATAATATAAAGATTTGAAATGTGTATTTGAAATCTGTATTACATTATCAGAAGGAATTATCTGCTTGGGATGGTGGGGGTCAGGGGGTAGAATCTTCTTAATTAATAGACTATCACCAAATCCTTAACTATGGGAAAATTTTAATAATCTACATATTTATTCCAGATGATGTTCATATAGCCTGTTTGTCTTAAAGGCACACAGTTCAGATATATCTACTCTTTGTTGTTATAAAAGGTAACCACTGAAAAAAATTGAGAAAGATCTTTAAAAGAGAGACTAACATATTCTTTCCAATAGTTTGGTGGCCATATCTTATTAGTTCTTAATATCTTGTGGCCACCAAACTATTGGGAAGAATATTTTTCATTTCCCACAGGTTTTCTAAGCAGCATTTCCTTTTTTCCATTAGCACTGAATACAAATTGCAGCAAGTCACTGAATTAGGTTTTTAAAAGGCATTGATACAACAATAGGAAAGATCCTGCTCTAAAACAATGAAACCAAAAAAGACTTCAGGAAGGAAAGATTTAGAGCAATTTCCTTTTTCATCTACCAGGGTATCTGGTTCTTTAAACTATGACCCTGAACTTGATTACTTTCTAGGAGGTGGTTAAGCCATTAGTCCCTCAGAGAGTAAGGTCGTGATTCTCTCCAGGATATCAGCAGCTGAGTGTGTAGAGAAACATGATGGCAACTGCCTTGTTAGTCAAAAATGAGCCGTAAGGTATCTTCCTTTCTATCTTCTCTCTTCCTTCCTTCTCTCTCAGCCTCCCTCTCTTCTTTGAACCATTTAGTAGACAGTAGGTACGTGACAAGCAGGTAAGGATCCTGTCTATCTAATTCATAATCTTATTCTAAGTATATGGCACAACTTTGGGTACCTAGAATGTGCTTAATACATACTCGTTGAATAAATACATCTATTGAATACTGCTATGAGCCGTCAAACTGACATTGGCAGCAATGTTGCAAAAATCCTGTCCCAGAGGAACCTACAAAGATGGTTTAGGGAAGCAGATAGAATTGGATCAGGGATTATACAGAATGGAGGTACTTTTTCCCAAAGAAGGTCTAGGGGCATTTACTAAAGCTCTACTTAAAAGTGGAAATTGTGTGTGTATGTGTTAGTCGCTCAGTCGTCTCCGACTCTTTGTGATCCCATGGACTGTAGCCTGCCAGACTCCTCTCTCCATGGACTTCTCCAAGCAAGAATACTGGAGTGAGTTGCCTTTCCCTTCTCCAGGCGTTCTTCCCGACCCAGGTATCGAACCTGGGTCTCCCGCATTGAAGGCAGATTCTTTACCATCTGAGCCACCAGGAAAGCCCAAAGTGGAAATGTTTATGCTCTGATGCTGTTGCTAGGGCCCAAAAATGGACGGGTTGAATTCAGGCCCCTGAAATGAATAGGTTCTCCCCACTTTCTGAGATGAAAGTGAAAAATCCTTCATCTCCAGAAAAAAGGTCCCTAAGAAGGCAGAGGGACCCGCAAAGCTGATTGTTCTTCCCTTGGAGGTGCCAGGACATTTTGCTCCATCACTTCAGCACCAGCCAAGTTGGACTTCTTCTGTCTGTGGAAGTTTCCAACTATCCTTTGCAGCATCACCTTCCAGAATGTTCCCATGGGTCCCTCTGGGCCTACTCACTTTGGGTCTCAGCTTAACTCACAGAGGCTGCATGGCTTCTCTCTGTCACCCTCTGGCACTAGAGCTGAGTGAAGGAATATAGGCTCATGCTGGACCTTCTAAGTCAGTGGTCCCCAATATTTTTGACATCAGGGGTTGGTTTCATGAAATACAAGTTTTCCAGGGACTAGGTTGGAGGGGGATGGTTTCAGGATGTTTCAAGAGCACTACATTTATTGTGTACCTTATTATTATTACATCACTTTCACCTAAAATCATCAGGCATGAGATCCTGGAGGTTGGGGACCCCTGTTCTAAGTCACTTCCAGTGATTTGGACTTGAGTGTCAAGAGTTTGGAGCAGTTCCAGATAATAGCCTTGGACGAGGTGGAAATTATTGCTGCTTTAAAGACTTGAACGCTGGCTAAATCTCAATGCATATGCAACACCTTACCACTAACCAGTCCCCCAAAGAGCAGTCTCATAATGGGAGCATCAATTACCTTTAAGCAATGACCATATATATTGTCACCCTGCTTATTTAACTTATGTGCAGAGTACATTATGAGACATGCTGGACTGGATGAAGCACAAGGTGGAATCAAGACTGCAGGGGAAAATATCAATAACCTCAGATATGCAGACGACACCACTCTATGGCAGAAAGTAAAGAGGAACTAAAGAGCCCCTTGATGAAGTGAAAGAGGAAAGTGAAAAAGCTGGCTTAAAACTCAATATTCAAAAATGAAGATCATGGCATCTAGTCTCATTGCTTCATGGCAAATAGATGGGGAAACAATGGAAACAGTGACAGACTTTATTTTCTTGGGCTCCAAAATCACTGCAGATGGTGATTGCAGCCATGAAATTAAAAGATGCTTGCTCCTAGGCTATGACAAACCTAGACAGCATATTAAAAAGCAGAGACATTATTTTGCTGACAAAGGTCCTTCTAGTCAAAGCTATTGTTTTTCTAGTAATCAAGTATGGATGTGAGAATCAGACCATAAAGAAAGCTGAGCACCGAAGAATTGATGCTTTTGAACTGTAATGTTGGAGGAAACTCTTGAGAGTCCCTTGGACCACAAAGAGAGCAATCCAGTTAATCCTAAAGGAAATCCGTCCTGAATATTCATTGGAAGGACTGATGCTGAAGCTCCGATACTTTGGCCACCTGATGCGAAGAACTGACTCACTGGAAAAGACCCTGATGCTGGGAAAGATTGAAGGCAGGAGGAGAAGGGGACAACAGAGGATGAGATGGTTGGAAGGCATCACCAACTCGATGGACATGAGTTTGAGCAAGCTCCGGGAGTTGGTGATGGACAGGGAAGCGTGGTGTGCTGCAGCCCATGGGGTTGCAAAGAGTCGGACATGACTGAGCGACTGAACTGAACTGGACTGAACTGAATGAACAGAAATGCATCAAGTGTTAGGGGTCTCTTCCTGAACCGAGTGACAGATGCTGCCTGCCACTCTCTGGGACGACCCAGCAGGCCAGCATGGCTCACGCACAACTCACATGCCTGCAGTCCCTGGGCAGAGGCTCAGCCTTGTCTGCAGCCTCAAAAGTCCACATAAATCAAAGGAGTCGTCTCACTTCTGGCCAAAGGGATGTTTGTTTTATTCAGTGTCACAGAAGCCGACAGCAGCTTCCCCTGTTATTGAGTGCAAAAGTAGAGGCTTCTATGGGCACATCAGAAAAACTGGGTCACTCAGCTTCACAAGTACCCACTAACACTGGGCTTCAGACAGCTCAAAAAAGAAATTTTCTATTTTCGTTCCCATTTTGGCCTGCTGACCTCCCCACACATGCCAATCTTTTTTTTTTTTTCAAGTGCAGTTCGATCTGAGAGGAAAGAAAACACCAGTCAGGAATCAAAGAGCTCAAAGAGACATGGGATGGTCACTGCTCAGACTGCAGAAGAAGAGATCTCTTCACTGGAGTGAAAATTTGGAAGACACTGCCTGCCATCTTTTCTGACGTCACGAGGCTCCAAGTTTTCCAAGTTGATGGTACTACTCTTGAGAAGCCGAGAGCATAATTTCAAGAACAGGAAACACGATGGCTTCTTAATCAAATTAAATAGCAAAATGAAAGCAGTAATTACTCAAATTTACTTGGCAAATTAGCAAGACAAATTAATTGAAACACTCCTTTTGATCATAAGGATATAATTAGAAAAGTCTTTGGTGGATGAAAATATCTCTGAGGCATGAATTAAGTCAATTGGACGACCTGATGATAAAGCCCTTATGCTCAGCGCGTAAATCCCAACCTGCTGTTATGGAATATAAAGGAAGAATAGAGATTATCAGCAAGTATTCATTAAAAATGGTCCTGTACAAATAATGTGAATAATAATAGCTAACAACTACTGGGCTTTTATTACATGAAGGTGCCGTGCTACATGATGTATTATTCTTATCACTTGTACTGTTTTGTTTCTTTTAAAAATTAATAAAGAGACTCATCATGGTTATCAACAGCACGGCTTAAACCATCACTGAGCCCATGGTTGTGGACAGAAGGTCATAAAAGGTTTGTGCTATGCAAGTGGCAACCATGATGATTGTCTATGTCAATTTTCAAGAGAAATGAAACATTGCAAGAGATATAAACCATTACTGACCCTCTGCCCACGGGCTTCTCACGTGGTTCAGTGGTAAAGAATCTGCCTGCCAATGCAGGGGATGCAGGTTCAATCCTTGGGTTGACAGGATTCCGAGAGGAGGAAATGGCAACCCATTCCAGTATTCTTGCCTGGGAAATCCCATGGACAGAGGAGACTGGCAGGCTATAGTCCATGGGGTCACCAAGAGTTGGACATGGCTTAGCGACTGAGCACACACGCACATCCATAACCATAGACTCCATGATGGAAGAAGCAAGGAGCACAGGGCACCAAAATCTGACAAAAAACAGAGGCTGAGATGCCTTTTCTCTTCTTAGCCTCATCTTCCACTTAAAAATGCCATTGTGCTCAGTCGTGTCTGCCTCTCTGTGACCCAATGAACTGTTATCTGCCAGGCTCCTCTGTCTACGGGATTTTCCAGGCAAGACTACTGGAGTGGGCTGCCATTTCCTTCTCCAGGGGATCTTTTCGACCCAGGGACTGAACCCATGTTTCCTGCATTGCAGGCTGATTCTTCCCTGCTGAGTCACTGGGGAAACCCATGGGGGGAGTAAATACTGTCTTTTTAAATTCCTTCTTAATGCCATGTCCCTAGCACCCAGCCCAGGGCCCAGCACATTGGAAGCACCCGATAAATATTCTTTGGCTGAATAACTGAGTGAATGCACTCCTTAAATAATCTGCCAAAGTGGGAATGAAAGTGATGATGATTTCTTTCGGGACATGCTCGAAAGAGAGTAATCACAGTTCAGTAATGGCTTGCCAAGAAACTGACCCATATTCCACAATAAGGAGGCTGTGAACCTTAAAAACATCAACACTTTCCATCCCTTGGGAGGAAAGATGCATCCACACACTGTCTATGGAGAGGAGCAGAAACAAGCTCTGATTCGCAGAAGCAGCAGAGACAGGGTGTGGCCCTGGCAAGCAGTATGTAAGCCCCTAACACTGGGCATCAGAGCCATCCTGACAGAGTATGTTCACGCTCCCCCATGCAGGGGGTGGCTCCTAACCCAGCCCTAGGGTCCCTCCACGGTGCTCCAGAATCTGACTTCACTCACTCACTGAAGTTCAGCCCTCATCAGTGTTCTGGGAAACAGGAATACTCTCACAAAGGCAGAAAACAGAGCAAGTTAGGTGGAATAAGCATGATGGCACCTCTATGCCATAGTATGTTTTTAGGTTTCCTTTTGGAAGAAAAGACCACAGAGTCTGCAAAAATAATAGTAACCTGGAGAAATGGAACTCGATAAACCCAAAATACTTCTTCCAGGGACCCAGAACTCATTTTATCTGTAGATAATGCTAGTTTTGATTTTTTTCCTTATCATCAATCTAAGAGAAATCTAAAAATAAAAAGACCAAAATTAAAACCATTCTGTAATTTAAAAAAATTATTTATATTTAATTGAAGGATAATTGCTTTATGATATTGGTTTCATCTTTGCCATAATCAACATGAATCAGCCATAGGTGTACATATGTCCTCTCCCTCTTAAACCTCCCTCCCATCTCCCACTCTTTCCCACCCCTCTAGGTTGTTACAGAGCCCCGGTTTGAGTTCCCCGAGTCATACATTCTGTAATTCTGAGATCACTAAATGGCTTTAGTGAGTTTATAACATAAGAAATTAGTATCACTAGTAAAGAGTCAAGTGTTTTGTTTTTCACTTTAACATTCAGATTTTTAATCCTCAGTGCTGGGAAGATGTGAGATCCTGGGGCGCGGTAATGAAAATTGCAAAAACAGGATCCTCGTTTCATTATAATCTGCTAGTTAATAACACACTACACACCAGCTAGACACCAGCAAGAACAGGGTTCTCACCAAGTTGAGGCCCACGTGAAACAGCGAAGAATCCCTCAAATACTAGAGAAAGAAAGATGCTAAACACTGTACTGAAATATCTCCCTTGGACACGGTTTGCGTTTGGAGGAAAGAAAAGAAAAGGCTAGCAGCTAACTTTGTGCCTGCATTTTTCCCTTCTCTGCATTCATGGCAATCACAAACTCATCTAGACTCAGGACAGCGTCGCCTCCAATGAGGGAAGGATGGGCAGACGGAAATCTCTTATTTTTTATCCCTGCAAATTGGGTGGTATTTCAGGCACCATCTCCTCTACCCAAAGAGCCAGTAGTAATCCCCAGAGGGAAGCAGGTGTTTGTCATCCATTGAATCAAACAAAAACTGCTTCATTTTCAAATTCACAGACATTTTACATGATATCACATCTGCCCATTTTTCTCAGTATCCAACAGAATTGTTTTCCTTTACATTCTTTTACCAAGCAGCATGCGGGATATTAGTTCCCTGACCAGGGATTGAACCCTCACCCCTTGCAGTGGGAGCATGGAGTCTTAACTGCTGGACAGACAGAGAAATTCCCCTTTTTTAAAGAAAAAAAAAAGTTCTAACATAAAAAATTTTTCAATCACTTGGATTATAGTAATACTGCTGTAAGACCAATTCCATTGAGATTTTTCTTCTTAGAAAAAAATAATGTGAAAAGCAGATGTATGTTTAAGTTAGTGACTCACTATGAACTCATTGTCCAAAAAATCTGTTGATCCATATATTAGGGAAAAATAAGTTGGCTATCATTTGGCAATGGACTCATTTTTGTCCATTATGGACTCATAATGTCAACTGAAAGAAGTCAACAAGTGGTTTTAAGTAAATGTGTCTTTCTCAATCAAGTATTTGCTAACCATCACAAGTTATAATGGTGCAAATCATGTATTATGGAAAACATTTTTATAGGTTGTTAAGGAAGTAGAATGTCTCTACAAGTGAAACATACCTGAAGTTCTGATTAGCACACAGAAAAGTTGATGAGTCCTTCAGCAAGGTGGGAATGGGGACCCACTTAACAGACCTTTCCCTGCCCCTTGGTTCTCCATGGTCCCTGGATGGGCTTTCCTCACCCCTCTCTGCTCCCTCTCTGTGTGCTGTGCTTAACCTGACTGCTTGCCTACATCATGCTTCTGTCCACCACCAGATAACTCACATGCTTTGTTCAAGACTCAGCTCCCTTCTCATCTCTTTCACAAAGGTATATATTACCCTGGAGTGAAATTGCTTTATTCGATTCCTCAGCCCTGACTGTCATTTTCTTGATCATTGTGTTTGTTTTGTCTTCTCAGACAATGAATTCCACAGGCAGAGTTATTTTTAGTGCATGCAATGACTCATAAATATGTGATTTTGAATGAATTAATCAATGAATATAAATTCAGTAGAGCATGGACCATTTCTTTTCTTTGTATCTACAGGTCTTCCCATAGTGCAGACCTTCCCATAGTATATTATAGGTAACTATTAGTCACTCAGGCAAGTTTAACTCTTTGCGACCCCATGGACTGTAGCCTGCCAGGCTCCTCCGTCCATGGACTTCTCCAGGCAAGAATACTGGAGTGGGTTGCCATTTCCTTCTTCAGGGGGTCCTTCCGACCCAGGGATCAAACCCGAGTCTCCTGCATTGCAGCCAGATTCTTTACCATCTAAGCCACCAAGGAAGCCCACATGATAAATAGCTCTTCACTAAACAACTGGAGGAATGAATGTATGCGTATTGCATTATACACATGTTTGTTGGCTCCAATGCTGGGATGTGTTTTTCTTTCCCGTCCCTTTTCCTCCTTTTGTTTCTATGGAAGACCAGAGACATTCTCTTCTAAAAGGAGTACTGCCCATGAAGAGAACTTACCCAGATCGAACTGGCCAGAAATGTAGCCACAAGTCTGCCGGACTTCCTCACTGTCCCAGCCCAGAGGGTAGAGGGCGCAGCCAGCACCGATCAACAAGCCTGCAAAGACAGACGACAAGAAGGCTTTAGCAGTGCCCTTCTGGAGCCCAAGATAAAGGTACCAGGGACAAAAGATTAATACCAGCAATATGACAAAGGAACATAGGGTATGCTTTTGGGAAAGCACCAACCAAGCTCCCTTTAGTGATCTAAGGTCAATTTAACTCCAAGAACAACTTCAAGTCTGCTTAAAAGGAGAGGGAAGAAAACAACCCTGATAGACAGCTCAGTTTGGTTCCAACTTTGCCTTTTAAAGCATTAAAAGCCTAGCAAATCCTGTTTAGGAACTACAATCCAGAAGCCCTTTTTAACCACTCTTGTAAAAAGCCAGCCCAATTCCACTGTCAATACATGTAAACAAGTAACTCAAGTGCCAGCAAAAGACCTCATTGGTTATGCTTCATCATTTATCAGATCTTTTTTTCCAATTTAAGAATCAAAACAGAATGTTTCAGCATCATCAAATTTTACCAAGGTCAGAGAGAGCATAAAGATTTTCATGCACCACTTAGGCACATTGATTTAACTCGTGAACTGGGCTAGGGCTCTCATGTTCTTTTGAGAAGGTGAGAATCATTAAGTGTCCACGTGTCCTGGAAATACTCAAGAAAACGGCTGCTGATTGGGATCTCAGCGCTTCTTGCAGCGAAGACCAAAAGGTTTGCTAATTAAACTGAAGCAAGTGATGGATTTATTTTCATATAAGTCAGGTTATCATGGCAGCTTTCTCTGAGCCAGTCTTTAGCGACTCATTCAGAGTCACTGATGAGTGAGTCTTTGGTGTCGCATCAAAGCCTAATATGGTCTTACGAGAAACCGAGTGAGACCGAGTGAAAGAAAGTGAAAGTGAAACGGAAGTTGCTCAATCGTGTCTGACTCTTTGCAACCCCATGGACTGTAACCTACCAGGCTCCCCTGTCCATGGGATTTTCCAGGCAAGAATACTGGAGTGGGTTGCCATTTCCTTCTCCAGGAGACCTTCCCTACCCAGGGACTGAACCCAGGTCTCCCTCATTGTAGGCAGACGCATTACAATCTGAGCTACCAGGTAAGCACTTACCAATTGAAACAGAGGGCTAACCTGAAAGTATCATTTTGTCATGTCAGTCAAAGAGTAAAAACATCACTCCTGGGACTTCCTTGGTGGTCCAGTGGTTAAGAATCTGCCTTGCAATGCAGGGGAGGTGGGTTTGATCCCTGGTTGGGGAACTAAAATCCCATATACCATGGAGAAACTAAGTCTGCGCTGCAACTAGAGAGCCTGTGTGCCACAACGAACATCTCCCCGTGCTACAACTGAGACCTGATGCAGCCAAATAAACAAATAAACATCACCTGTCCCCACAGTCTGACTGTCTGCAGGATTGTGGGTAAAAAGGCACTAAATGAGGGGGGCTCCTAAATAAGAAAATAGTTAAGGTGCTAATGCACAGCCAGAATGCTGGGGCCCCCCAAGGCATCTCAAGGAGACCTTCAGTATTTCTGGACTGAGTCTCTTCCTGCCTGCTTCTGCTTCTCCTCTACCCTTGGTAGGTTACTTGTGTAGTTGTAACCAGACAAACCATCTATTTCCTCACAGACATCTAAGGAGGAGCCGCTTTCTACCCACCCCTGCCAAACTCCATGCCAAGCTCTCTGGAGAGATACCCCCCAGGAACCCATACACATTTCCCACCCTGCTGCCCCTCCCTCTGACCCAGCCTTTGGACCACAATCAGACGAGCATCTAATATAGAAGGGCTGTGATCCTAGGGAATGCCTGCAAAGAATCACTGCAGCTGCAAATCATACATTCCAGGACCTGTATGCAACGGTATAGATATGAATGGTGCTGAGGCTGAAGAATAATTCAGCAAGCAATAATACAAGGTTTGCTGACTAAGCAAATGCCTCAGTGACCGGTTTCCTTAGGCTTTTTGCCTTAGGATAAATTTTGCAGTATTCTGAAGACAACTCCAAGCTAGCGTTATCTGCCATCAGGTAAAGACAGAATTAATGAGGATGCCGAAGTTTGTGTACACTGAATTCCCCGAGTGTTGAATAAATAATGTGGCATCATTTCCATGAGAGTCAGTTCTTAATAAGTACTGTCACTTTCTGAGATCTGGTGAGCAATTTTTAAATGATGGCACACGCAATAAGGCAGTTGGATAGAAAACGTTCAAGGGTAAGAAAAGCAAAGAACAGTAACATTTAAATGATGAGTGTTCCCTTTATCTGATAGGCAAACAAATAAACAGTTTCACTTGCTAATATTCTTTCAGTATGGCAGAAAAATATGTGTCATGTGTTCATGAAACAAGCTGCTTTCATACAATATAACGATCCCATAATTTGGGAGATTAAATTGAGGGAAACTTTTCAGTGCCGATATAGGAAGCAAAAGGACTATCATACCCTAAATAGTACAACACATGGCAATCAGGATTCTTTTGTAGAATATTGGGCTGTCTTTGTAAAACTACAAAATGTAGATTCAACCATATAAATTAGAAACAATTTTATACATAAGAAATCTGTGTTAGGTGTAAGAATTTTTTAAAAATAAAACACCATGAGCATATGCTCACATTAAAAAAGTATTCTGTGGAGGGCAACTAGCTTATCTGGATTTTACTCAATATTTATGGAGCCTTTGTTTTGTTATCTGCTTTAATGTTTGCTGACAGTAAAGATATTGCAGAGTCTGAAGATTTGGGAAACATTTCTGGAAAAAAAGTGCAAGCTGCAAACTGACTAGGCTAAGTAGTCGTTGCAATGACTGGCTTCTGTAGGGGGTATCTGGCCTCCAGACACCTCGCTACATAGTCCATTAAGGTAAAAGCAAGTCTCAGGCCAAATTCAGCCAACTCTACAACAACTGTTTATTAGCAGGCTGGGACAAAGAACAATCAGATGACCAATTCTCTAAATGCAGTGGAACCCCACCTCCAATTCCATCAGAGAGTCCCTCTAACAAGTACCGTCAACACATAGTAAATACCACAAGTATTCAGATAACAGGATCAGGGACATCTCTCGTCAAAGCAGACAGTATCTTCCACTAAATGGAATGGGACAGGGCACAGGGGTCAAGAGTGCTAGGCCTGTACTGCCCCATCCTGTAGCCATGAGCTACTTGTAGCTAGTTAAGTTTAAACTTAAGTTAATTGAAATTAAATAAAAACTGGACTTCCCTGATGGTTCAGTGGTTAAGAATCTGCCTGCCAGTACAGGGGACACAGGTTCCATCCCTGGTCCAGGAAGATTCCACACGCCAGGGGGCGGCGGGCAATTAAGCCCACAACTACTGAGTCCACGTGTCGAAACTACTGAAGCCTGCGTGTCCTAGAGCCGGTGCTCTGAAACAAGAGAAGCCATTGCAATGAGAAGCCCATTCACCACAACTAGAGAGTAGCCCCCACTCTTGTTAACTAGAGAAAAGCCCATGCAGCAAGAAATATGCAGCACAGCCAAAAATAAATAAATAAAATTTAAAATAAAAAAAATTAAATTAAAATAAAATTCAACTCTTCAATTGCCCTTGTCACATTCCAAGAGCCTACTAGCCATTTGGTGCTAGTGGCTACCATATTGGACAGTGTAAAATACAGACCATTTTCATAATCACAGATTTATTTTGAGCTGAAATCAAGGCCCCAAAGATTCAGGAAGAAAGTTTGACCTTCTCTCTAAGTGCCTAAACAAATATAGACAGAGGGCCTTTTTAGCAGCAGAGATATCACCAGAGATACCTGCAAGTAATATGGGCAGGTGTGGTGGGGAAACTCTAGACAGGGCATAAAGATCAGAGTCCACTCTATGTCCCACTGTTTCTGCCTGGCCCGGCAAACATTTATTTACCAAACGCTTGCTTTTCCATCTCCATGTCAATTGCCTTCCTCTCCTCTGAAGTCCCAAATGACTTCAGTTCAGTTGCTCAGTTGTGTCTGACTCTTTGCAACCTCATGGACTATGGCACACCAGGCTTCCCCATTCCTTTCACCATCTTCCAGAGCTTGCTCAGACTCATGTCCATCGAGTCGGTGATGCCATCCAACCATCTCATCCTCTGTTGTCCTGTTCTCCTCCTGCCTTCAGTCTTTTCCAGTCATCAGGGTCTTTTCAAATGAGTCAGTTCTCCACATCAGGTGGCCAAAGTATTGGAGCTTTAGCTTCAGCATCAGTCCTTCCAATGAATATTCAGGACTGATTTTCTTTAGGATTGACTGGTTTGATCTCCTTGCTGTCCAAGGGACTCCCGAGAGTCTTCTCCAACACCACAGTTCAAAAGCATTAATTCTTTGGCACTCAGCTTTCCTTATAGTCCAACTCTCACATCCATACATGACTACTGGAAAAACCATGGCTTTGACTAGATGGATCTTTGTTGGCAAAGTAATGTCTCTGCTTCTTAATATGCTGTCTAGGTTGGTCATAGCTTTTCTTCCAAGGAGCAAGTGTCTTTTAATTTCATGGCTTCCTTCACCATCTGCAGTGACTTTGGAGCCCAAGAAAATAAAGTCTGTCACGGTTTCCTTTGTTTCCACATCTATTTGCCATGATATGATGTGATTGGATGTCATGATCTTCATTTTTTTGAATGCTGAGTTTTAAGGCAGCTTTTTCTCTCCTCTTTCACTTTCATCAAGAGGCTCTTTAGTTCCTCTTCACTTTCTGCCATAAGGGTGGTGTCATCTGCATATCTGAGGTTATTGATATTTCTCCTGGCAATCTTGATTCCAGCTTGTGCTTCCTCCAGCCCAGCGTTTCTCATGTTGTACTCTGCATATAAGTTAAATAAGCGGGGTGACAATATATAGCCTTGACGTACTCCTTTCCCGATTTGGAACCAGTCCATTGTTGCAAGTCTGTTTCTAACTGTTGCCTCTTGATCTGCATGCAGATCTCTCAGGAGGCAGGTAAGGTGGTCTGGTATTCCCATCTCTTTAAGAATTTTCCACAGTTTGTTGTGGTCCATGTAGTCAAAGGCTTTGGCACAATCAATAAAGAAGAAGAATTTTGAGCATTACTTTGCTAGCCTGTGAGGTGAGTGCAATTGTGTGGTAGTTTGAGCATTTTTTGGCATTGCCTTTCTTTGGGACTGGAATGAAAACTGACCTTTTCCAGTCCTGTGGCCACTGCTGAGTTTTCCACATCTGCTGGCATATTGAGTGCAGCTCTTTCACAGCATCATCTTTTAATATTTGAAACAGCTCAGCTGAAATTCCATCACCTCCACTAGCTTTGTTCATAGTGACGCTTTCTAAGGCCCACTTGACTTCACATTCCAGGATGTTTGGCTCTAGGTGAGTGATCACACCATCATGGTTATCTGGGTCATTAAAAACTTTTTTGTATAGTTCTTCCGTGTATTCTTCTTTGTGTTCTGCAATAACATGGGCAGGTGTGGTAGGGAAACTCTAGACAGGGCCTGTAGATCAGAGTCCACTCTATGTCCCACTGTTTACCAAACATTTGCTTTTCCATCTCCATGTCAATTGCCTTCCTCCCCTCTGAAGTTCCAAATGACTAACCCCCAGCTTTCTCTTTGTCTTAGCTGAGAATGATATTTAAAGTGAGTGATGCTTTTGTCATTTCGGGGAGTTACTCAATTTTTCCTGAGTCCCTCTCATGTACACATGTTGTTAAACATTTGTTTTTCTTCTCTTAATCTATCTCATGTCAAGCCAATTTAATTCTTAGACCAGCCAGAAGTATCTAAAAGGGTAAAGGAAAATTCCTTCCTCTCCATCACTGGGCTGGCCAGATTCTTACACCCTGTGCCTGATAATGCTTGTGAATAAGCAAAATCATTTTTACTCTTTAAGATTCTCCTTTTCTAGGTGGGGCTAGAAGCCAGGAAACTACATTTCAAAAACTTACCTGCAGACTTCCCTGGTGATCTAGTGGTCAAGAATCCACTTGTCAATGCAGAAGACACAAGATCGATTTCTGATCTGGGAAGATTCCACAAAGCATGGAGCAACTAAGCCTGTATGCCACAACTACTAAGCCTGAGCCCTAGGGCCTGTGCTCTGCAACAAGAGAAGTCTCCGCAATGAGAAGGTCGTGCACCTCAACAAAGAATAGCCCCTGCTCACCGCAAGTAAAGAAAGTCCACACAGAAAAGAAGACCCAGTGCAACCAACCAACCAACCAGCCTAAAAACACTGTCCTGCTAGCAGAAGCTCTGGCTTATAGTCAGTGAGAAGGTAAAAGGGAGAGATAAACCATATTTCCCATTGGCAGCTGCAGCCAGAGACGTGCCTTTCTGCAGTCTATGTGTGAGATATGGGGACTGGCTTCCTGGCATTCCTCTCAACTTCACTCACTAATGGCAGATCATAAGCGGCCCTGACGTTTGATCCGTGCCCTTCCTCAACTCCCGAATTCTACAAAGGAGCATCTCTGACCTTCACTTCCCCAGATCTAACAGGTCTGTGAAACTTCAAATCCCTGGGTTACATCCCCTCCTGCTTGAAATACCTAGAGTGGTTTCTTTCACTGGCCATTCCCTGGCTGGTAATGATACATACCCTACTTGTGGGAGGGCAGAGGGGCTGATATTTACTTAAACATTATTCCTTTTCTCAGTTAAGAATGATCTCTAATACAACCTATGCTAATTATTAAACCTTGGGTAAGTAGGGTGTGTTTGTCCGACTCCTCGCAACCCTGTGGACTGTAGCCTGCCAGGTACCTCTGTTTATGGAATTTCCCAGGCAAGAATACTGGAGTGGGTTGTCATTTCCTTGGGGTAAGTACAGTGATATTAAAAGGCTTTGTATTAACTACCTCTGTGGTATGGTCTCTCTTAGGAAACTTCTGCTAATGAACTTCTTGAGTGTGGATTTCTGAAGAGGAAACTTCAAATGTTAGCTAAGGGCCCTTAGATTGGAGTCAACTAGAATTTTATCATCTATACTGAAGTATTGACATGGTAAAGTTGGAGACAATTACATAAAAGTAATAACATCTTTTTAAAGGAAGAAATCTGTGCTCGCTTCGGCAGCACATATACTAAAATTGGAACGATACAGAGAAGATTAGCATGGCCCCTGCGCAAGGATGACACGCAAATTCGTGAAGTGTTCCATATTTTTTAAAAAAAGAAAAAAAAAATAAAGGAAGAAATCTGCCATTGTTCAGTTTTTAGCAGTGTTAAATCTTAGACCATGTTGTGGGTATCAATGTTTGATGGAGACATAGTCTGAAAATCCTTGAATTAGATACTACTTAGATAAAAAGACACTGTATGCTTAAATGAGGCCCAGAAAATATTCTGGAATGTAAAGTGGTTGCCCGAATGAAATTTTAGTGACCTAGTGAGTTTTTATAGCTCAGGCTGACTAATTTGTTCCTGGGGAGTAAATGATTCAATTAAAATCTCTGGCTCACAAACTTTTATATTATTTACATGGATTTTCTTTATTAGATTTATAAACCTTGTGGTTACCTCATGGGGCTTAATTATGTGGCATTTCAACTGAATTCTTGTTTCACTGCCATGACAGGAAAAAAGTCACACTTTTTGAAAAATCTGTGCAAGGAGTGGAAGTGAGGAAAGATGGTGTGAACTGAGGCATCAACCTGAGGAAGCTGGTAACAGAGGTGGGTGGGTGGAGGAGGTGTGAGGTCATTTGCCACTATAGGCTCATTTGCAATTAAAGAAGAAATCTATTTTCCCAGTCCTAAAGACTGCAACTTTTAAAGGGTCATGAGTCAATCACAAATTAATGTAAATTAGTTCAAACTTGTAGATTTCACCAGCACCTAGCTGGAATTAGAGATCAGGACATCATAGACCTTGACAAAAGTCATTCTGTAGGTGGTCCTGGGAATTCAGAGAGACACGGCTTCCTAAAAAGGAAAAGGAAAAAAAAAATCCAAACAAATGACTCAATAGTTCTTAAATTAAAAACACACAGACACATTTGAATCATGCATTAACTATTAGGCCATTTTAACTTGAGTACCCGTAAAGAAGGCTGAGCTCCAAAGAACTGATGCTTTCAAACTGTGGTGTTGGAGAAGACTCTTGAGAGTCCCTTGGACAACAAGGATATCAAATCAGTCAATCCTAAAGGAAATTAACCCTGATTATTCATTGGAAGGACTGATGCTGAAGCTGAAGCTCCAATATTTTGGCAACCTGATGGGAAGAGCCAACTCATTGGAAAAGACCCTGATGCTGGGAAAGACAGAAGGCAGGAGAAGAAGGGGGCAACAGAGGATGAGATGGTTAGAGAGCATCAATGACTCAATGGACATGAATCTGAGCAAACTCCAAGAGATAGTGAAGGACAAGGAAGCCTGGCATGCTGCATGCAGTCCATGGGGTCGCAAAGAGTTGGACATAACTTAGTGACTGAACAACAACCCCATGGTTCTGGCCTGACCCTGTTCAAGATAATTAAAATAGATGAAGAGCCAAGTCAGCACAGAGACCTCTAAGGAGAAGCCAGTATTAATGGAGACGGGAGAGTCCAGGTAAATGCAGAAAGGTGGCTGCTGGGAGCTGTGTTGTGATGTTGTATGATCCAAGGGAATCTGCCCTTGGCCCCAGATGGGTTCCTGTGTCTAAATCTTTGGAGACCCTCTGCCTGTAAACCACCTTGGGGAGAAGGTCCTAGTGGAAACGGTATTCATTTTCGCACCATGCTGGAGATGCCTGTCATGATACTAATTATTTTTTAGAATCTGAGTGGGGAGTCTGAAGCTCCTGAAGAGTTCTTTGGTCAAAGTGAAAACCCCAGGCTGGGAATTTTCCCTTCTGCAAACCCTTTTCTATTCAAAGTCAATACTTCACACTTAGCCAACGGAATATTAACATAACAATTCGGCTCCTGCCAAGAAGGCAAAACAAACCCCTCCAGTCAGCCAATGCCAATTACTCCCCACAGGTGGTACGAACAGAGTCCTCGTGTTCAACGCATAAAGTCTTATTTTTTTTTCCAGGCCACTCTTGAAAGTTTTTATGTGATCTCACTTTTTTTCCATGACTATTTGCTCCATTCTTTTCCATGGTTTATTATTTTTTTTTAAACAGCCTTGACTTTCCACCTATTGCCCCTGCAGTGGTCACGCAAGTCTTTCCCATCAATTCATCTTTTATGTTTTTTAGATACTTTTGTCCGTCCTCCAGGTCCTTTTCTTCCTTTCTGTGGCAAGCACCGAGGGAAATGGTTTTCTCTACTTTTCTCATGAAAGCTGCACAGTCTTGTAGCCTGTTATCTAGACTTTTCTTTGGAAAAGGTTGGCACTTTCCATCTCTAAGTCTTCATGTGCTATTTATGTCCACAATATTTGTCCATTTTCGGTCCTTGATAACCAGCCCTTTACACAATGTAACAACAAAATAAATCCAGTAGTGGGGAGAGAACGAGGGCAAAGGTCAGTATTATAACTCTTTGCACTCTGAACGCACAATGAGGAGAAAACTACTAAAGTATGCTAGAAGAAATAGACTCAGTTAGGCTTTTGCAAGCCATTTTGTTGTTATTGTTGTTTAGTTGCTAAGTGGTGTCCGACTCTTTTGAGTCTCCATGGACTGTAGCCTGCCAGCCTCCTCTGTCCATGGGCTTTCCTAGGCAAGAATACTGGAGTGGGTTCTTCTTCAGGGGATCTTTCTGACCCAAGGGTCGAACCTGTGTCTCCTGCGTTGCAGGTAGATTCTTAATCACTAAGCCAGGGAAGCCCATGCGATAGTTATCTAATAGATAATAGCCTTCAGTTAGCAGAAGAGGAAATTGAAGCTTAGAGAAGTAGGTTCCTGCTCATCTACCAGTAAATATTTACTGGTAGATCCAGGGACTTACTTTCAGGCCAGTCTGAGCCAGTTCTCCTAACCTCTACCTTCTATTGATGCCCAAATCCCAAAGTGTTCATGGCCCCAATTCTGACCTGACCTCCCATATTCACATGTGTATTGAGGAACTCTGTGTATAAATGGAGAAGTAGGGATGGGGCGGAAGAGAGATTTCAAGTTACCATTTCTCTATGATTGACTCTCTACAGGGAACAACTCTGCTGTTGCCTCTTACCAAAGAGACGGAATGGGCTCCCAGGAACCCTACAGATAGATCCCCGCTTCCCTGAGTGCCAGTGAGGGAGAACCAGGATGTGAGTTCCAGCACACCAAGAACTCCATCCATAAAGAGGACATCGAAACATAGAGATAAATGGATTCTTCATCATCAGAGGTTTAGCCAAGAAAAGCACATCTCCTCCTAACATTAAAGCATAGTATAGAAACAAGACCACTTGTGCTATCAAAGATACTTTCACAAATCACAATAAGATTATTTTTCCACTGAAAACATCCTGCAGAAGAGATTATACTTTAGATTCTCCTAAAATATTTTCCAAAATGGCTCCTTGATTCTTATTTCATCATCTTTTCCAGTTCATGGGGCAGAAAACACCAAAGACATACACAGTGAGGGGCACCAGAGTACCTGCTCTTTAGCTCAGGCTGAAAAATCAGAAGCTACTTTCAGCCACTGCTGACCTGTCATCTTTGCTTTTTCTAGAGTCCTAGGCAATCATCGGTAGAAAAATTAAAGTTGTTTCAAACAGTGCAACTTGGAGATTTTGTAATTTCTATGTGACTGCTTTCTAGTAAATTATATCTGATTGAAAGCAACAATTTTCTAACCCTCCTATTTAAGAGCTGGCTTCCCTGGTGGCCCAGAGGTAAAGAATACGCCTGCAATGCAGGGGATGCGGGTTAAATCTCTGGGTTGGGAAGATCCCCTGGAAAAGGAAATGGCAACCCACACCAGTATTCTTGCCTGGAGAATTTCGTGGACAGAGGAGCCCTGAGGGTTACAGTCCATGGGGGTCGCAAAAGAGTCAGATACGACTTAGTAACTATGCAACAACAAACAACCAGGGACTCACTTTCAGGCCAAACTGTAAAATGGGGATGCCTCCTTCTTGAGATTACTGCAAGGATCAAATGAAACAGTGTATGTAAAGAGATGGGTACGATACTCCCAGTAAGTGTTCAGTGACTGGTCTCTACTGCTGAGCTTTGAACTTTGTGCCGATGTAGGGGAGGGTGGTGGACTCTGTCCGAGCCAATGTGTATCTGTACTTCTCTCAGAGAAGGCCCTCTTCTTAGATGGAACGCAGAGAGGCTTCCAGTAAGTATATTCCTGGAACTGTGACTCGTGAACACTTGACCCGACGGTCATATCAGCCATGCAAACCTCAGTGAGCAAGAATGAAACAGCCACAAGCCTAATGGCCCTCAGTCAAAGGACCCATACACAACTATAAGGATAAAAACACTTTCACCTGTTCTGGTTCTATTTCGTTCTACTTCTAAAGGCACTGTGACCTTTCTGCGAGGCAGGTATATCCAGAACTGATGTCCCACTTTGGTCAGGATGGAATCACAGACAACAGTGGAGATCTGAGGGTCACCCGGGGATAATAAGGGGCAGAGCTGTGATGAACTCGGGGTTCTAGATGCCTATTCTATGCTTTGGTTCATTGCCTTCTCTCTGAGGCTCCTGATAACAGAGCTGGCCAGGCTCCGTGCTGCAGCTTCAGTCATGAAGCAAAAGAAATTCTAATTTTCACTGACCCTGAGGTGTCCTGAGGGCTTCTCCCAAGGCTCAGATGGTAAAGAATCTGCCTGCAATACAGCAGACCGGGGTTTGATCCCTGGGTCAAGAAGATCCTCTCAAGAAAGGAATGGCTACCCACTCCAGTATTCTTGCCTGGAGAATCCCATGGACAGAGGATCCTGGTGGGCTACTGTCCATGGGGTGGCAAAGAGTCGGACATGACTGAGCTACAAACACTTTCTCTGTTTTTCAAAGGTGTCCTATGTTAACAGCAGGGGGAAAATAAAGACACAGTCCCACACTTCCAGAGGAGGGTGGCTGGGGACAAGGCTTCTCAGCCTGACACGCATACAAAACAGCTGTCGGGCTTGTTCAAATGCAGATTCTAGCTCTGCAGGTTGGGGGCAGGGCTGGATCGCCTGCATTTTGAAGGGGCTCCTGGTGAGATGGGAGGCTGCTGAGTGTATCACACTTTGAGCATCGAGGATCCAGTGGGAATAGTGCCAGCTTTGAGGTTGACCTCGTCAGGTTTGAATCCTGACACCACCTCACCGGACGTGTGACCTTTTGACTTCCTTTTAAGGACGTGCTTTTGACTTCCTTAAGCCCAGATTTTCATCTGTAGAATAGATGCAATGGTACCCACATCTTCAGTACTGTTATTAGAAATAAATAAAAGACTTAATAAAGATGCCCAGTTGGGGCTTGGCATAAGACTAGGGCTTAGTCATCAGTATTAATACTAATATTGTATCACGGGAGTTGCAAACATTTTACCCTGCTATACCTGCTGATTTCAGATTCTTCATTAGCAGCTCCAGGTAACTGCCAGTTTAAACAAACCAAAAAATGAAAACTGCTTAAGGAAAGACTTATTGCTTGCTTACATCTTCTGAATAGATATATTTTCTGAAACTAAGACCACAGCTCTACAGAGAAGAATTATTGCATTTCCTCTCTGTTCCTTCCAATATTCTGTTATGAAAAACTGCAAAATGGAAAAACTGAATGGTGAACCCCCAGATACCCACTGTCTATGTTTTATGATTCAGTTCAGTTCAGTCGCTCAGTGGTTTTATGATTAACAGGTTTTTAAAATTTGCTCTATCACCTATCTTTTCCATTTTTCCATTCTTTTGTTGATCCACCAAGCCATCTTTTTTTGGGGGGGAAGGAGGGGATGAGGGAGATGTTTGTCACAGATTTCCAGCATCAGGACATATGAATGAATTTTTTTTTCAATTATTTGTGTTCTACCCTCTTTTTTCCCTTGGCCCAGTGGTCTGAACAGACTACGAGGTAGACACTAAGTTAGACCCAATGCCACAACTGAGACAACACTGCATCCCTAAGGGCTGATGGTACTAAGTAGGCACCCATCAATTTGGAAGTAACTTATATACAAGTCAGAAACAAGGAATACCTCTGAGCTTTCCACATTTCTCAAACAGCTACTCTATGACCTAAAATAGGATCGGCATGCTTCTGTTGTCTGACCCAGAAATACCAATAAGAATTTCTTAAGCCATTCCACCAAACCCAGAAAGACAACATACAGATCTCCAGCCCAGTCCAGCCACGCAGCTCAATTTTCTGTGTAGACACATTTTCTTTCGAGGATGACTGCTGTTTTGTACAAAATGCTGCTGCTCAGACACAGTCATGTCCAACTCTTTGCAACCCCATGGGCTGTAGCCCGGCAAGCTCCTTTGTCCACAGGATTCTCCTGGCAAGAATACTGGAGTGGGTTGCCATTTCCTCCTCCAGGGGATCTTCATGACTCGGGAATCGAACCTGCATCTCCTGCATTGGCAGGTGGATTCTTTATCACTAGCACCACCAAAATGAATCACTCCCAATACTCCTTAAATAAGGGGGAAAAAAAAAAGATGAACAGAATCATCACCCTGCAACACGAAAGCTTTCCGGGAACAAGGCTCCAACAAGATTCTGTTAGAAGAGTCTGACCTAATCATGAAAACAAAAACCAACCAAACAAAAACACCCACGTGTAAGTAAATGTAGACTGCAACCATCCACACATCCCACCCCTGCCTTGGAACCCACAACGTCATCTCCAAAGCAGACTCTGGCCTGGTCGGTGCCTGTTCACTAACTGTGGTTATGCTCACTCAGCCAGATACTCAAGAGGGGAACTGTTAGGAACAAAGGCTTTTGAGTCCGAGAGTCCTGTATTTGAATACTGGGTCTGCTACTTACCAGATATTGATGGAACAAGTCTCTTAAATTTGAGCCCCAAGAGTTTCATCCAGAAAATGGCTACACCAGGTTCTCCTTACAGAGGTGTTGAGGGGATTAGAGAAAACGTCCCAGCAGAGTGCAGAGCATGTGGAAGTAGTTTTGCTCTTATGAGATAATGACGAAAGAGAAGGGAAAAACAATAAACACTTCTTAAAATTTTATTCGTCCAACAGGGGCTTATGAGAACAAAGTATACACCAGCACCAGTATGCTTTGCTAATGGCACAGGTTTGCAGAACTTCTGTTGGGAGTGGAGAGCAGATGATACCACGTGTCTGAAGTCTCATGGGAACACATCACAACATATGCCAATCTAAGCCAGAATGCCATCCCCAGCTGCCGCCAAGCCTTCCCCAGACACACCTATAGATCTCTGCTTTGATTCCTGCTGAAGCACTGACTCCCAGTGTCCTTCCCCTCAGGCCTGTAGAGTGATTGCCCTGGGCAATCACAGGGCAATCACAGGTAAACATCGCTGTCCATCTGACCGTGTAATCCCTGGGTGGGCCGACACCAGGGACACTGGTGAGGGGATTGGGGGCCCAGTAACGCATAGACAGTGTTGGCTGGAAAAGAGGCTCCTGCAGTACACCATCTCTTGCAAGAACCAGCAAAAGTTGGGGGTTGTGTCCTGTTTGAATGAGACAACAGCGAAACCATCTGCCCCAGTTCTGTGTGGAGGATATGAGGAACTATGTTGTTTACCGCATTAATATACAATGAGGCTGTGGGTCTGGGGCTCAGGGAAGGAGCTAGCTGAGTTGGGAACTAGAGTGTCATTAACAAAATTCCCTTGGAAGAAGTAAGGGACATGACTGTGGGCTGGGGAGAAGGGGACCAGAGAAGGAATCTTTATTAAGGCTGCAAAAAGTGCTGGGCTTCTCAGGTAGGGTTAGTGGTCAAGAACCCACCTACCAATGCAGGAGACATTAGAGATGTGGGTTTGGTCCCTGGGTTGGGGAAATCCCTGAAGGAGGGCATGGCAACCCACTCCAGTATTCTGGCCTGGAGAACCCCCATGGACAGAGGAGCCTGGCGGGCTGCAGCCCACGGGGCCACAAAGAATCAGACTCGACCGAGAGACTAGGCACAGCACAGCACAGCTGCATGTGATGAAATGAACGGCGAGTGAGAGGCTTTCTACAGGCTGACACGGGAGGCCTCCATGCAGTCTGCCGCTGTGAGCCACTTGAAGCCTCGACAAATGGAAAGAGTTTTTAAAATTCTTATGAAAAGGTGATGCGGAAGCTATCAAGTGAAAATCCTATGTAGTAATGAAGACAAGCCTATCATGCCCTGAGAGGCCACTTGTTTCTTTAAGTTCTAGCTATTCTGATGGCAGATATTTTGTATACCCGGTTTCTGAACAGCCACCACAAAAAAGCCTGAGCTTGCCTGCATTTTTGTCTTGACAAGCCACTGCAGCAGAGACTAGACTTAAATCTAAGCCTGTACAACTGATGCCGAAGCCACGGTGAGAATCGAATAGGGCATGTTTCACAAACATGCTACAAAGTTGTGGGGTGATTCAGAGCACCTCAAAGTCTGATCATGTTCTCTTCTGACTTCGGGATCCTGAGTATCTTGCCTTTCTCTTGGACATGCTTCCTCATCAGTAAAATAGGAATAAAATTCATTTCATAGAGCTGCTCTGAGGACTATTTTATACACACACACACACACACACACGTAAACATGTATGCATATGCATATGCAACCATATACACAAATCCTATATGTAATTATAGATATAGCTTTATTATTATTTGAATATAATATACACAAATTATATATGCATATATATGTATTTTTTACTAGAACATAAGACACTTGTAACATGTTTCAACTAACTTTCTTGCCTAGGACATATGCTATTTTCACTAATATACTCATGAGGCATGTTTCTCACCACAAAAAAATTAGAGAGTATGAAGGTACCATGTCACGGATGCCATCAATGAGGTGGTACAAGAGGCAAACATACTTAAAACAGACAATTCTTGAAAGATATTCTTTTCCTTCATCCACCTTCTGGGACATCAGGAAAGAAAAACCTCATCTATTTTCTTCAGGTCTTTTAAAAATACCACCAATTCCACAAAAAAACAGTAAAGCCATCTGGAATAGCTGAGAGACAACAATTTGGAAGCAATTTCTTTCGAGACAGCCATAATGATTTTCCTTTTCTGTTTTCTTTCCCTCTTGAAATGTCAAGGATAACCAAAACTTTTTACTTTTCCATCTGTGATTTAGTAATCAGTCCCCAACAAATTTTGAAAGCACTTGAGAATTTGTTTCCAATCAGTCCAATGCTGGCTTTAAAATTTTAATTCAATTTTTAAAGTACCATATTTTGTCACTGATATTTAAAAATATAAAATATTTTAAAATGTACTTTGAAATGCGATCACAAAGACTTTCACAATGAGAAAAGAATACTCATGAGAAATAAGTATTTAAAATACTATCATTAGCAATCACAAAGAAATCACTGGGATCTTTTTCAAGTAGGTTATCCTAAGAAACTTATTAAAATAAAGAAAAAAAACAAACACAACTCCAAATGGATAAATGTTGCTTCTTCCATCAGAGCTAGCAGAAGATAGAGTCAGGAATTCTCATTCTTACCCTGTTGATCTAACTACTTGAAAATGAATTTTGCACAAGCCTTACAACTGAACACCAGATGTATCCCCAGGGTCCAATGAGATCTATTTAGAAATATATTTCTATCTAGTTGGTAGAGAAAACAATACTAATTGATCTATGCTTCATTAATTGAGCTGGTGGGCTTTTGGGTCCATACAAAGCCTGATGCTTACACAGTGGAAAAATTAAAAAGCTGAAGAAGGTCCAGTCATTTTAACATCTGAAAGAAAGTAACACAGAAATCATATTTCAAGCTTGTACTTGTGTGATGCTAGCAGCAAAACCGACAGTCACCATAGAAATTTCTGGTAGGAGCAAGATAAGGTGGTGTTTGATAACATGAACGGAATGTGATAACAGATGCCAGGTGAAGAAAGGGGGCCTGGAGATGGACAGGTGCAAGGGCAGGTTTGAGGAAAATGCAACCGGACTGAGTTGGGAACCAAAGGAATAGAGGAGGAGCAGTAGCCAAGCAGCTGGAATGCGGTCAATGACCCTTGAGGAGGTTGGTATTTCTGGGCCAAAGAAGTCAGTCTTTATTCAGCAAGCAAAGGGACCTTCATGTTTGTGATCTGGGTTCTCAAATGTAGGGCTGAAAAGGACCCTCAAAAAGATTTCATCTAGGTGCTTCTCAAAATCCACCGTTGAAATATTCCTAAAGACTAAGAGGAGTGAATTTCAGACCTTGCAAAGTCAGAGGTCCTACCTGAATCAGTCCTCCTCTCAAATAGGTCATCTTTATTTGATTTGAGAAATTACTGTGGGATTTTCCATTCTACTCCACAGATAGCCTTATTTAAAAAAAAAAAAAAAAGTAAATGGAGTCCATTTTTTGACTCCAAAATGGAGTTGGAGTCAAATGGATGCTCCTATGGAATATTTGGGGTTCATCCCATGGCTTCACCTATGTACAGCAAACCACTCTTTTCTCTATTTTTTTTTAAAAATTGTTTTTATTGGCTAATTTAACGTTGTGTTAGTTTCAGGTATACAGCAAAGTGATTCAGCTATTCATACACATGTATCTATTCTTTTTCCATTGAGGCTGTTACAGAATATTGAGCAGAATTCCCCGTGCTATACAGCAGGTCCTTATTGGCTATCTATTTTAAATATAGCAGTGTGTACATGTCAACCTCAGAGACTCCTTTCCTTTTTAGAGTATAGTAGGCAGAGCTCAGGAATGAACCTATGAATACAGGCTGCAGCTCAAAAAGATGGAGTGACAGTTAATAAAGGAATCAGAAAATAAATGATTAAAGTCACAGTTAGTAAAGGAACCAGAAATGGAATGGTATCTCTTGACCCTTGGTCCAAAGCCTTTTCTGCAACATCACATTGTCACACAGAAAAGGAAGTGGCTAGGCTGAAGGGCACAGGGCACATCACATTAAAAAGGGTTCAGAGGTCACTCGGTGCTACCCAGTGAGGGAGACGGAGGCATCCCCAGTTGGTCCCATGGACTTCATCATGCCCCACCATGCCAGCCACCGCTCCCCAGGGCTGCAAACAGAACCATCTCCGCTGATGTGAAAGAGAAACCAGTCTTCCTCCTTGGGGACTATTCCCAACATCGAAATTCCTAGCTTATTTATGAAGGAAGTCTCTGATAAATGCCTCCCTTCCCAAGTGGAACTGAGCAGCTGCTCATCAAAGTCTGTCAAGCAAGATTTGTGCCACGCAGGGCTTCATGGGAAGCACCAAAAGAAAAGACCGTAACATCATGTTTATCTCCCTCTCACCGCTGGTTCTGGCAATAGTATTACAGTCAGGCAGGCTGAGTCAAAACAATTTTCTAAAAATATGGATCAGCTGAGACCACTGAAAACTTCCTTTTATGGAGTTAATGTTCAAGGAGCTTCCCCTTGGGCTGTTCTGTGTATTTTTTCCCAGAGCCTGTTCCCCCAACAGCATTGCGCCTTCTAAAATATACGATTCTTTCTCCTTGCCAGGGGATCCCAGCCTCCAGAACTTATAGAAAGGAGAGAGTTCGATTCTAGACGGTGAACTGAATACTGTGATACTGTGAAAAATGAAGTGAAAGTGTTAGTCACTCAATTGTGTCTGACTCTTTGCGACCCCATGGACTATAGCCCGCTAGGCTCCTCTGTCCATGGGATTTCCCAGGCAAAAATACTGGAGTGGGTTGCCATTTCCTTCTCCAGGGGATCTTCCTGACCCAGGGATTGAACCCAGGTCTCCAGCATTGCAGGTGCACTCTTCACCATCAGAGCCACCAGGGAAGATATAATATTACATGGATGTTCAAATTTAGAGGGAAAGAAAATCAACTCCTCATCTCTATTGAGCTTTTTACTCAACTCCATTTGAAGAGCTGCTGGTGACAAGCCTTAAGGGGACACTGGAGGGCATTTGCTATTAGTCTAGATCCCATTGCATTTCTATTAAAACCAACAGCTCTGGAGTGGGCAGCCATTCCCTTCTCCAGGGGATCTTTCCATCCCAGGGATTGAACCCAGGTCTTGTGCACTGCAGGCAGATTCTTCACCATCTGAGCCACCAGGGAAGCCCAAAACCAACAAACAAAGGCAATGCAACTGTTTTCAAACACAGGCCCTTTCCAGAATGTATGCTTCTTAAAGCTGTCTGCTATCAAGGAATGGGGTTTGACTTAAGGAAGGAACCCAGTGCATATCCGGTTGCACAGATTTTCATCTGTGCCCTTCAAAACCCTGGGGGGCTCTCCATGGTGTCTAAAGAGCAGGTACCCAGTGGGAAGTGGCAATGGGACCTGCGGGGTGGGGTGGAGAGGAGGAAGGTCCGGGCTCCGCTGTGGCCTGGTCAAAAACATTCTCTTGTCTCACCTTACTTTTTTACCTTCTTAGGCAATACCTGGATAAAGGAAAGTGTATTAAAAGGAAACAGTAGAACATTATTGTCTTAGTTTATCAACCAACTCCTGACCCTCACCCTACCCCCATCCCTTATGTTTCTTAAGAAAATTCATCCAAGAAGAGACAGACACATGATCTGATTTCTTCAAGCACAACTCGGAGTTCAAAGAGGCAGCCTGCACTCAGATGCCACAGGTAACACCATAAATCTCTGCCTTACCACTGGGTCAGGAAACGAAGGTCGATCAGGGATCCTCATCTTTATAACCCGGAGGAAGCATAACTTACAGATGGGACACAGTTAACCATGCATGCCTGACATGTGAGATGCAAGCTGCGTGGTCATAATTTATATTTAAATAGCTTCTTTCAACAAAGGGCTCAAAGAAATTTACACACTTTTACTTAATTAATCCTTGCAAGCCATCCATGAAGAAGGTAAAGGAAGGTCGTATATCCCCTCTTCCTCTGGCATCTCAAGGTTTGGCTACTTTTCCTCTTCTTTATTCTTGTTTTCAGGATGGCTGAGCTTCCCTTCTCCCAAATGCAGATTTTTATTTTGAAGCTGATTTTCCTATTTCCATATAACCCTATTTCTAGGAGCTCCTGGTTAGAAGAAAGTTAGTGCCCCCTCCTTTTTGGGGAGGTTGCTTTGAAAGGTCCCATCAACTTAGAAATTACCATTTATTTAAAGCTTTAACTCCTGAACTATCTTGAGGTCTGGGAGACTAAGTGTTCACGAACGTGTGCTTGTGCATGTAGGGAGGGGGAGAGAGAGAGAGAGAGAGAGAGAGAGAGAAAGAGACGCAATAGCCTTGCCAAGTGGCATTAAGATGCCATAAAAAGTATTTTAGGGGTGGGGCAGTATCTCAGCAGACACCTCATCATCACACACATCTTTCATAACTCTTTTGGTCCGTTTTCAGATTGAGCTCCACTGGAACTCTTCCCAGAGTTGCCATGGCTGGGAAATGTGGAGGAGAAATAATCAAGAGAATTAAAAGAGGAAGGATTTTAGTCCCAGACCCTATTCTACACAGGGCTGCTTTTCTTTTGCCCGTTTTTCTATTGATCCTCTGACTAAGCAATGCATCTCCTGAGTATTTTCCTGGATGTTAAGCAAAGATTACAGATTATATTTGTAAATTTCTTTGAGCTCTTTGGAAAAAGAAACTATTAAAAAGGAAAAAAAATAAGTGCCATGAAGCATTGGGTTCTCTTGGGACTTCTCTTGTGGTCCAGTGACTGGGCTCCACGCTCCCAATGCAGGGGGCATGGGTTTGATCCCTGGGTGGAAAACTGGATTCCACAGGCTACAATTAAGGCCTGGCACAGTCAAATTAATAGACATAAATAAACATTAAAAAACATTGGGTTCACTGGACCTGACCTGTGAGATTCTGCCTTTAATTTACCATCGTGAGAACATTAATATCCATATTCCTCGATGGTTAAGGTTAAGTGCTAAGGGTTAAGCTTCTTCTGCATAGGGTAGAACACCAGTGAGCCATATGCCATGTCAATCTTTACTTCTCCGTATCTGAGATGACTCAATGAAGGGCTGCATTTAACCAGCCTGGGAAGTTCTGCTGGTACCAGTTTGCCTTCTTGGATATTGTGGATTGATAGGATTCAGCCAAGCGCCACCAGCCTCTAATACAGCAAAGCACTTTTTACAATCATTTGACAGGGGTGCAACCAACCTACCTTACAACTCGAAATCTTTCCTCAAGCCAATACTTAGTACAAGAATTCAAGTTTTTAAAAGCCTATGGTTTGTCAGATGCTATAAAAATTCCAACCCAGGGCTTTCAAACTTGCAACAAAAGTGTTTGCAAGCCAAAAGAGCTTAACACTCAATCTGGTTTAATCTGCGGCTTATATTAAAATCTGTAATGAACCACACTTTTATAGTACTTGCCGCCATCTTGTTGAGAAAGTACAGGATCACAGTCTAAAGTGGTTTCGGTATACTCATTTCTGCTCAAAATAATCTGAAGGATTCAGACGAAAACTAAGAGCACCCTCTTTGAGCAGAAGGATATTAATACAGAAGTTTCTAAGGCAGCATGAAAAGCATGTGCTATGCTATGCTCAGTCATTCAGTTGTGTCCGACGCTACGGAAGACCATAGACTGTCCTGCCAGGCTCCTCTGTCCATGGGATTCTCCAGGCAAGAATACTGGAGTGGGTTGCCATTCCCTTCTCCAGGGGATCTTCCCAACCCAGGGATCAAACCCAGGTCTCCCACATTGCTGGTGGATTTTCATCAGCCGAGCTACCAGGGATGCCCCACACGAAAAACATACTAATTAGCATTTATTGGAAAAGGAAAGTGATGCTGGGAAGAAGACAACTGGAAGAGGGGAAGCACAAGTTATTTTTAAACTATAATCAAAAACATTTATGTAGGTATAACTTTTTTTAAGGATTTTTTTTTTGGTTAATGTGGACCATTTTTAAAGTCTTTATTGAATTTGTTACAATATTGTTTCTGCTTTAGGTTTTGACATTTTGGCCGCCAAGGCATGTGGGATTTTACCTCCCCAATCAGAGAGCAAACCCGCACCCTCTGAATTGGAAAGTGAAGTCACAACCACCAACTCCAGGGAAGTCCCTACATAGGTATATCTTAATTGCAAGTTTACGACAGCAAAGTTGGGAAAGCAAGGCAGGAATTATTAACTTTTCTTTGTGGAAGCGGGAGAAGCATGGTGCCTGGAAAGGACAGTGTTCTATAAAGATCAAGCTGCACGAAAGAAAGAAATTCACTCAAAGGTCAAAACGCCATGGCATATGCCTAACGCTGACTCTTGTATCTTGGGTGAGATGAATTCCACTGTTATCAGCACCCATAAGGGGTTGAAAGGGCTCTGGAGATCAGAGGACTCTGACTGTCAGGGTTAAAAAAACACATAAAATATGATCCAGGAAAGCAAATCCAAAGTGAAGTAGAAATTAATAATTGTACATTTAAAAAGACAGATGGCGATAATGTATACTTTAGCATGACTGCTTTTGCTTCACTTGATGTTTTCTGTTAATGTTCACTTGTAAAAAAAAAACCGACCTGAGTTTAATCAAAATGTGAAGTAAGTATTCAATTTCTCTTTAATATTAGCTACATTTCACATCTTCAGTAGCCAGGCCAGTGACTACTGCATTGGGCAAGATAGATATAAAACATTTGCATCATTTGCAGACATTTCTGTTGGACAATGCTGCATTAGAGGAAATACCTTTTAGACCTTTCAGACTATTATTAGGATGGCTGACATTAGTAAGATCATTCTGTATCTTTCCAGCACCAAAATGCCAGTCAGCATCAATCATTGTATCTACTCTCCACTTTCTTGATTTCTTATGATTATGTCTCAGTTTCACCTATTTTCAAGCTTAACCACCACCGAAACTGAAGAAGGAGAAATATTATAGCAAAAAATCATTTAAACATAAATCAAGCCATCCTATAATTAATATACAGAAAACAAATTTGGATTATTCCTTTATAGAGCTATTAATACGTAGTATTAAATTCTGGTCTCACAACTATGTTGAGTATAACTGAAAGTATTCACAGCAGACAAACTGGGCAGTCTAAGTCCAACAATTTTAGAGCCTCCCGCCAAGTCTTTCAAATGTGGGTAATTTTACATTTATTTGGACTTTGAGCAAAGTGTCCACAAGTGCCAAAGTCACTTGCATGAACCCTCTTATATAAATAACAATGAAAATGGAAACTAGAAACGAAGAAAACAAAAGTACAGCTTGTTCCTCTTTCTCTGTTTCTCTCCTTTAAAATGAGAACATCACTGTTTTCACTGAAGAGAAGAAATTCATCAGCCTTGTGAAGATACAGATGAGGGACACGTGGAGTCAGCGGGGGAAATGACCTCACCCTCCCATGCTGTCAGGCTGAGTAAGGTTTGGAGACGGGAGTGTTGTCCATCTGTGCCTGTTCCTTCCAGGGGTCACAGTCACACTGGTGCTAAAGCAGAAAGACGAGCAGTTTGAACCTGGGCTTTTCAGAGAAAACACTAAGCCTTTTCCTTCTGATTGTTTAAAATTCAATTTTCACCAAAGAATCACGTACTCTACTGTTTAACCATTTTCATACCTTTCCTGATTTGCCAGTATTCTGCCCCCATAAGCCATCAGTCTGGTTTCTGTCACTTCTATATTGCTACGAACAATTAACCAACATGGCTCGTTTAGGGCGTGGAACTAAAAGACAAGTTTGAATTCCACAAGGCCAATTAGCTCTCTTCCAACAATACCCTTAACCCTGCCATCTCAAAATTAAGGGCTATCAATCAGGAGAGCCACTTGGAAAATACAGAAGGATCTGGACATATGCTTTCAAAAAAATCAACCCAAATGAGAAGCTGAATGGAAAATAGATTATTCAGATAATAGATTTCTTAGTAATACTATAGCGACTTCTGCTATCCAACACAGTAGCCAGCCACTAGCACTTGAAATGTGGCTGGTCCAAACTGAAATATGCTGGAAGTGTAAAAAGACACACTAATTTCAAAGCCTTAGTATGAAAAAAGAGGAGGAAAATACCTCATCACTACATTTTATATTGATTACACGTTGAAATAATATTTTGATATATCGGGTTACTTAAAATACATTATTAAAGCTAATTTCATGTTTCTCTTTGCTTTTTAATATAGAGCTCTTGGAAAACATTAAATGACCTATATGGTCATGTTATATTTCTGTTGATATAGATGTGGGCTTCCCAGGTGCTGCTAGTGGTAAAGAACCTGCTTGCCAATGCAGGAGACATTAAAGACAGAGGTTCGAGTCCCGAGTCAGGAAGATCCCCTGGAGGAGAGCATGGCAACCCACTCCAGTATTCTTGCCTGAAGAATCCCATGGACAGAGGAGCCTGGCGGGCTACAGTCCACGGGGTGGCAAAGAGTTGGACACCACTGAAGCGACTGAACAGGTACAACGCAGACAGAGACCACAATCACAGGCTCCATTTGTAATACAAAAGAGCTTAGGAAACGCTGACTCATGAAAGCAACTTCTAAAAGTTATCTGCAATGAAAGCAAAAGAATCCTCCAGCAACAAGAGCAGAAGACATGCTGGAACTGAAGAAGCCATCATAAACACCTCCACTATTGAGAGCAACATGAAGGCTTTGCCAGCGGCTGAAGCTACTACAATCTAGCAGTATCAGAAAGAAATGCAACAGAGACTTCAGAATCCCCGCCTGGTCTTTTGAACTGACTGTGGGAAAGCGGCTCTCACAGTCTGAGAGGCTGGGGCTGTGACTCCCGAGCAACTCAAATCCTCACTTTGATTTTCTCTTGATCAAAGATGGCACCTCATTATCGACACAGAGCCAAAGGCTCCTGGGAAGCATTCCCCCAGGAGGGTACACAATGACCCAGGGAGACAGCAAGATAATTTGATAATTACATCCCAGAGTTTCCTTAATAATATCTAAATCCCTAGATACTGAGAAAGAAGCCAAAACAGGGATCACTAGGGTAGGAGACCTGGGAGAAGCCAGGCTTTGATCAAGGGGCAATTCAAGTCATTCACAGAATTGGACAATGAAAGCTTTGCCAGTCTAGACAAGGGAACATCCAAGCAGCTCTCCTTCATTTCCAAGTTTACACCCCTGCATTCTCTAAACTCTTGTGTTCTATAAATAGTCAGGAAAGGAAGTGCATCAGCGTTAGCTTTCTCATCTAAAAAGAATTTTTTCCTAGCCTCCTCTCCAATCTTTCCAAACTTAGAGATGACCATTATTCCCCCATCACAAGTTTATAATTTTCTTTGTTATTTCATTAAGAAATATGAAATAAGTGTGATATTGTGCATATACCAGTTTGTTTAAACTTTTGTATTCAGGAGTCATCAGCAAACATGTTATGAAGAAATGCCCAAGCCACAGTGGCAAGTGACATTGGATGAGAAAGTTTCCACAGTCTAGAGGCAGCTAAGACAAGCCCTGCTATTATCTGCAAATCAATCGAGAGCAGAAACCAACCACGCCAACTGCAAATAAATATGAGCAATAGGTTTTTACTGGTGAAAATACTGTTTTGTTAATTAGCATGATGGGTATAATAATAGGATCTCATTAGACAACACTTTGGATTTTTGAAATATGTGCGTGAGCAGAAAATTAGGCATGCCTTCTCTGTTATGTGAGGTTATAAGAATCTGGCCTGGCCGGCATCCCATTAGATGTGACTCTCGCACCTCTTGGAGGGGTGGTGCCTGTGGCTTGCTGCCTTGGATCTGTGCCCAGCCATAGGGTTAGAAGGATTTCTGATTCACGGTGCCAAGTAGAAGGCCTGGAATCCTGCCGTGTTAATGTTGTTGTTTTTGTCCCAAGTAAACCTTTCATACAAGGGAAGGTCAGTGCACCCAGAAATAGAAAAAGCTGAGATTTTATGCAGCTTAAAGGACAAAGTGTGTGATCCGTCCTGTGTCTGCTTTCCTAAAGGCTGTGTATTGAGTGCGTGGGCCACAGAATTTTATTTGTAATTTACATGTTTGTAACCTAGTTCAGTTCAGATCAGTCCCTCAGTGGTGTTCAAGTCTTTACAACCCCATTGTAACCTAGTAGCCAGATCATAAGGGAGTGGCTTTCTCTCACCAAGTTGCTTACTATTATCTAACAAAACGAACCTCAGAGTTGTGCATGGCCCAGATGGCTTGGTCAGCAGACAGCAGCCCATTTTTCACCCTGACCCAGCAAACAAGGCTTCTTTCAGCCCGAGTGTACAAGCCTTTCTACCTCCAGGGGCTAGGAAGCCCCCTCGGAATTCTTTACCTGGTTTGTTCTGATTCACCCCTCAGGTCTCCATATAAATCCCTGGTTCTCACACTTGGCTACACATCAGAATTAGCTTCTAAAAAATCCCATAGCCCAGGTCATATCCCATACAGATTATATCAGAACATCTGCAGCTGAGCGCCAAGCTTCAATATTTTTAATGTTTCTTATTGTGGTAAAAGTCACATAATATAAAGCAATATTTTAACCATATTTTACTGTACAGTTCAGCAGCACTGAGGACATTCAGATTGTTGTGCAAATTTCACCATTATCCATCTCCTGAATTTTTCACCTTCCTAAACTGAAACTGTTCCCATTAAACACTAACTCTCCAATCCACTTCCACTCCATCGCCTGGGCCCTTGGCATCCACCAATGCACTTTCTGACTCTATGAATCTGACTACTCTAGGTACCACGTGTAAGTGGAATCAAACAGTACTTGTCTGCACCCACTATTCTCTGGCTGATTCTGTTGGTTAGCCATTGACTTCAAAGTTATTTTTTTTCAGTAAAACATTGCTAATCTCTCCCCCACCTAATTTAGGTTCCACTGTAATTTAGTTTTCTCTGTCTCAGAGCTCTCTGTACATTTTCTCACTTTGCAATTAGTCCATTTCTGTATAGTCAATATAGCCATGCCATGCATGGACTATAATTAGTCCATAGAGCTGGGCCATTCCTGTTTTGACACTACCTGCTTCTCAGACTGTGTGCTCTATGAGGGCAAGTACTTGGTTGTTTTTCTCATCTCTGCTTTTGTACAGTGCCTGCTACCTAGTAGGTGCTCAGGATATATCTGTGCAAAATAAATGTCAGGGAATTCAATATTTATCATTTCATTGATACTTTCTCCCCCAGTTAAAACTAGCCAACTAACCAGATATGTGAGTGCTGTGTGACCAGTTATTTAACAGGTACTTTGGAATGACAGACAGCTTCCCTGGTGGCTCAGACGGTAAAGAATACGCCTGCAATGAGAGAGACCTGGGTTTGATCCCTGGGTCGGGAAGATCCCCTGGAGGAGGGCATGGCAACCCACTCCAGTATTCTTGCCTGGAGAATCCCATGGACAGAGGAGCCTGGCAAACTACAGTCCATGGGGTCACAGAGAGTCGGACACGACTGAGCAACTTAGCACATTGGAATGACAGGAGAGCATTTGTAAGCTACTTGTAGGCAGGATTAGTGCATATGTGATCATAAGAGAACTAGATAAAGCTGAAGATATAAAAAGCAAGAAATTAAAGTGACAGTGAGGGCAAGGAGACGCGTGTGTGTGCTCAGTTGCTCAGTCATGTCCCACTCTTTGGGACCCCATGGGCTGTAGCCCACCAGGCTCCTCTGTCCATGGGATTTTTCCAGGCAAGAATACTGGAGTGGGTTGTCATTTCCTTCTCCAGGGGATATTCCCGATTTAGGGATCGAACCTGCAACTCCTGCACTGGCAGGTGAATTCTTTACCACTGAGCTACCTGGGAAGCCCATGTAAGGTGATGAGTAGCATATATTTATGGGCATTGTCCTCCTAGACTTACATGAATAAACTTGGGCATAGACAGTCAAATTATAAATCATATAGTGCAGACTGTCTCCTGTCATTTCTAATCTACACATGTGTCTCAAATTTTTGAATTATACCCCCCAGCAAGTCCTCCCCATCTTCAAGCAGCATTTGCCTAATTCAGTAGCCTTTCATTTATCTGAATCAGAAAACTAGATTCACTCACAAAATGCAAAAAAAAAACAAAAAACCCAAAAAACAATCACTATCTTGAAAATTGATGGTCATTTTTATCTAATTTTGATCAAGAATTGGGATAATATTTAAATGATTAGCCTGATGACTCACAGGGCTGTACTAGAAGAAACAGATTTGTTTGTGCTCTCCAAAATATTCTTTATGCTCTAAAATATTTATTCTCCTCACATTCTATTAATATCTTCCACTCAGATTCTTGACGATGTAAACATTTTCTAGACTGTCTCTACAAACCACAATTCCTACATCTGGCATGGATGCGTTAACTTCTTTTTTTTTAAAAAAATTTTTATTATGTATTTATTTGCCTGTGTTGGGTCTCAATTGCAGCACTCGGGATTTTCATTGCGTCAGGTGGAACCTTTTGTTGAAGTGCATGGTCTCTCTAGTTGTGACGTGCAGGCTCAGAAGCCGTGGTGTGTGGGCTTAGCTGTTTTGCAGCATCTGGGATCTTAGTTCCCCAGCCAGGGATCGAACCTGTCTCCCCTGCACTGCAAAGTGGATTCTTAACTACTGGACACCAGGAAAGTTTTGATAACTTCTAAGATCTCAGATTACAGGGAGAGAGGCATAAATGTTCTTGCTAATTTCAAGAAACCAACACATAAACAGATCAAAAGAAGCTTGTGGGCCCTTCTGCCTCATAACCTAAGCAGGTGCCACAAATTAAGGTAATGTTCATAGGCCACAGTGGAGAGTGAGGATGAATACATTTTAGGGAGCTCCAGGGTGAAGGAAGGCATGTGGTAAAGTATTAAAGGACATGCAAGATTAGTCCAAGCTGCTTGGGGGCAGCTCCAGCCCTTTTTTTTCTAAGCTAAATCTGAGTTAATGGCAAGACTCATCCTATTAAAGCAAAGGATGGAATCTGTCCAAACTATTTTTGCAATGGGTAACATTAAAGAGGCCTCATGGGTGTGACTGACATTAATTTATTATTCTGTATTGTAAGTGAGCTCCCCGGAGTTCGGGATGAATGGGAAATGACGATAGAGCGTTCAGCTCAATTTCCCTCTGTGGTCCAGCTTGGTCTTGTGTCTGAAGAGGCAACATATACTTTTTTTTCAATCGGGGCTTGAGATTGTGTAAAATATTCTCCAGTTCAGTGCCTTTTCAATAAACAATATACTATTTGAGGAAGAATCCCATCAGTATATTATTAGGGTGTGACTTTTAATATCTCCAAGGTTAGTTTTTGCTCAGTTAAGAATATCTAGAAATAATTTTCTTTTTTTTTTAAGATTTTTTTCAGTGTGGACCATTTTTAAAGTCTTTATTGCATTGGTTGAAATATTGTTTCTGTTTTATGCTTTGGTTTTTTGGCCATGAGGTATGTGTGATCTTGCCTCCCTGATCAGAAAACAAACCTGCACGCCTGCATTGGAAAGTGAAGTCTTAACAGCCCCTAGAAGTTATTTTCTTACAAATAAATATTCCTGAAGTTTCTAAATTCACTTTGTAAAATCTCTTTATTCTCTTGAAATTTATCAAATGATAACAATGTCTTTTAAGTGATCTCTGATCAACAGTTGGCCCTGTTGATTAACTTAAACTCCGTAAACATTTTAAACTACATTTACAAGCTTACTACCTTTGATTTCCTTCACTGCCTCAATTATTAGAGTTCAAATTCTACCACACACATCAGCAGTTCTTACAAATATAACAAATTAAATCTTAAACATGGTGAATCTTAAGTTATCTCAAGTGGTTCAATATTGTTTATGAACTTATTAATATTTCAACTTAAAACCACCAGTCTGAATAGTCAATTACCCATTTTAATTTAATCACAGGGCTCAGTGATGATAAACATTTATGATGCCATATACATTCAGATTTCTTAATACAAAAACATTTACTATTCTGGAGTAAAACATAACATTTAAAAAAACATTGCACATTTGATTTTAAGTCTTCTAATGAAAACCACCAAATCACCTCAAACAATTTTGTGGTCATGCTGACATGTGATGGTTGAGATTATATTTCTCCACTGGGAGTAACTGAATATCAACCTCAGATTTTAGCCTAGATATAAACTCTGGGACTGCAGCAGATCAGGGTAGTTTTTCTCATTATCATCACCAACATGTGGAGGAAATTCTGTTTTGACAGTCAACAGGCAACATGGATCTCAAAACCAAGCTCTCCAAATAGGTAGTCTTATAGCCCAGATCTCTAAACTAAAATCATCTACTTATTTAATTTTCTTCTCATAACAGAATTCTGCTGTCTACATTAAGCTTAGAGTTTATATCCTTCACTATTTAAAATGTATTTATTTGGGTTCCATAGATACTTTGTTTCTTTCATTGGATTCCACATGTCCCTTTCCTTTAAAAATCCTGTATGGAGAGGGGACACCTTCCGACCTGGGTGCTCATCTGTCAGTGTCATATCTTTTTACCTCTTTATATGCAATGGACGTGAACTTGGGGAAACTTCGGGAAATGGTGAGGGACAGGGAGGCCAGGCGTGCTGCAGTCCATGGGGTCCCAAAGAGGCAGACACGGCTTATCGACTGAACACCAACAACAACCAATCAAGGAATTAATGACTTTCCTAGTCTCTCCAATACGGTTGTAGATCTTCTGCCTAGAATTTCTAGGATAGAATCTAGTTCTTCCAGACCAAGCCCTTGAGTACTCCATATTCTGGAGTTCATCACAAAGTTTACCTTGATTCAGGCTAAGGCATTTCTATACAGCATGCAAATTTTCCATTTTCCAGATCTTTACCTACAAAACATCTTCACTAACTTTTGATCCTTCTCAGGTGAGTGCCAAGTGGGGCAGAAGTGAAACAACTCAGAAACTGAAAGCTGGAAGAACTAAGCCTGTCATCAAAATGTAGTATCTGCTAAGGAAAATGACCCAGAAAAGCTTTAGAAAATATCAGCTTGTCATTGGAGAAAAAAAAAAAGAGTTGAGCTGCAAATACAAATAAATATGAGGCGCAAAGGTGATGCTTTTCTACATAATGAGTACTTGTTTAAAAAGGGGTTTCACCTTCATATTCGCTGATCCATCTATATACAGAAGAACACAGAACATACACCTTTGCATGCAATTAATATTAATAACAACTGACTTTCGACCCATCCATTTTTTTTTAATTCCAAGAACCGCTTTACAAAAGTTGCAGTTTAATTAGTCATAGTGACTATGTAACAACCCAATTATTAGAGTCAGATAAACAGTACTGGATGCTCTTGGAAAGAAACGGGGGCATTTCCTTGCTGAGAACTAATGGAAGGTGGCAGATTCCCATCGGGACACTGTGTCTGGTATTGTCCTTTTCTTCTGCATAATAACCAAGTGTAGAAGTGGGTGGCAGAGACTACTTATTTATCTTTGTACCTGCCATAGGATAAATCAGGATGTTTGTATTTAGCTATCTCAAATCCCTCTTGAAATACAATTGGAAATTAAGCAAACACAATATACATGCAATCTTAAGTATGTCAAAAAACTACTGAATAAACTATTTAATTATGCTGAGAAATAGCTGAGTTTTAGGTAAACTTATTTACAAGTCAGTTATAGAAATTGAAATTGCTTTTTATTTATAACCACATCTTGATGGCCTAATCAGTAGACTAAAATAAACTACCCGATACAAGGAGAAATCTCACCCCAGACTAGCAGACCCTAAGGCAAGGGAATTATGCTGTAGTAATGAAGATATCTTTTCATACTCAAAAACAATGTTACAGAGTTCCTGGTATAACCATTTTAATTAAGTATAATTTATTTGGTCCTTTTAACAGATCTTTCAGAATTAGTGCTTGCCTATAGCCAATTATAAATACCCAGCGAATTTTCAGTTCTCATTATAGGAAACTGAAACACTCTAACAATAATGCTCCGAAACACATTAAAAAAAATTTTGTTCTTTGCCTTTAAATTGAGGCGCAGATTGAACTTTTATAAAAAGTTGAAAAGTAATACTCATTGAAAAGTAAAAATCAAGTTCAAATACAACTAGACCATGACAGGCAGCAAGTTGATGCCTTGTCACAAAGACACTGCCTGTCAACTTCAAAATCAGCAAGTCAGTTCGTTTGGAGATTCCAGGGACATGACCAGAAACAAAATTTCGAGAATATTTTTAATAGTAATGGAAAGGAGGAGAAATTTGTGTCATGATTTTTTTGAATTGGCTAAATTGGTTGACTTTAAGAAAATAAGGACTTCTCATTTGTCTTATTTCGCCTCAAATAACCTTATTGTTTTATAAAAAGCCCATTACAAAAATGAAGGTTAGGATATTCCATAGTTGGAAAGTGACCTACAGCACCCTAAAATATGAGGAATTTCTAGTCTGAAGTGGGTGACTTTCACAACATCACTTAGATCTATAAGCCAAAATGGTTTTTGATTTATAATTTGAAGTGGTATTTCTCTTCAAGACATATCTTTCCAGTTTATTTGACCTGATATCTAAATACTTTATATTCCAAACTGAGGACCACTGAGGCATTCTACATGACTGGCATCAATGGGCATTTTTTGATATCATCCTGTTCTAAGCTCTGATGCACTATGGAGACTCACATATGTTTTTGGACCAAGTGGTCCTTGCTAAGTACCTCCCACCATATACAATCTAACATTGAAATAGAGCAGGATCTTATGGTCCTTGTACTCCATGTCCTCAAGCCTGCCTTCTGTCTATGGAAACAATTTAGCCAAAGTATAAGTTTAATCAGAGAAGTGAGAAAATACAGAAACAAAGGAAAACAGTCAAAGGAGACCAAATGATAATAATGTACTTATTGAGCAAAGTCAAGGACCTTTAGTTCCTTCTCAAGAGCTATAGATAATATTCTGAGCCTCATCCTGTGAGCTGTCTTATACTGAAACCCTTACCAGGGGGAAGAAATTAACTACATGATGACCAGCCTGTAGCCATGCCCTGAGCTACCACAATTCTGAGAACTGGCCTCAAGGAAATGGGAACAAACCAACCCTGAAACTGAAGATTAACTGTATGTAGAACAATCAAGATGACGCTGGTCAGACCACTGAAGATGAATTTCAAGGTGACTGTCAGAGCTGACTGTGCTGCTTCTACATGTGACCCCCTCCCTCCGTCTATAAAAGTTCTTATTCCCTGATTGTCAGGATTTGGGGAGAGTCAGGCTTTGGACAGATGTCCACCCAGCTCCCCCACCCCCTGGTTGCCAGCATCCAAAATAAAGCAAGTTTTCCTTTCCACCAAACTGGCCTCTTTATTGTGCAGCCAGACCCCACTTTTGTTTACAACATGACAGGTTCAACATACACAATAGCTCTGTACATTTCCTGAAGTAACCATTAAGTTATTGGGATAAAACTTATCAGAAGGATCTTTGGCTAATGGTCTTTAAAACTAGTACTTGGTTACAAAAGAAATACTGTGACCAAAAAAAAAAGATGAAAAACAATCCAAAATAATTTGTTCCATAACAATAGGCTTCTTTTTGGTATTAGTCATCTTCTAGAAAAAGAATAACTCAACATTCCTCAATGCTATTTAATAGTACGGCAGAATCCCTAACCCAGGTTCTGGACAGTTTATCATTTTTGTTCCCGACAAAAGAATCCTGTCCTGAAGCTTACTCAGTACCAAGTGTCAAGAAAATGTCTAGAATGGGAGCTTCTACTTAAGATTAAAATTCTTAAACGATTTTACAGACTGGAAATCATTGTTCAGATACCCAAGAATTTCATCTATAGGTTTATGTGCTAAAATTGTCTACCTACCTGAATTACACATCACATTTTGATTAATAAGGACATCATCTGAAGAAAACATTTTCTGTGATTTTGAAAAAGAAAGAAGCCAAGATACAAAAAGTCTTTTACAACAGTTCAAAAATCCCGAGACCAAATTTATTCATTCACGTGGCTTTCAAGCAGGCAATTGCTTTGTCCCCAGCAGTATTATGCAAGCTTACTTAAGAATGCAGAGGAGCTCCAAGAGCTAAAAATTCTATTCCCATCGCCATGGTGAAAACCACAGACTATGAAGATAGCTGCCCCCAGCACAAGTAGGGTGGTCTCCAGTATTCCCTGGGAACCCCACCACAGCACTTAAAAACACACATTACAACTTAGAAATGAATCCGTTGTTTAGGAGCTAGAACATATCACTTCAAATATCATTTCAGGGACACTGAACTTTCCCACCTCTCATCAGCAACAAGAACACAATACTAACGAAAAATCATCCTGAAAGATAAGAATTTTCCCGTATCTGGGAAAAAAAAGGATGAATAACATTCACAAACAGACACTTCCCACATCTCAAGGAGGTGTGGCTCCACGTAGCATAACCTGAACTCAAGTATTCTGTACAAAACCATTCAGAGGACACCCCACTGGGATGATCAATCTGCGTATAGTGGCTTTGGGATGTTTTTCAAGAGCAAAGTCGCAGAAGAATGTTAACATTTTCTTTTTTTTTTTTTTTAATTTTTTTATTAGTTGGAGGCTAATTACTTCACAACATTTCAGTGGGTTTTGTCATACATTGATATGAATCAGCCATAGATTTACACGTATTCCCCATCCCGATCCCCCCTCCCACCTCCCTCTCCACCCGATTCCTCTGGGTCTTCCCAGTGCACCAGGCCCGAGCACTTGTCTCATGCATCCCACCTGGGCTGGTGATCTGTTTCACCATAGATAGTATACATGCTGTTCTTTTGAAACATCCCACCCTCACCTTCTCCCACAGAGTTCAAAAGTCTGTTCTGTATTTCTGTGTCTCTTTTTCTGTTTTGCATATAGGGTTATCGTTACCATCTTTCTAAATTCCATATATATGTGTTAGTATGCTGTAATGTTCTTTATCTTTCTGGCTTACTTCACTCTGTATAATGGGCTCCAGTTTCATCCATCTCATTAGGACTGATTCAAATGAATTCTTTTTAATGGCTGAGTAGTATTCCATGGTGTATATGTACCACAGCTTCCTTATCCATTCGTCTGCTGATGGGCATCTAGGTTGCTTCCATGTCCTGGCTATTATAAACAGTGCTCCGATGAACATTGGGGTGCACGTATCTCTTTCAGATCTGGTTTCCTCGGTGTGTATGCCCAGAAGTGGGATTGCTGGGTCATATGGCAGTTCTATTTCCAGTTTTTTAAGGAATCTCCACACTGTTTTCCATAGTGGCTGTACTAGTTTGCATTCCCACCAACAGTGTAAGAGGGTTCCCTTTTCTCCACACCCTCTCCAGCATTTATTGCTTGTAGACTTTTGGATAGTAGCCATCCTGACTGGCGTGTAATGGTACCTACAACCTAGATTACTGTATCCAGCAAGGATCTCATTCAGATATGAAGGAGAATTCAAAAACTTTACAGATAAGCAAAAGCTGAGAGAATTCAGCACCACCAAACCAGCTCTTCAACAAATGCTAAAGGATCTTCTCTAGACAGGAAATGCAGAAAGGCTGTATAAACGTGAACCCAAAAGAACAAAGTAAATGGCAACGGGACCACACCTATCAATAATTACCTTAAATGTAAATGGGTTGAATGCCCCAACCAAAAGACAAAGATCGGCTGAATGGATACAAAAACAAGACCCCTATATATGCTGTCTACAAGAGACCCACCTCAAAACAAGAGACACGTACAGACTAAAAGTGAAGGGCTGGAAAAAAATATTTCATGCAAATGGAGACCAAAAGAGAGCAGGAGTCGCAATACTCATATCAGATAAAATAGACTTTCAAATAAAAGCTGTGAAAAGAGACAAAGAAGGACACTACATAATGATCAAAGGATCAATCCAAGAAGAAGATATAACAATTATAAATATATATGCACCCAACATAGGAGCACCGCAATATGTACGGCAAACACTAACGAGTATGAAAGAGGAAATTAATAGTAACATTTTCTTTACTTCCTTCTTTTCTGAAGGTTATTGAATCAGGAAATCATTGTCCCCCCCAGGAATCTATTTTTAGATGACATTATGATTCTATTAGTATTTAAATATAACAAAAATAAAAACATAAACTCATCACATACAATGCTACCTTAATACTTAAACAACACAGAAACGTATCACAAAATGTGTATGCATGCATGCTCAGTCGCTCAGCTGTGTCCAACTCTTTGCGACCCCATGGACTGCGGCACCCCAGGCTCCTCTGTCCATGAGATTTCCCAAGCAAGAACAGTGGAATGGGTGGCCATTTCCTCCTCTAGAGGATCTTCCTGACCCAGGAATCGAACCTGCATCTCCTGCAGCTCCTGAATTGGCAGTTGGATTCTTTACTGCTGAGCCAACTGGGAAGCCCATCACAAAATACAAAAGGCAAGAACAAAAACCAGGTAAGATTTAACGTGGTGAGTGTGCCTGCCTGTTCGTAAGTTCATTCCAGTCTGGAACACAGGAGGATAATGCTACCTGTATTTGTTGCACCATTCAATCCATTCCTCTCCTTGGTTTTTAACTGGGTTAAGACTGAAAGCCCTAGTTCACACAAACCAGTTGCTCTGAATGGTAAAATAGCAGGACACTCTTTTGACTTAGCAAAGGAAAGTCTTCCTTTATCTTAATCCACAATGCTGATTAACTTCATGTTTCATAATCATGCTTCAATGTAGGTGAAGAACTGAGCTGTGATCATTCATTCTCTTCTTTGGCCACCAAGTTTAACTCAGTTACTGATTCTGGGTTTTGAAAAGCAAACAGATCTCGAACCCAATAATTTTGCCTTAATGCCTCAAATTTCTTTTCTGGGAAGAAATGGTTAAATGTTTTAGAGAGTGAAAAGAGTGAAAAGTCAAAGTGTTAGTCGCTAAGTCGCGTCGGACTCTGTGATCTCATGGACTGTAGCCAACCAGGCTCTTTTGTCCATGGAATTCTCCAGGCAAGAATACTGGAGTGGGTTGCCATTCCCTTCTCCAGGAGATCTTCTGGACCCAGAGACCAAAGCCAGGTCTCTTGCTTTGCAGGCAGATTCTTTACCGTCTGACTAACCAGGGAAGCCCTGAGAGAAGTGAGATGCACCTACTAAACTTTGAAGGAAACAAACAAACAAACAAAAACAATGGCAGGAATCAGCAATAGCTTTCCCATAGCATAGCACAGCTACTTGGCTTCCAATCAGCATGCAGTATTTCACCTATTCCACATTAAATCAAAGAATTACAAATAAGTGGTATATTGTAGGGAAACCTTTCCAGGTGAATGTCTTAGAGATATCTAAATAAAAGGCAAAATTTATTTTTCATAATGTTTTGTTGCCTATAATAAACATTTTTGCATGGGCTGTACAATATGTTTAAGGGTGAGTAATCTGTGTACTCTACACCCTAGGGCAACTGGTTGCTTTAACTAAGAATATACACTTCGGCTGTAGTTCGCTTGTGTTCATTCAAAAGGCCACATTTCAGGGTGGCTGCTACAGATTTGCTGTCTTTCCTTTTCCCTCTACACTAACCTTAGCTGTTGTTGTTATTTAGTCACTCAGTCGTGTCTGACTTTTTGCCACCCCATAAACTGCAGCACGCCTGGATTCCCTGTCCTTCACTATTTCCCTGAGTTTGTTTATACTGATGTCCATTGAGTCCATGATGCCATCCAACCATCTCAGCCTCTGTCACCCCCTTCTCCTCCTGCCCTCTATCTTCCACAGCATCAGGATCTTTCACAATGAGTTGACTCTTTGCATCAGGTGGCCAAAGTTTTGGAGCTTCAGCTTCAGTCCTTCCAATGAGTATTCAGGGCTGATTTTCTTTAGGATTGACTGGTTTGATCTCCTTGCTGTCCAAGGGTCTGTCAAGAGTCCTCTCTAGTACCACAATTCAAAAGCATCAATTCTTCAGTGCTCAGCCTTTTTTTACAGTCTAAAAAGCAGTGACATTACATTGCCACAAAGGTCTGTCTAGTCAAGGCTATGGTTTTTCCAGTGATGTATGGATGTGAGAGTTGGACTGTGAAGAAAGCTGAGCACCGAAAAATTGATGCTTTTGAACTGTGATGTTGGAGAAGACTCTTCAGAGTCCCTTGGACTGCAAGGAGATCCAAGCAGTCCATCCTAAAGGAGATCAGTCTTGGGTGTTCATTGGAAGGACTGATGCTGAAGCTGAAACTCCAATACTTTGGCCACCTCATGCGAAGAGCTGACTCATTGGAAAAGACCCTGATGCTGGGAGGGATTGGGGGTAGGAGGAGAAGGGGATGACAGAGGATGAGATGGCTGGATGGCATCACTGACTCGATGGGCATGAGTTTGAGTAAACTCCGGGAGTTGGTGATGGACAGGGAGGCCTGGCGTGCTGTGATTCATGGGGTTGCAAAGAGTCGGACACGACTAAGCAACTGAACTGAACTGAACCTTAGGATGTTTTATAATTGACAAAATGGATGTAAGAGGTGGGGGTTCTGTTAGTGAAATGACTGGTGCTTCAAGGTATTCAGATCGGCTAGAAGAGAGAGACAGTCTTCATTCTTAGGTGTGCATGGTAGAAGAATCTACTTAGCTATGGTGGGTATACTCTCTGAATTGGCTCCTATGACTTACTTGATTCCAGAAGAGTGCTATATCCAGGCAGGATTCACAGCACTTCGGGTGCCTGGATCCATCTCTCAGGTTAACTGAAGTCTTGGCCCTAGAATAATGTTGTGTTTACTTCAAGGGGACTCATTCCTTCATATCAGCCATGATGGAAACACCTAAAAGGAAGGAGAGCTGGGATTCTGATGAACTACAGAAAAGACACTATCATGTAAGGGCCTGATGGCTAGTAAATATATGTGTTAGTAAAAAAAAAAAAACTGCTAATTATGCTGCTATGTCTGTAGCGGGGCCATCAGGTGGAGAGCTAAAACCCTTACCTACCTCTAAATCCTAGCAAACAAAGCTAGTTGTTTGCAAAATTCAGTTTCCTCTTCTGGGGCACACACCTCAATAACATTTGCCAGCCCACCTTCAGTTGGATGTGGGCATCAGCTGACTAGGCATCAATTGCAGTCTAGTCAGAGGAATATGAGAGTGATAATGTGGGCCATTTCACATCACGGCCTTTTTAATCAAGGCAGCATCTCTGGGCTCTTTTTCCCCTTGTGTCAGGTGGATATAGGGTTAGCTGAGGCTCAGGGAATGGTACCCATATAAAAGGAGCCTGGGTCCTTGGGTCATCCTAGGGAAGCTGTCAAGTAACATCTACTTGGACCATAATGGGAGCTAGGAATAAATTTTTATTGTGTTTCAGCCATTATGCATTTTTGGGACTATTAATACAATTTAGCCTACATAACTGAATCAGGAGACACTGTCAATATTTCTCTAAAAGAACCTAATAATTATTCAGAAATGCCATGACAAACCCAGACAGTGTATTAAGAAGCAGAGATATCACTTTTCCAACACAGGTCTGTATAGTCAAAGCTATGGTTTTTCCAGTAGTCACATACGGATGTGAGAGTTGGACCATAAAGAAGGCTGAGCGCCGAAGAATTGATGCTTTTGAACTCTGGTGTTGGAGAAGATTCTTGGGAGTACCTTGGACAGTAAAAGGATCAAACTCGTCAAACCTAAAGGAAATCAACCCTGAATATTTATTGGAAGGACTGAGGCTGAAGCTCCAACATTTTGGCCACTTGATGCGAAGAGCTGACTCGCTGGAAAAGACCCTGATGCTGGGAAAGATTCAGGGCAAGAGGAGAAGGGGGCGACAGAGGACGAAATGGTTGGATCATCACTGACTCCATGGATATGAGTTTGAGCAAACTCAGGGAGAAAGCAAAGGACAGGGAAGCCTGGCGTGCTGCAGTTTATGGGGTCAAAAAAAAATGGACACAACTTAGCGACGAAACAACAAAAGCCTGTGTAACTGAATCAGGAGACTGTCAATATTTCCCAAAAGAACCTAATAATTGTACATGACCAGACTAAATGAGAACAGCTTGCATACATTTAGCTACAAGTGATCAACACACTGTATTTGCAGAATAGCTGAGAAAGAAGGTTGGGTTTGGGAATTAGCAGACAGAATCTTGGTCTACTCCTAGATCTTTTGAATTTTGTTCTTTCCTTTTTCTCATTTAGGAATCATGACAGGAATCATGATACCCTGACAAAAATAGCAGCTAAGAATGACTGAACTGTGCGTCTGGAACTGTTCTCAGAATTTTATGCACTAAATTCTTTTAACGTTTATAACAACCCTGGGAAACAGGTGCTAAAATATCCCCCGCCATCTTATAAATAAGGAGAGGAGCACAGACAGACCGTGTTTACCCAAACTCATACCATTGATAAGGGACAGGGAGGGGTCTTGAACCCATACTAGTGCACAATTTGTTTAATCTTATTCCCACACAGCCTTTCTCCAGAATATCACAGAAGATTCAAAGATAAATGACATTTGGGTTTATAAAATTAAGTATTATACAAGGAAATGGCAACCCACTCCACTATTCTTGCCTGGAAAATCCCATGGACAGAGGAACCTAGCAGGCTACAGTTCGTAGGGGTCACAAAGAGTCAGACACGAACGAGTGACTGAGCATAGAAGGTAGTCCACGTATCACTAAGAGGAATACAAAATATTGTAGAGTTTCAAAGAAGGGAGACAGAATATCTAATCAAAGAGATTTGGAATATTTTAGGGAGGAAAAATGGCTTTGGCTATTCATTTTAATTCCACAAAATTTTCCACAGTGTTTAATGCCAACTCTTCAAAGAGTCGCTAGCCAAGTAATAACTACAAAATATATCCACACTAATGTGTACTCGGGAAAATATTCTACCATTTAAAGTAAGAAAATGAGACTTGAATAGTCACAAAATTAGTTTTTATTTAAACTTCATCAATTCAGTCCAGTCGCTCAGTCGTGTTGGACTTTTTGTGACCTCATGGACTGCAGCACGCTAGGCTTCCCTGTCCAGCAACAACTCCCAGAACTTGCTCAAACTCATGTCCATCGAATTGGTGAGGCCATCCAACCATCTTATCTTCATATCCTGAGCTAATTTATGTTTCTTTTAAAGTATTGGCTTGGCCAAAAAATTCATTCAGATTTTTCCATAAGATGCATTGTTAAAACCCCAACAAACTTTTTAGCCAACCCATATGTCTGAACTGAGTTTTTCTATTGCTACTTTCTTTACTAGGTGAAAAAGTATTTGCATTTTCACAAGTATACTGAATCTAACAAGCCTATCAGAAAGTATACACCCAAGGGCATGAATCAAAGAATTTTCATAAAGTCAATATAACCTCATAACCTTTACTTGGGCTTCGCTGGTGGCTCAGTGGTAAATAATCTGTCTGCCAATATAGGAGAGGTGGTTTCAATCCTGGGGTTGGAAAGATCCCTTGGAGGAGGAAATGGCAACCCACTGCAGTATGCTTGCCTGGAGAATCCCAAGGACAGAGGACCCAGCATAGGTTACACTCCATGGGATTGCAAAAGAGTTTGCCTTGACTTAGTGATGAAACAACAATCTTTACTCAGATTAAAAAACAAAATATGACTGGCACTTCAGAAGCATTCTTCTGCTCCTTTTTAATCACCACCCTATCCCAAGGGTAACCATTATCTTAACTTTAAACAGAATAGATTGGTTTGCCTGACTTTGTACTGATATGAATGGAATCATAAATTTTGGACTTTTTGTTATGGTTTCTTTCATTCAACGCTGTTTGTAAGATGTTTATGTCATCTATATGGTTGACCATCACAGTAATTTGTTTATTGTAATTGCTGCATGGTATGCCATTGTGAATATACTACAAGTTATCTACTTTACTGTTGATAGGTCTTTTGATAGTTTCCATTTTTTCTTTGGTACAAAAGATACTTCTATGAACATTCTCATACATGTCTTTTCATGCATATAACTACATATTGCTGTCTGAAATATACCTAGGACTGGAATGATAGCTCATAGGGTATACAGGCATCTAAAAAGGTACTTCCTACCTAGAAATTAAGCTCAGTAAACAATGTTTTCTGTGAGTATTAGCCCAAGTCACATCAGAAAGCCTTAATAAAATAAGCATCAGTTGTGAGAATGGAAGTGTCAACATTCATACAACATATTCATCCTCATTACTCTTTCTAGAGTCAAATTTAGGCCACTGTTCAGTGGGAACTTATCGAGGGACTGGTTCTTGTCATTTTTCAAGAAATGGCTTTTACTCTTTCATACTAAACTTTAGGGCACGTGCTTCAGTACATCTAAAAATGTCCTAGGGATTCCTGGTGGTCCACTGGTTAAAACTCTGTGCTTCCAATGCAGGGGACTATGTTTGATCCCTGGTGGGGAAACTAAAACCCCATATGCCGCACAAGGGGGCAAAAAAAAAAGTCTTCAAGGTCAATTTTGACTGGAGCGCAGGGAGCACCAGGCCCCCTGCTCTTGCTGTCACGGACTCTCTCGGGACACTTGTGTCACTTGTTCTTCTAGAGCAACGAAGTAAATTTCACGTTGAAAGCTTCAAGCCCCTTTTGCTGTGGGCTCATTTCTTGCCATTTGTGCTATATCGTGCTATGAAATTTTTGTTTATGAAACCATAACAAAGGGCATAATAATGCCAATTATTTGCTTCATCTCTGCCCAAACACCTAAAGGGCACAATCTGCTGGCAGTTGAGGGTTTTTTCCATGCTTATTGGCATTTAGATTCTTGGAAGTGTTAGACCGTTTGGGGTAAACTGAAAGAAAACAGCATGTTAACTTATTTCAAAACATAACCAAGTTGCTAGAATTAGGCCAAATCAATGTTTTTGTCTCTACACTGGGCATGATATTTTTCTTAAAAACACTTATAATTCAAGGGACCGTTCAGAGGTTAAAGTATGGGTTCCTCCCTCTGCTAACCCTTGGGTAGCACATGATCAGGTCATTTTGCAAAAAAGCAAATACCTCAGCCCTGCTACAGGCCAACTTGGCCTGTGCTTTTTGTAATAGCAACCCAAGACGGAAACATCTGGAAAAATACCATGACTGAGCTGGTGGGATCAAAGACCAATGTGAAACGGTCTATTGTTAATTTCCAGGAACTGACACAGAGTGTAGAAAGAAACAATTCAGTTAGGCAGGAATCCTGTCCGATTTCTGAAAGGCTTGTATATCACTGTACTGTCTCGCCAGACAGTAGAAGGAAAAGTAGCTCAGCAAAGTTGGGGAAAAAGAAATCTTGGTGCATATGTGTATGTGTGTGCACGCAGCGTGTGCACGTATGTGCCAGACAACTCAAATCTGTAATCAATATGTTCCTGCTGGATTCCTCTGATGGCAAGGACAACTTGCCATAAAAGTTTCAAAAGAATACAAAGACCAGCTGAAAAAACGCTTAAGTCCTGAACTGTGTTTGCAAAGAAGCATCTTGGTTCCCCACTGGACTGAATTCCAGAGGCCATGGCTGTCTGGTTTATCCTTGCTCTCCATAGCAAATGGTCAGGGTCTGGTACATAGTTTGCAATATCCAAAAGTCTATCGGGTGAAGACTAAATGAATTTATAAGTGAATGGGACAACAAATAAAACAAGCAGCCAAGCTCCACAGTCTAAGGGCTGAATCTGACTCCTGTCAACCATTTCCCATTGGCAGTCAATTTATCTTCCTGATCTTTAGTAAAAACACTAAAGAAACAGGGGAGAAAAGAAAACAGCACTTACCTAGCTTGAGTGGATATTTGATTTTGAAGTGAAAGCCGCTCAGTCGTGTCCAACTCTTTGCAACTCCGTGGAATTCTCCCGGCCAGAATACTGGAGTGGGTAGCCTTTTCCTTCTCCAGGGGATCTTCCCAACCCAGGGATTGAACCCAGGTCTCCGGCCTTGCAGGCGGATTTTTTACCAGCTGAGCCACAAGGGAAGCCCTATTTGATATTAGGTAGTTAACAGAATAAGGACTAGAAAGACCTTTCAGATATCACTTCTCTATTCTGCTGCCCATGGGAAGTGTTTAATGGGAAAGGAATGGATGTAGGTTGAAGAAATGTTCAGTGGATGAAATTATGCATACACGCTTGCATACATGGTGGCTCAGACAGTAAAGAATCTGCCTACAATGCAGGAGATCCAGGTGTGATCCCTGGGTTGTGAAGATCCCCTGGAGAAGGGAATGGCTACCCACTCCAGTATTCTCGCTTGGAGAACTCCATGGACAGAGGAGCCTAGGGTCCATGGGGTTGCAAAGAGTTGGACACGACTGAGCGACTAACACTTACATTTTCATTTACATACGTGTGCCAACCTCTGAAAGTAGAGCATTGAGTAAACATAAACCACAGTGGGGACAGTAAATAAAAATTAGTATTAGCTAAAGTCTTTGTTAGGATTATGACTATTGAAAAGATCTGGGGGAAAAATCTGAACAATCAGAACCAGGCTCTATGACTCAGACAAAGATTCTATGTTCAAATATCAACCCCAGGGGGCTGGTATCTTTATCTGTTTTGTCCATTCATCTACCCAAAGTTCTAGGACAATGCCTGACATATTATATACACTCAGCACTTATTTGTTGAATGGACAAGTAAACCTTAAAATGCTAAAATGAAAAAAATGGGGGGAGAAGGCATTAAAGAATATTGTGTTAATCACATTGGTTGGCCGGTCCACTTACTCTACATCTTCTCAACTGAAGGCAGAGGTCATCAACACTGTCCAACTGGGTGCTACATAATGATACCTGTGACTGTACAGTTTAAAGGATAAAAAGATGGAGAATAAAAGGTTTTCTCTCTTCTCCCACCTACAACCTCAATACTTGGGTAATAAAGTCAGAAGTCTGAAAGTGAAGAACAGCAGAACCAGATTCACCTATTTAATGTGTGATGCATTATTTAGTTTTAAGAAGGAAGAGAAAGTGCCAGCTTTCTCTCTTTTACAGTGTGTGCGAACATAAATCAAACATAGGAAAGTTGTAAAGCCATCGTGCAATTTTTAAACTTTTATAACTCTGGTGTCAGGGGTGTTAGAAATCATTTGTAAATGGCATGCAAATCAAATTTGCTTCCTCAAGTTGTTAAAACCTCAGTTCTGCTAGTCCCAGCACCAGTTTTTTTTCAATCTCATTGCCTATAATAGGCATATAAACATTTGTCACAGGCGGGCACTGAAACAATGAATATGTTTTGCACAAGCACATGAGGTTATTTTCACAAAGGTGAAAACATTTTTGTTTTAAAGTGTCATTTACGGATTCCTTCTCACCTTGCCTAGAACTCAGGTTATTACAAATTTAGAAAAGCCCAAGGGTGTATGGAAACTCCTCTCAACTTCAGGAAGAAACAAAACTGTAACAGACAATGTTGTTTTTCATTATTCTTCTTATCAGTTTCTTTTCTTTGGAGTGAAATCACTCTGGCTTTTTCATACCCTTTGGAGAATGAGACTGTGTTTTACCATAAAGACTGACTACTAGTCATTCTCCCCAAAGGCAGTGTCTGTTGCAAGAGAATCTGTGGGAATCCCTTGACTTTGACTTGTGTGTGGATTGACAAGGCTAAATTGGGTCCGAGCCGCTCGCTGCATAATATTACATGAGACAAGTGCTGCAAGGGGGAATCCACGAGAGGCTTCCCTTCCTACAAGCATAAACTGAAGCGAAAGTGAGAGATCTTGCTTTGCTTTTATAAAACACATCTTTCTGTACCCTTCTATCATTTAATCCCTAGCATCTCTTAACTTTCCTCTCCCTCAAAAGGGCAAACAGAAGGAAAAAAGGAGTCGTATCAATGACGAAGTTTCTTTCAGCAAAAATTCTTCCTTGTTAGCCATTCTGCAAAAGTTCATTAGCTGAATAAACCATTCTCTGCAGACCTCATCTCTATTCCTCTCTCCTTTCCCCTCCCCCTTCCTTTCTTTTTAACCTTTCAGTGCAGAATTAAGTCTTTGTGATATTCAACACATCAATGAACTCTTGCCCAGCCTGGGGGGAGCTCGGGGGCCAGGGCAGGGGCGAATCTGTGGGCTGCATTCCAATTCAGTGAGGTGGTGACAAGGAACCCAGCCTAGTCATCAAATGGACCCTGTGTCTGCATATGATTCATAACCCAAACATGTTTAGAAAGGGACAGAAAGGAAGAAGAAGGCATGGGATTTGGAGTTATTGAGTCAGTATTGTGGGAAGATTTAGAGCATTATGGGGGTGAGAAAAAGAGGATTTATTCTTGAGTCCTGCCAGCACTCAATCCACTGGCAGATCTGCTTCAAAAGAAGGCCAGTGACTTCATACAGCAGCTTCCCAAATAAGCTCAAGTTAAAACAAAACAAAACAAAACAAAACAAACCCACGACTAGTCTTCCCACCCCAGCAGCCCACTTCTACCCTCTCATGGCAAAATACATGAATGAGTAAACGAATGAATGAATGAAATGAACAAGTCCTTTTCAACTATAGCTGGTTTTGTCTATGATTTTGTTTCCTTTTGGATAATGTAGGGGCAAAAGATGAATTAGCTGCTAATGCTTTTTATGAGATTTGGGGAAAACTGCTGCAGGGATATTTAAACAGTGAAATTTGAGAACGAATTAATTTAAGGGTTCTCATTTATCCACGTGGAGTGTAATAGATTCAAGGCTAAATAATCGATTGACTAGACATACTCTGGATCCTAAAAGTTTTAAGGAAAAGATTAAAGCTTTTTTTTAAAGGATGCAACAGAACTAATACTGGAGTTAAAAGGCACTGGCTATGTCTTATTTTTTTACTACCCCCTGATTTTTAATAAATTTATTAAATAAATTTTAATAAAATGCATTTACATTTTATCCAGCAATCTCCTTATAATACACATGGCTGAATATTAAAAACGGTAGGACCTAATATCACTTTGAATAAGCTGATGCTTATCTTACATTTTAAATGATAGGTGTCTCAAGACCCTCATTAAAGCAGAATGCCTCAAAGCTCCAGATAGCAGCTATGCATTTTCTTCAGTTATCCAAATAAAATATCTGATTTAGTCACAGAAATCTCACAATAATTGTCTTATCTTTGGGAACTTAAACAGCTTTGCCTTTCCTATTTATACTCTCAGTTATCTCTGGCATTAACATAAACTACCCACTGTGGTCAACTAGCCCTGAAGACTGTATGGCATGTGAACAGTCATATGCATCCTAAGATGTCTGGGAGGGTAAAGGTGGAAAAGGGATTCCAATAATTAATGATTAATAAGATGCTGCCAATGACCAAACCAAGAATTCCAGATCTGCTATTTCTGAAATGTTTCAGCAGTGCTACTCTGCCCCCTAATAAAAGATGGATTAAGTCCAGTTTGTCAACAGGTATAGATTTTAAGTCTTGAGTGTGCTAATCTATAGACTTAGTTTATCAAAATTTAGTTTATCAAAACAGTCCCCTGGGGGACTTCCCTGGTGGTCTAGTGGTTAAGACTTCACCATCCAAAGCATGTAGCGCAGGTTTGATCCTAGGTCAGGGAGCTAAGATCCCATGTGCCTTATGGCAAAAAAGACCAAAATGTTAAAACAGAAGGAATATTGTAACAAATTCAATAAAAACTTTAAAAATGGTCCATATACCAAAAAAAAAAAAAAAAATCTCAGTCCCATAGAACCCAGGACAATTTGTATTCTCCTATGTATACTGACTTCAATCTTGCTTATAAAAGAGAACAAACATTTTAAAATGTGGAATAAATTATACAGAATAAGGGCTTGTTTCTCTACTCTGGGACATCTTGCTTCTTGCAAAGCACAAGCATAATTTCATTGCCTCTCTTGAGTGAGTTTAGACTGATGTCATTGGTTGGGACCACAGTGATCTGAGGTCAAAGTCTTTTATATCACTGAACAAAGAAAGAGAGGCGCATTTTCAGGCAGCTTTGGATGAAATGGTTTCAAAACCAATTTGGTATTCCCACCCTCTTCTCTAAAAACAGAAGTGAAGAAAACTATTATAATTCTTATTTAACGAAATTCACCAAAAAATTCTCAGTAAAAAACTTTACAGCTAATAAATTCTGCATTCACTGTGTGTGAAGTAAGAGTTGAGTTCATATTCTCAAATTAATTAAAAATTTTTAACTTCCACTAAAGCTACTGTATTCTTAATCACTTGGGCAAACTGGTTTAAGTTGATAATTCCTCCTAAATCCTAATTTTTATTGAAATTTTGAATCATTATGAGTTCTGCACATACCAGCCTCAAATTAAAAAAAAAAATACATTCCCCTGCCAACAAGGAATTTAGAAATGATTTTTCTTTGTTTCTTGGGGGTCTTTTCCCAATTTGAGGCTTGCCAAAACAGATTAGGATTAACTAAAAGGTTTTCTAAAGATATATTTAAAACCCAAGTACATTTTCTAACTGTTAATAGCTGTTAATATTTCTTTCACAGAAGCAAAAATGGAGCAATGATTCTCAGTAAAGTGACCAAAGGCACAAAGAAGTTTTATAGACAAAACACACAGCTTAACAGCTCTATGTGTTTCTAGAAAATCTAGATCACCAGCTGCGTTTGCACCTGCTCAGCTGCCCTGACCTTTCTTTATATTATCAGGCAAGCCTCCTTCAAACTGGACTCTCTAGAATCTGTACCCACTGTTTCCCTGCAGCTCCCTTCCTAACTCATGTAAACCACACCCTTGGAAATAAGGCTTATTTCCCAAAGACTACAGTGCCTGAAGACTATGGTCTGGGTCACTATGCAGTCAACATACAGAGTATGCCTGAGTCCATCAAAGTGTAATCTGTACCTCAACTTGAACCCCATTAGGTGGATTTGATGAATGGACCATTCACCCTTCGTGTCTTATTTCTATAAGTAGTAATTAACGTTGTTAGCATTATTAGGGGAAAAGTATGACTTTGCCATTTAAAAGAACTGCTCTAAAGGAAGCACAGAGGAAAACGTTCCCATTCAGAAACTGGGACCCATCCTATCAGTTTTCTTAACACATCAAAATTACAGGATTTTTTTTTTTTTATACTTAGGTGGTGGCTCAGATGGTAAAGAATCTGCTGGAATGCGGGAGACCTGGGTTCAATCCCTAGGTCGGGAAGATCCCCTGGAGGAGGAAATGGCAACCCACTCCAGTATTCTTGCCTGGAGAAGTCCATGGACAGAGGAGCCTGGTGGGCTACAGTGCATGGGGTCACAAAGAGTCAGACATGACTGAGCAACTAACAGTTTCACTTTCATAACTCAAGACCCCTCCAAGAGCTGGCTTGCAAAAAGCAGGAGAGGCCAGCTTTGTGATATCTGGGGAGGGAAGAAAATACCTTAGGACTCTTAGAAAAGGCAGGGGAAGTGGACTTTGTCTAAAGTTAGAAAATTTTCAAAAGGTTATTTGAAAGTCTTGAAAGAACTGTAGCTTTACTTTCATTGTAAGAGATACTTAGGGGATGTACTTAGTATATAGCTCAGAGAACTATACTCAATATCATGTAATAATCTATAATGGAAAAGAATCTGGAAAAGTATATATATATATGTACATGTATATATTTAACCACTTTGCTATACACCTGAAACTAACACAGCATTGTAACTCAACTATACTTCAATAAAAAGAGGGACATAAATATGGTGAGAGGTTGAAAAGGAGGCTCTTCCTGGCATGTGGCTGCAAATATCAACTAGAGGTAAGATAAAACCTCCTATGAATTTTACAGTCTGTGTTTGCCCTGTAGTCTTGACTTTGTCCTGGAAAGAACTCTCCTCCTTTCCTACAGCACTGTTATAAACAGCAATACCTTGTCTTTAAATTCTCAAAACTAAGAGACAGTTTGGATGTAGAATTGAAAAGCAGTCACACTTGATCATTTCTGTTTTGCCAGGAGGACATTCTTATTGCCGGTGGTAGCAATATCTAATATCTGTCTATCAGATTATGAAGAAATTCAAAATTACAAGTGTAGATGCCCATAGCATAGAAAGCATAGAAAGTTGAGTGATACTTTCCTATTATGTCCCCAACCACCAGGTCGTCAATCATGGAGAAAAGGTGAAAGACTGAAAGTAAAACTTCAAAATGCACCAAAGTGATGCTTGGATATCATATTTGCTATTGGTTTAAAATTCAATTTAAACAATGCTTTTAAAGGATTTTGCAAAAATACAGCTAATAATTTAAAATTACTCTTTATAGATTCTGCTGAATGTTGAATTCATAAACCATTACGCCTTAGGTTCATAACCTACTAATTACACACATATTGTGATGAAATCGATTTCAGCTTTAAGACTGATCCTACATATTGAAAGAGTTTAAAAACCATTCTCAATGTCATTTAGATGATTTCATTGGGTGAATGACAGTCCACTGTTCCAATTTTTGCTTTACAAGGTATGAAATCAGATGTTTCACACCAATAATTATCATCATTTCCAAATGAACATATACTTGGCAACATCCCATGTTAATGGACTGACAAGTTCAAGGTTCAAAGTTCGTTCTCACTGTGAAACAATGGGGATATTAATGGGGCCATTTTGGAAACTCACAGCTATCATCTGTTTTTGCTTATGCAAAGCAGTGCAATACACGGGCCTTGGAGTTGGGAGGATGAAGAGTTGAAAAGTGACTTCAGAATGCTAGAAATTGAAGGCAAGCTACAAGAACAAGGCTATTTATATAACATATTTGAATTCTGTTCCCCACCCTGGCAAAATACTCACATACAAAAACCAGACTGAGGAATATGATTACTCATGAATGACAATCAAGCAGACTGGCTATCTTAAAACTTGACCTGCACGTAATAGAAAGAAAGAAGTAAACATAGGCAGTTGGTTTGGATGTTTTATTATTTTTGCTGAAATCTTCAGGAGATAACCTTGTCTCAAGTTCCATTTAGCGGATTATGTCAGAGATGAGACAGAGTCAATAACTTCTGAGCAAGTACTAAGAAAAGGCAAGTTATGAAAGAGGTTATACTGTTATCATGATCTACATAAAAACATCAGCAGGCTATATGGTATGTGTTAAAATTAGGTATTATTAATTTTTAAAAAATGTATTTTCAAGAAAATACAGTGGGTAACAGCCTCAAGTTCCTTACTATAAAAATAAACCATTTAAGCCCAAAGCTCTCACTCCAGGTCCTTTCCCTCCATAGTTTATTTTAGGTCAGAAGTCTTATTTGTGTGGCTTTTACTGGAGCCAAGAACTAGTAAAAGGATGCTTCATGTGTATAATTCTCCACAGGTCTCTTAAAGTACCAAGATTATCTCAGATATTACATACGAATGTACCTGGCTGGAATCTTAACAATGCTTCAATATGCCAAATGACTTTCAGTCTTGCTTCAGGAATATGTGAAGCATAGTGCAATGAACAAAGTGCAATGAAATATTCAAAATTATACGCACTGTACAGCATTCAGGACTTCTACATTATTGTGCAATCATCGCCAGAATTCATCTCTAGGACTTTTTCTTCATCCCGAACTGAAATCCCCATTAAAAAATAACTCCCTATTCTCCCAGTCTCCTCACCCCTGGTAAGCAGTATTCTACTTTCTGGCCCTGTGAATTTGACTAATCTAGATACCTCATATAAGTGTAATTAGGTTGGCTTAATTTTAAAAGGTTCAAGTAGAATAATATTTACTTATCTCAAGAAATGAACTAGCATGGGATTTCCCTGGTGGTCCAGTGATTGGTTTTCACAGCTGAGGGCGTGGGTTTGATCCCTGGTTGGGGAACTAGATCCCACAAGCTGAGTGGTATGGCCAAAAAAAAAAAGGAAAGAAGGAAACACATCAAGCTAATTAGGTTGCTTGTTATTTATGTATGTGTCACCCTCTTTTGTGTGTGTGTGGCTTGAGTATCTTTAATTCTGAATAGAAAAAAAAAAATCCTCACTTTTTGCTCTAAAATGATTACAAATCAATTTAGTTTACTTTGTATGCCTTTCCTTTTTCAAGAAACTCATTTGTCATTCAGCTCCTATCATAAACCAGATACTAGGTTAGACAGACCTGGAGGATAAAAAGGTGATCAAGACAGACAGTAGTCCCCATCCTCACATACCTTACAGTGTAGTGGGAAAAACAGTTAACAGAGAATTCGAAAGGCTCTAACGAAGGTTCTGACAGGAGAAATGCAGGGTGCTTCAAGATACACAAAGCAGAAGCATCAAACTCAGCTTGGGAAAAAGAAAGTTTCTGGGGAAAAGAAATGTATAAGCCGAGACACGAAAGATAAGTGAGGATTAGGAGGTGGGAAAGAGGGATTCCAGAAACAGGACAGAGTATCAGTGAAAAAGGATCTGAAAGAATTTCAATGGAGAAAGAGTCAAGCATGAGAAAGGGACTAGAGAAAGATGAGATGAAGTGGGGACAGAGCACAGTGGGCCTTCTGCCCGTCACATTGATTAGTTTGCGCTGTTTCCAAAGCAATGAAGGGCTGCAGGAGTCTATGCAGTATTGTGACATGATTATATTTCAGAATGCTTGTTCTGACTAGAACCGAATTAGAAGTGGGAGAAACTGGACCAGGTAAAACAAACCAGGAATTATGGTAGAAATCCAAAGACGACAGCGGCATGAGCTATAGCAAAGGCAATGGAGGGCTTAAGTGAAATCCTCTTTATGTTGACTCTCCTTTATGTTCTCATAAGCCAGTATAAATACTTATATATATAAACTTCCCTTGGGTTTTTCTGTAAGATGTTGAGGAAGTTTGCGGTCAACCCAATACATATTATACACACACACACACACACACACATGTATTTTAAAAAGCATATACAAAGTAGCTAGATAAAATCATGGTTGTTCCTAAAGTGGCTCTGGCATTAAAATGAAAAAATATATGAAAATTATGTGAAATTAGATAATAAAATGGAAGGGTTTTGACAAACAGTTTGACCTTAGATTTGGAAATACAGTAAAAATTAGAAACAGATTTCCATCTTACAGACTCAATCCCACAATTTGGAGAAATAAAGTTTTAAATAAATGAAAGTTGTGAAAACGAGAAACTCGAAGTAGTCAAAGAGAGACTGCCAACTAAAGCTGTCAACAACTACCCCATGAGCTCAGCCTCCTCACTCTGACGATAATAATGTGGGCTGCGTAGGAAACATTCATATTGTGGCAACGAGACGTGCGAGGCACATGAGTCAAGGAAACTGCAAAGTGGAACTCCAGAAAAATTAATTTATGTGTCAGGCAGTGAGATGAAATTTAATTTAAAATTATGGGAGGAGGGGTTCCCTGGTGCCCCAGTGGTTAAGAATCCACCTTGCAATGCAAGGGACCCTGGTTTAATCCCTGATCTGGGAAGATCCCACATGCGAACAGAGCAACTAAGTCCATGAACCATTAACTACAGAGCCAGTGCTCTAGAGACCTCCAGAAGCAACTATTGAGCTCACGTGCTGCATTTACTGAAGTCTGCGCACCTAGAATCCTTGCTCCACAACAAGAAAAGCCACTGCGATGAGAAGCCTGTGCAAGTCAATGACAAATCGGCCCTGCTTGCTGCAAATAGAGAAAGCCCATGTGCAGTAATGAAGACGCACCACAGCCAATAAATAAATAAATCTTTTTTAAAAATACATTAAAAAAATTATAGGGATTTTTTTTTTACAATGTTAAAAGAATATTATTACAATTTTTCAAAATGATGAAAACATCCTGTATGAAATGTAAAATTCCAGAGATCTGGGATCTTTGTGGCTATCATCTCACATTTCTATCTGCAACAAATTAATATGAAGTTAGAGAGAGGGCACCAAACATGTTTAGAATATTTCCCATAACTCTTAATAGCAATAGGGCAGTCCATCTTAGCATTTTTGACTACTAATTCTACAGTTTTACTTTGTACCCTTAAAGTTGTTTTAGATAGATTTAATAAGTATAAATGACATACAATAAATTCCAAATATTTAAAATATGCATGCTAAGTGGAGTCCAGCTTTTATTAATAGTAAGACTCCTTCCTGGGAAGTATTGTCTCCTATTCAATTTTTTGAAAGAGATTTGTAGAATTAATATTATTTCTAAATGGTTGGTAGAATATACCAGAGATGTCAGCTAGGCCTGGAGTTTTCTTTCAGAGAAGGTATTTGTCTACAAATTCATTTTAAAAATAGATACAGGGCTAGCATCTTTACTATTTCTCCCTTGGTTTGTGTTTTTTGAAGGAATTTTCCGTTTCATCTTAGTTGTCAAATTTATTGGCATGCAATAATTCATAACATTCCCTTATTATTCTTTCAATGACTATAGAATCTTTAGAGATATCACCTCTCTCATTCCTAATATTTGTAATTAGTGTCCTCTCTCCTTTTTTCCCTCTGATCAGTCTGACTAGACCTTTATTAGTTTTATTGATCTCCTCAAAGAAATAGCTTCAGATTTCTGCAATTTTGTCATTGTTTTGTCTGTTTTATATGTCATTGATTTCCACTCTGTATTTATTATCTCCTCTCTTTACTTTTGATTTCATTTACTTTTTTTTTTTACTTTTAAAGTGGAAGTACGGGTCATTGATTTGAGACATTTCTACTCTAACAAAATAATACTCTATTAATAAAGTAAGTTTCCCTCAAAATATGTGTTAGCATCATTCCACAAATTATTATATATTTGTCTTTATTTTCATTCAGCTCAAAATACTTCCTAATTTCTCTCGTTATTTTTCCTCAAATCATGGGTTATTTAGAAACACCTTTTTTATTTTCTAAATTATTGCTAACTTTCATATATGTTTATATTATGTATTTCTAAGTTAATTCCATTCTGGTCAAACAACATATATCATATGACTTGAACTTTTAACAATTTATTGAAGCTCATTTTATAGTTTGGAAGATGATCTATCTCGACAGTATTCCTTTTACACTTGAAAAAATTCTGTATTCTGCTGCTGTCGGGTTGAGTGTTCTGAAAATGTCAATTAGGTCAAGTTGTTGACAGTGTTGTTGATGGATTCCACAGTTCAGCCAACTTTGTCAAGTTTTGATGTATCTTCAAAGGAGAATATCCATAGTTATCTGAAAATATAATTTCCTTTTACAACACATATCTGTGTGAGCATAGATTTTCTTCATAAGCTTATTCAAATCAAAATATTGCAAGAGATTGACTGCACAGATATGAAATTTACCTGTCTTCTTTTAAACCACATGTTTAAGAAATTTACAGAAATGTAAACCAATGTCACGCTTAACGATTTTTTATTTGGAAAAGTATAATTATTTATATTAACATGTATTGGGCTTAAAATTTTGAAATAAATAAATGTTATAAAGCCCAGTGATGACGCTATGCTTTATGCAATCACACCTGTCGCAGGTTGCACATCAGACAATACTGAACATGCCACCCTCTCATTCACTCTCTCTTTAGCACCCCACCGCACACCTAACAAGAGCTTTGAAACAGAGCTGCAGTCCAACAAAGGTGGAGGGGGTGAGAAGAGCGACCTGTGCTTGGGGTACACTTGGTCACTTGACGGCTGTGTGGTTCAGCCACTGGAATCCAACAGAACTGGGAGGAAACCCACAGTCCTGAATCCCTCCGTATGTTTTATAACCTCTCTAAATCTCCATTTCTTCATCCAAAAGTGAGGAGTTTCACAGAGTTATCATAATATGTTGTGTGTATGTTATTCACTCAGCCGTGTTCAACTCTTTGAAACCCCAAGGACTGTAGCCCACCAGGTTCCTCTTTCCATGGAATTCTCCAGGCAAGAATACTGGAGTGGGTTGCCATTTCTTTCTCCAGGGGATCTTCTCGACCTAGGGATCAAACTGGGTCTCCTGAATGGCAGGCAGATTCTTTAACATTTGAGCCACCAGAGATGTTTCTATTATAATATAAAAAGTTTTACAAATTCTGGTAGATGGTAAGTGCTCATAAAATGCTAGCTGTTGTGTTTTTATTATATTTAACTATCATGCTTTCCTTCTACATCACTGTAATGGGTAACAGTGACTTTCTTTTCCAGTCTAACCTCTTTAAACAGATGTACATTGAATCAGTTAATACACAGAGCCTGGAAGGCTGAAGTTGCAAGATGGCTTAAAAGGGACAGAGATCATTTAATCTGTAGCTGAGATGGTCAAGAAGTATTTAAGAAAGAGCAATCTGGACCGATTATGCAATGATGTAACACATCTCATAAAGAGAGGTGGATGTAATGGGTAGGGAAGGGGGACAGATCTGAAGGCAAATTTGGCCAACTTCATAGTTTTCTCTCAAGTTGACTGAAACCAGAGATTTGCGGAGTACATTATATACTCTTTGTTTCAAAAAGAGAGGGCAAATACCTGGACCCTCTCTTTCATTTTATTTATAATCTTCAGTTATACTCCATCTTGGTACTTGATAGCTGCTTAATTAAATTCATTGGTTATCAGGCTCTCACTTAATCAGGAGGTTAAAAGAGCCTAAAAAAAATGACCTGAGACCACCACAGCCATAAGGATATAAAATATGTATAAAATAGCAATTTGGAGACCCAGGATACTTTGTTTTATGCATCTTTTCCCAGTTGAAGCTTTTAATATAGCAGAAAAAAATTATCCTCTTCTTACTATATTGCTTAAATTTTCTCATTTATCAAATTCAGGATTTCTGAAAAAAAAAATAAAGACTTTTTTCAGTAAAGTTCAAATAGTCTTCCATGGTTATGGGAGAAAACTGAGTCTTTGAAAAAAATAATAGCAATAATAGAAAAGTTCAAATATCTCAAAAAGCATACAGTTATATTGTTTAAAATTTTGTATCACAAATTCTCTATTTCTTATCAGAAAACACACCTCTGAATATTAAGAAATGGTAAGTTCTATCTACAGCGTATGAAGCTCTTGGGCTAATTTTATGAGAAAAAAAAAATAAACCGATAAAGTCTCCAGGTGGAGAGAAACTTTCTGGAAAGGTTCACATTTATGGTTTTAAAATACTATTTTTTAAAAATCTTTTGGTATATTTTAATGCATCAGGAATAAAAGCAAACTTTGGGAGACACCTGTAAAGGTACAGTTAATGTACACAGGCATTTCTTTTAAGTATGACAGCTGTTTAAGTTTGATGGGATTTTTTTTTTTTCAATTGGAGGATAATTGCTTTACAATGTTGGGCTGGTGTCTGCCACACAACACCACGAGTCAGTCATGACTATAAAATACCACTTTAATGAAAACTTTGGAAATGCTACAAGGTCTGTGTGGGCATCAACTGGCTACAAAGGCAATAAATTAGAAAAAGCCCTGGGCTGGGACTCAGGAGACAGAATTGATCTGGAATCCACCGCTCACGAGTTCAGTGTCTTTGTCCAGTGCCTTTATCTTTCCTGATCTCAGCTTCTTGGTGCAAGTGCAACATTGGAAAGAAAACTGTTAGCCTCTCAGTCGTGTCTGACTCTTTGCAACCCCATGGACCATAGCCAGGCTCCTCTGTCCATGGAATTCTCCAGGCAAGAATACTGGACTGGGTTGCCATTTCCTTCTCCAGGGGATCTTCTTGACCCAGGGATTGAACCTGGGTCTCCTACATTGCAGATAGATTTGTTACCATCTGAGCGAGTGGAAGGTTAGGCTTAAACATCTCAGAGGTTTCTTCAAGTTCTGAAATTCTGTTTGTAATTTCTTTTCTTGCACTGTGAATTTCTGCCTCATCACCCTCCTGGACTTCACTGCATCACTTGTAAGACCTACGACAATCTCTTTCTGAAAAGTCCTTCCTTGACTTTCATTGGGAAGACAACTTGGGGTGTCATTCCAGGGACTTCTGTCCTCAGTCGTGACCTTTAGGGGTCAGTTCCCAGAACTGTCTCTCTCTCCTCGTCTGAATAGCTGAGCACTTCCACTGTCTTCCACCAGTACTTCTTCAGTAACTGACAAGTCTCCATCTCCAGGCCTAATGATGTCACATTGTGCAATGAAAATGAAATAAGGGAATGGATTTCGGTATTTAACAATACTTAGAGGTGTTCCGTGGGCTCCCCTGGTAGCTCAGATGGTAAAGCGTCTGCCTATAATGTGGGAGACCCGGGTTCGATCCCTGGGTTGGGAAGATCCCCTGGCTAAGGAAATGGCAACCAATTCCAGTATTCATGCCTGGAAAATCCCATGGACCGAGGAGCCTGGGAGGCTACAGTCCATGGGGTTGCAAAGAGTCGGACATGACTGAGTGACCTCACTTTCGCTTAGAGGTGTTCCGTAACTCAGGGCTTTGTAAAATAACATTATATGTTGAAAGTAACGTTTCCAATTTCAAAAATTAGAAAAACAGATGATGAAAGAGGTCAGATTAATTACCCACCCAGATTTCAAAATGGCCAGGACAGTGCCCAGTCCTAGGGCAGAGCAGATTTCAGCAAACTTTCATTAAAGCACTCTTTGGAATCGCTTCCAGGTGGGATAGAAAAAGAGACAAATAATCTGAGTACTCAGGGGTTGGCAGTTACCTAACACTTGCTTTTCATAACTTACATAACTTTTCAAAGAGTTATTCAATTGTCCCTGTGAGCACATATTTGGTACAATCCACATATTTACTACAGAATAAAACAAACAAAAAGCGATGCAGTTAGAACAACCTGGCCTCTTCAAATGGCAGCTCAGAGTCATTCAAGAAGACCTGCTACTTTGGAGGACATCAAAGCTCATTTGAGATGGAAACAGCTTCTCCAAAATGGGTCTTCAAAGATGGCAAAGTACTGCGGAACAGCTTTAAATTTAGGCTTTACTCTCTGGTCCTGTAAGTATAACAGATGGATCTTCATAATTAGCATCACATTTGCATTTTTCTCTCTACAAAAAAAAAAGAGCTAATAATCTTAGAAGGAGAATGAAAAAGCATCATTCCATCATAGTTTTATTGATCTTAGTTATAATTTGTATGCCGAGTCCTCTTTATGGTCCCTATTATTTCCAACCCTCTCCTAGGAGAAGAGCAAACGTGCAAACCAGGAAATGAGCAGGTAGTTACTCAGGACACAAACTCTGAAATGACTTGAGGATGAGAACTAGCTGGAAGGCCCTGATAAAGTGGAAGAAATATGAAGATTCAGATACAACGCTAAGCCCATCAATGTGATTTCCTACAACAGAACAGCCTATTTATCTTTGTGTATATTTCTAGGAGACTCCCGTCCTCTGTGCTGTGTAATTCCCATCACTCAGAAGCATTTCGTTTAAAGGTGCTATTAAATAAATGCAATCATTGGGCAAACTGCCCTCCCAAGCAAGCTCTCCTGGGTCTATAGCTCCAGACGGCAAGTGGCATGGACTAGTGTGGGGCATGGAGGCTGAAGAGCCGTCATCTTCACCAGCAGAGCATGCAGGAATGGGAAGAGACTCTGGGCCACTGAATATGGAAGAAAGGGTACCCCCGGGGAGCAAGGCCGGTGTAAACAAAGACCATGTCCCATCCCATATATAACAGGTAGCACCTTGATAATCCTTATAACCTCCCTGTGAAGCTGACATCATTCTCATTTTGCAGACAAAGAAATTAAAGGGAGAGAACATGTTGCCCAAAGTCCTCTAGTAAAGTGGCAAAGCCGGGATTTTCATCTAGGTCGTGTCCAACAGCAACTTCAGTATCATAACTCGTGCACCATTTTTTTAACTTTTTATTTTGTGTTGGGGTATAGAGGTTAACAAACAATGTTGTGACAGTTTCAGATGAACAGCAAAGGGACGCAGCCACACACATATGCATGTATCCGTTCTTCTCCTAACTCTTCTCCCATCCCGGCTGCCACAAAGCATTGATCGTGGACCACTTTGACCTGCCAACTCTGTTCAGTAACTTTGCTCTGGTAATGGCTTGGCTTTGATTCATTCATACTCAATCCTCTGTAATCAATAGCATGACTTCGCAAGTCACCTGAATAGGGATTAAGAGTGTAATCAATGACCATGAAACAGAGAAGAGAAACTGGTCCACAGGGAAACTAAACCCCTGACCCTAAGCTCTCGAGGGCTGACTTCTAACCAATTCAGTTAATTAGTCAGAGGCTATTCAGTGAACAAATTAGGGCCCAAATCCTCTCAAACCACAAATCTGAGCTGACCCTTCCAGGCATACAGAGTTAATATGCACTGATTTTGTGTGTCCCCTCAATGAGCACACTACAGGCCTTCTGAGCGGCCCCGAACACATGAAGCTATAATGGAAATTATAACCTTATTTTAACGTTCTCTTATAATAATAATGCCTATGCTCTGCTACATCTTTTTGTTGTTGCTGTTGTTTTGTTTTGAAGACGATACACCTAACAACTAGTTTTTAAAAAATCAGTTTTTCCATCAAATTTATTAATCCCCTACTCTGGCCCAGAGGCAAAATCAGACCTTACATTCTTGAGTTGGGAGTATCCCAAAGAAGACAGTGCATCCTAAATGAAAAGCAATAGCCCCACACTTAGCACACGACTGCTAAGATCTGGAAACACAGGTAGCCTGAGAAGGCCTCCCCTTCCCCAAGCTGTTGCTTCTGGGTTTCGGGCCTCTCCACCAGCACACCGAGCCCGTGCACACGAGGCTCAGTGCCTCCACCACCTCCCACTTGAACCAGTCACTTAAGGGCTAGGTTACTGCAAAGCAGGAGAAGGAAAGAGAAGGAAGCAAGAAGAAGGTTTGTATCAGTGGCCTCTACCTGATACAGTATGGGGGCCACTGCCCTCTCCTCCTGTAAACTCTTTTATTTTTTTTTTTTAATGTTTATTTCTGTTTATTTTTGGCTGTGCTGGGTCTTCATTGCTGCAGGGGCTTTTCTCTAGTTGCAGTGAGCAGGGGCTACTCGATAGATGGGGTGCACTGGCTTCTCACTGCAGTGACTTCTCTTGTTGCGGAGCACAGGCTCCAGGGTGCGCGAGCTTTAGCAGCTGTGAGACCCGGGCTCAGTGGCTGCAGCTCCCGGGCTCTTGAGCACGGGCTCGGGAGCTGCGGCACACGGGCTTAGCTGCTCCTCGGCGTGTGGCATCTTCCCAGATTAGGGACCGAACCCGTGTCCCCTGCACTGGCGGCAGATACCTTACCACTGAGCCACCAGGGAAACCCCATGAACTCTTGATAATTTTGAAAGGGCTGGAAAGGGAGGAACAGAAAGGATAAGGTGAAGGAAGAAAAGAGGAGAAGGGAACTCATTTGGGCTGCTCTTCTATTCCTCCTCCCTCCGCTTGACACCTTCCCTTTATCATCACTGCAATTCCTCATACCCCCTTCTTGCCAACTCCTAATCTACTCCAGTGTACCATGTCCTAGGCCCCAGCAATCACACATCCAGACATCTGGGTGTCTTTCCCACATCTCAGGAGTGGTAGGAAGGCACAGATCTCAAAGCTACAGAATTTCAGTGAGAACAGACTTGTTGGCTGCCTTTAATTTAGAAATCTGTCTTTTCATAGAAACAATGTTCTCCAAGAAGACTAAGTTTGATAAAACTGTTATTCAGTGCATATTTTGAGTTAAATAGGCTTTCAGGGGCTGGCTTTAGATCTTAAACATCATAATACAATATTCTGAGTGCCAATGCTTCCATGTAGGAGCTTTGCCTGTATTGCATTGTGAGTGCACATTTAGTCATTGCATAGATGAATCAGGAAAGGTGTAAAACAGAGAAGTGTTTGGGCTTCCGGGTGGCCCTAGTGTTAATGAACCCACCTGCCAATGCAGGAGATGTGAGAGACGAGGGTTCAATCCCTGGGTCGGGAAGATCCCCTTGAAGAGGAAATGGCAACTCACTCCAGTATTCCTGCGTGGAAAATCCTATGGACAGAGGAGCCTGGCGGGCTACGGTCCATGCGGTCGCAAAGAATAGGATGTGACTGAAGCAACTTAGCACACACACAGAGAGAAGTGGAAGTGGCAGGAACAATGTTAGCGACAGAATCTGGCACATGGGATAAGTTCTGTAACTATGAACAGGAATACCCGGCATTGCAGACACTAGAAATTCATCATGTGTTCCAGCATCTCTACTTTTATTTTCTGTAAACAATGTACAACTTTCTGTTTAAAAAAAAATGTCATAATGTCTGGTGGCTGCTCTAGATTCAGATATGAAGAAGCCCTACTAAGAGAAATCACATGGCTGTAATTCTTTTTAATGGAATTTTTGTTGCTTCAAACCATCACTCTTGAGAGAACTCCACATTCAGGAAGGTGGTGGATTCTAATTTCCTAGTGTTAATCCGACAAGATCATTTGAAAATATTTAAACTGCCTGGAACAGAAATCATTTACTGGAAGGCTATCATAAATTCCTTAATGAGTTTATTTCAGGACAAAAAAGAAGAGTAATACTCTGTTTCTTTTTAAGAGAAAAGAACTAATAGGATTAGATTTGCAGTGAAAGGAGCTTGAGGGGAACATGGCCAACTGAAGCTGGCAAAACCACATGAGCAGATGCGTTAGGAACCATCTGATCTGGGAGACACTGATCGCAAAGCCGTTTTACCCCGAAACATCTCAACCATGTGGATGCAAAAATGGAATCTTATTTCTAAGTTTGTAGCTATCATAGAGCCAAGAGAGGTGCCACTTATCTCACAGTCAGAGGGAGAAGCTTTTCAATGGCATTTGATACCTCTACTTCTCACAGAAACAGAAGTCCAGCCCAACTGGAAATTGGACCGAATGACCACTGATATTCCTTAGTATATTTCATGACAGTTACATTTAAATATGTATTAACCTATATACGTTTGAAATGTACTTTAATGGCAAACCCAAGAAACTAACACCTAATTCTAAATCGGACAAGTTAATAATTTTTTACTTATGTAAAGGGCTAGAGCTATAATCAATATTTCTCCATCTATCACAGTCAAGACTATGAATGGAAATGACATTAGGAATTATGGAAAATTAATGCTGCTAGGAAAAGCATCTTTTCAAGGTCAGAAGCACTATGATTTTCCTACAACATTATTTACAAAAGTTAATTTACAGTTTTGCCTTAAAAACTATCATGAAAAAAAAATGAAAAAAAAAAACCTATCATGAATATGAATAATTTGATACACACTTGATAGAGGAACCTGGCAGGCTACTTAAAGTCCATGGGGTCAAAAAGAGTCGGACACTACTGAGCTACCGTCACTCACTCACCCAAGGTTCAGAATTAAAAGGAGACTAAATGGATGCAAATTGTCCTACCTTTTATTTACACGGTGGAGACTATTTTCAGAAGAGAATATAAATATATAAATAATGATCCAAGTATCCAAGCAGCTAAGCTTTCACTCCTGTAGAGCCCATCAGAAATGACACTGAAATCTAAATGGGATTATGTCAATGACGTGATGGTAACTGTATCTGTGATTTAACTGCCAAGTCTACCCAAGACAGATGGTGACAGTCCAATGATAACAGGGTGAAAGAAACAAGAGAAATTTCAAATTAAAATGGAATAATTTTACCATAAGATTTATCATCCCTGTTTTCTTACTGTGGTATCTCTCTTATTCACAAATATTTAGCTGGCAATCTCACATATTTGGAACATAACTGAAAAGCAATCAATCAAATCACAAAATTCAGGTGATAAAACTCTCAACTGTGTGTCAGAGGAGAGACTCTTACCTCCATCGACATTACAGATTATTTGCTCTTACACCTGACCTAAAAATATGACAATCTTGGTGACTTGTTTTCTAAGTGCAAAGAACCTTAGAAGTCATAAGTAAGTGGGGTTATGACTTGCTATGGGTTTTATGAGAACACAGAGAAATAATGGCCAGACCAGCAGAGAATATAGACAATCTATGAAACTGACAAAAAGCACAGTATTCTGAGGAGACAGCAGCAAGACCGAATAGAACTCAACAGGTCCTGCTAGCATCATGGTATCATATGAATAATAGAAGAATTATGATCATTCTTATATATGATTCATTCAGAAAAGTTCATACTGGGACTTGCCTGGTGGCCCAGTGGTTAAGAATCCACTGCCAATGCAGGGGATTAGGACTGTTATCTTCACCCCAGAAGCACTAAGTGGATTTTTTCTCGATTTGAACTACTGAACAGTGAGGTTTTGGTAAGTCTGATCTAAGTCAATGCCATTGTTGTTGGTGAAAAGTAGTCAAACATTGGCAATTTCAAGTGGCTGTAGCTAACAGTGTACATTTCAAGGCATTATGGACCACTTTGTGATGTGTTTACCTTCTCCAGGTTATAGCTTACTTAGGAAAATTATAAAATTAGGTTATAAGCACACAGTCCTTGGTGGCTTAGCAGTAAAGACTCTGCCTGCAGTGCAGGAGAAGGGGGTTCGATCCCTGAGTCAGGGAGATCCCTGGAAAAAGGAAGTGGCAAACCATTCCAGTATTCTTGCCTGGGAAATCCCAAGGACAGAGGAGCCTGGAGGGCTACAGTCCATGGGGTAGCAAAAGTCAGACACAACTAAAGGGTCGGGCTTTCAGGCTTAGCGACTAAACATCCAACACCATAAGCACACAGTAACTGGACAATGGGACCCCTGGAAAGGAAAATATGGTTAATGGTCTAAAGAAAGTCATGATGAAGAAAAAAGAAAGTTAATATTGAAAGACAAGATATTAGAACCCTCAGTTACCACAGTTTCACCATGAAGAGTTTAATTTAATATTTGATAGTGTTTTACTTCTATCACCCAGAACATAACCAATTGTTGCCTTATGAACCCAGGAAATCTGCACCAAAGCTGAAGTGGAAAATGCAAGGTTTTTTTCCCAGTCATGAGTTTCATTTTGTTTGTTTGTTTATTATTTACCACGGGGCGAAGGAGTAGTTACAAATAGTTTGCAGAGCCAATGGAATAAATTATTACTTCAGGAAAAAAGAGAAAACTAAGATAGCTATAGCAACTAAAATATTGGGTGGCCAAAAATGGAAAAAAGAAAAACATCAAATGGAATTCTGATTTTATTATGAATAAACACCTTTCCAAGCTGGGTGGATGGGCCTCCTAGGTGGCACAGTGGTAAAGAATCTGCTTGCCAATGCAGAAAACTCAAGAGACACGGGTTCGATCCCTGGGTTAGGAAGATCCCCAGGAATAGGAAACGGCAATCCACTCCAATATTCTTGCCTGGAAAAATCCCATGGACAGAGGAACGTGGTGGGCTATAGTCCATGGGGTCGCAAAGAGTCAGAAGTAACTGAACACAGCACAGCAAGCTGAGTGGATGTTTTTTGATTTATGAAGATCATGATTTATAATAAATGATAATCTTTTCTGAGAAACAACCTGCATTCATCCTATTATACAGTGTAGTCAGAGAGAGAAAAGAAGGTACCCAACGTTGGTACCATCTGTAGGGGATTAAATGAAATTGTTCTGTCCTTAAATGTGTGTTATTCAGAAGATTAAAGTAGTACATTTTACAAGTACATAAATTTGTTTACAACCAAGCATATTACTATAATGGTGGCTTGATTCTTTACATGTTCTATTATTAATAGCACATGTCTCTATTGCTAAAATTCTCTTTCTGATAAGTCTCATAAAATAGAGTTAAGCTAAACAGGTTTAATTTCCCTGTTTGTTTTTAGCTTTATCAAGAGACACCCTTCACTAACATTTCTAAAGATTCAAGTATGTTCAAATATTCCTGTTACATTTGGGGGGGGGGGGAAATCTCACACAAAAGCACAGCAATCAAACAACAGACAGAGGAAGTACAACACTACGGGAAATGTGTGTGTGTGTCTCTGTGTGTGTGTTTTGCTCTCTTGAGAATACATGGGCTTAAGAAATATTTTTGGATCAGGGCCATGAACTGAATGAACGTGGACTCCATCTAGCCCCAAGAGGACCCCTGCATCATAAAGGAACAAAAGCTTTCTATAGAAAATGCATTACGTATGGCTACATCAAGTGAAAAAAAATAAAAGGATTATAAAACAGAGTGTAAAAGAGGTCAATGAATTATACTAGTGTGTCCCACTGCCCACCTGGCTGCAGGAGGAAGTGAAGCAATCCAAGGGATCCCTGAGGTTTAATACAGACAGAGCTTCACAGAAAAAAATCAACATGCACTGAAAAACAATCTTCAGTCACCCAGATCATCGAGCACTAATCAAACTAATAGTTTAAATGTTTGTCCTTCAAAGAAAAACTCTTACGTACTAAGCCAGGGAACCCAGGTTTTGATATGCAGTGTCAAATTCAGCAACAGAGGCTTCCTTTTAGAGAAAAGCAAGGGGGATATAGTGTGTGCTAACTCATATTCAACTCTTTTCGACCCCATGGCCTGTAGCTTGCCAGGCTCCTCTGTCCATGGGATTCTCCAGGCAACAATACTGGAGTGGGTTGCCATTGCAACTGCAAACAGAAGAATAATGTCTTCAAACCTAAAGCCGAAGGACTTCCCTGGCAGTCCAGTGGTTAAGACTTCACCTTCCAACGCAGGGGGGTGTGGGTTTGATCCCTGGTTGGGGAGCTAAGAACATGCGGAGGGGCCAAAAAACCACAACATAAGACAGAAGCAACATTGTTGTAACAAACTCAATAAAGACTTAAAAAATGGTTCACATCAAAAGCAAAAAAAAAAAAATCTTAAAAATAATCAAAAACCAAGCATGAGGCAGATGCTCCTCCATTTCCTTATAAACACCGGAGCTGTCTCTCTCATCTGTTGGAGCGCGGGGCAACAGGAGGACTTTGCACAGAGGTTTGAAATGGTCCACGAGGATGCTACCCATACACGACCATCCTCTGCTGTCACTTTAACTCTTCCATTCAAATATGGAGCTAAGATGCTGAAGACTGTAATTCAGCGAATGGAAGAGCAGCAGGAATAATGATGCTGGGAAAGATTGAAGGCAGAAGGAGAAGAGGGAGACAGGGATGAGACGGTTGGACGGCATCCCCGATGCAGTGGCCATGAACTTGGGCAAACTCTGGGAGATGGTGAGGAACAGAGAAGCCTAGTGTCCATGGGGTCGCAGAGTCGGACACGACTTGGCAACTGAACACCACCACCAATAGTTATAGGATAAGTTAAAAAACAACAACAAAACAGAGATATCCATTGATTTTACTAAATGGAAAGCAATTCAATTAAAATAGAGGACCTCCTAGTCTTTTTCACTTTATACAATGCCCACCCCTGTCTAGCTGGCCCTCTCCTCTGTCGTTCCAATCCACCCTCTGGCTCTGTCCATCTGTGCCAGTTTCCTCTGCCCAGAGAGAGTAACCTTACCGCTCCTCTGCAGACGGGCAGTAAGTACACGTGCCAAAGGCACCTGGGGAAAGAAAAGAGGCCAGCAACAAAGAGTCTCCCTGGAATCCTGACCTTTCAAGGGCTTTTTTTTCGAGATGTGCTCTTCAGAAAAAGAGAAGCCTGCTGTCTTAACTCACCTACGTACACTGGGAACGGGAACACAGAAGGCCGTTCATTTTTTTTTTTGGCTTTACCCTGGGAGTCATCATTCTTTCTTCTTAATATAATACCTTTCCACTAGCTTTACTTGAAGAACTACATTTAAGTGCTAATGCTGTAGTTATAGCTTAAGACAAAGCTGGTTTCTCCAAATAAAATATCTAAGCAACCTATCCTATGAGTGCAGTAAAACAGTAGCATTGGGCTAATTAAGTAAGATTGATTAAGCTACATCAATTTCAGACTTCTGCAGTATTTTTACTGGAAGCCTGGAAGTATATCATGATGTGCATTTAAACTCATGCAGGGCCTTTCATTTAAAAATATAGAACCCTTTATCTTGAAAAGCACATAAAAACTTTTATTTATTATGTTTTTTACAGTGCTGAATTTTTAAAAATCTTTATGATAATGATTTTAATTTTCATGAAAAGACATGGCATTGGCAAGGTGAAGCAAGTACAACCTGATGCACAAAGAAGTTAAATGAAAATCAAGGTACACCACTGGTCAGGGAGGATTTCTCCTTCAGCCTCATCACTACCTATTTGATCTAAAGTGAGTTCTTTGCTTTCTCCAAGGAGGCTGCTGATTCACTCATTCTTTTCTCTCTCTTTTTTTAAACATTTAATACATACTTCTATTTTGAACTACACTGAATCATAAAGAGCTGCAAAATACTACAGAGAATTCCCATGTACACTTTACTCAGCTTCTCCGACAAGACAATCTTTTATAACAACGGTCTATGTTGACACAATAATCAAGTCAGATATAGACATTCAAGTACATTTTTAAGATACAACCTTGTGTATTACGCTAAACAAATGCCAGGAAAAGACCCAGTCTTTCTGTATTAAGGAGCTTAGGTTTTAAATAGACACACAAAGTTAATTCAATAGATAGGCAAGGCAGATGGACTAATGGAAAATCTTCACCATAACTGGAGAAAGACCTCAGCAAGCAAGACATGTGTGTGATATATTTAAAGGAAATAAGAATCCAACCTTCTCCTTAATACACTAGACCACCAACCACCAGAGAGAATCGGGGGAAGGCCAACATCAAGGCCAGACCCAGAGGTTTTGAGTCTACATGTGCAGGTCTAGATGTACTCCAGCTGAACTCTTTTACTATAGCCCCATGGCAACCCACTCCAGTATTCCTGCCTGGAGAATCTCATGGACAGAGGATCCTGGCGGGCTATAATCCATGGGGTTGAAGAGTTGGACACAACTTAGTAATTAAACCACTACCACCAGGCAAATGCAAAGGACTTTAGAATTACCCACTGCTTTGAATGGTCCATCTCAGTTTCCACTGCTTTGAATGGCCTTCCCAGTTTTCCCCCATCCCTGCGGATAATTAAGAACTGACACGGGGCTTCCCAGATAGTCCAGCAGTTAGGAATCTGCCTGCCAATGCAGGGGACAGGTTCGATCCTAGTCTGGAAGGACCCACATGCTGTGGAGCAACTAAGCCCGTGGGCCACAGCTACTGAGCCTGTGCTCTAGAGCCCAGGAGCTGCGACTACTGAAGCCCTCGCGCCCTACAGCCCATGTCCCATAACAAGAGAAGCCACGGCAATGAGAAGCCCTTGAACCTCAACTGGAGGAAGCCTGAACACAACAATGAAGGCCCAGTGCAGCCAAAAATAATTAAGGAAAAAAATTGAGAGCTTGAATAACAGTGGATCTCAAACAACTATAAACTTTGAATCAGCCGCTCTTGTAAATTATACCTTTTCAAGACAAGGTAAGAACCCAGAAAAAGGAAACCAGGTTCCTGAAACCTATAGTTTTACTTTAAAATATAATCCAGCACCACTTGGTCTTCTGGATTGCTGACTCTCTTATTTCTACTCCCTATAACCTGTCCTTAAGAGCTGTAATCCCAGGGTTCTTGGGTAAGAGTTGGGTTCACTTTAAGACTGAAATTCTTCTTTCTGTAATTCCATTTTAGCACCTGATTAACACTGATGCTTTCAAGAGCTGCTTTCTGTTGACAGAGTGAATTCATCATTATACATACTCATCCCTTTGGCTTCCTAGTGATACTGTTTAAAGCGTGGAGAGGCAATGTTTGCATCCAAAAGGTCACGATGCATATAGCTGCTGGCATTTTAACTCATTTGGAAAAATAAATGTTATCATTGTTTCACTGGAGAGTGTCCTTCACTTTTTTCTTCTTTACATTGTCATTTTGGACATCCTGTTAGTAAAAGTCAAGCAGTCTGCAGTTTTTTAATATCTAAATCATTTACAAAAACTCACTAAGCAGAAAGTGGGTGCATGCTCAGTTCTGTCCAATGCATTGGGACTCCATGGACTGTAGCCCACCAGGCTCCTCTGTCCATGGGATTTCCCAAGTAAGCATATTGGAGGCGGTTGCGATTTCCTTCTCCAGGGGATCTTCCCAGCCCAAGGATCAAAGCCCCCTACTCCAGCATTGCAGGCGGGCTCTTTACAGCTGAGCCACCAGGAAGAAGACACCTGTAACTGCTACAAACTGGTGGTCAGCAGCTGCTTGGGTGACTGTATTATTGAAAAATACAGGAAATGGAGCAGTTGAAATTTCCACAGCATGTTCTCAAATAACTGAACATAAAGACATCCTCTGCTCTCATCGAAGAAGAAAAAGTGTGCCTTTGTTGTCACGTACCATTGATATTTTCACTGTGGAATTAATTAAATCATTTGGATGACAAAGCCCATTTTCCATTTCGTTAAAAATAATAACCATTATTTTAAAACTTCCAAGAGTTTCATTAGTTCCAGACAGAGCAGACAGAATAGTCACAGCAGCAGCGACTCCTGCTTGGAAGCCTAAGGAAGAGAAATGGTTTATGAGAACAATAACCCGATTTTATTTCACTGGGGAACAAGGCTTTCAAGTCTCTCGTACCGCGTATGGTAGATGTAATGTATTTATCAAATGTTACGAAGCGTTTACTTCATCTGCTCTAGTCATCAGCGGCAAATAAGATTACCATGTGAGAGAGCACAAAGAAAGAAGTGGTTTTTTTTTTCCCTAACCACATTAAAATCACATGACCAATGTGGCTGCTTAAATGAACAAAACACATATGAAGAACAAAATAATCACAGACATTTGACTATGTTTATGAGGAACCACGGCATTATGTGTGCACACCTTCATGCCCCTAAAAAACAGTGACAGGGCAAAAGTCATCATCTTCTAGACACTCTACAAAAGACACAAATATATTCATGGTAATTGACTGTTGATTTTTAGAGCTTTGATTGCCAGAGGCTACATGTGGTAAAAACTGGATTGCATCACTCAGCATGGTTAACAAGGAAATAAGAACACTCTATTAGAGAACATGAGGAAGACACAAGTTTCTTGCAGGCAAAAGCCATTGCTAACAGATTTGGACTCACAGCTAGACAAGTGTCAGTTTCTTTTAAAGTTTTTATTATCCAGCCTGAGCCGTCTTCCTGTGGGAAACTTCTGGAGTGGCAAAAAATTGAGCCCTTTTGGAGATAAGTTAACCCTTTCAAACTTCAGAGGGCTATTTAGAAAACTACCACTAAAGGATTTGGCTTCACTCCCATATCTATAAAAAGTTAAACTTGGAGTACAAAAATACACATTTTGATTTTTGATAAATTGGGAAGATCAAAGGATCAGCATATTCCCCTACATGATACTATTTGACCTAAGATTCTAGAACGAGCCCAGAGATGTAAAGAGTTGAGGGAGGGATACCTAACATGTCACTCTCTCTGGGTTTACCTCTGCATTTTGAAAACAAATAAAATAATGCTAACCCCACCAACTCCCTCAGAAAGAGAGGAAGAGCAAACATATCCCAATTCATTTTATAAGAAGTAGTAACATATCCTGATGCCAAAAAAAAAAAAAATCACAAGAAAATTATAGACTAACAGGCTCAAAGACCAATGGCAAAAAGTTTCTTAACAAAATATTTAAAAATTTAATCTAAAAATACATAATTAGGACAGTATATCATGACCCATGAATGCAAGGCAGTTAATGTAATTCACAAAGGTAATTTGGAGGGGGAAAAGAGACTTTTCAACTAATGAAGCTGTATCAACTGGGTATCTCTATGGAAAAGAAACAAAAGAACCTTGATTCTTCACCTCATATAACACTCGAAAATTAATTCAAAATTGTTGTTGTTTTTCAGTCAATAAGTCATGTCTGGCCTTTTGCAAGCCTATGGATTGCAGCACACCAGGGTTCCCTGTCCTTCACTATCTCCTGAAGTTTGCTCAAATTCATGTCGATTGAGTTGGTGATGCTATCTAATTGTCTTAATCTCTGCAGGCAGCCTTCTCCTTTTGCCTTCAGTCATTCCCATCATCAGGGTCTTTGTTTTCTCCAGTCTTTGGAAAAGTTAAAATTGTACATGGACCTAACTATAAGAACTAAAATTTTAGAAAAAAACATACAAAAAAAATTGTATCACCAGGTTAGGTACAGATTTCTAAAACAAAGATTTATTATGCACAAATAACTGAAGAAAAATTGCAAAAATGAACTTAAGCAAGGTTGAAACTATATTATTTGAAAGATACAGTTAAGAAAAAAATACTAGCAACAGACTGGGGGAACATGTTTGCAAACAAATGTCCAAGAAAAAAGCTTCTATCCAGAATATATAAAGAAATCTTACAATTCAAGAAGATGACCAATCCAGCTAAAAATGAGCAAAATATTTGAGTAGACACATCACAAAAAAAGATACATAAGTACATGAAAATATTTTTCATATCACTAGTCATTGTTGCTGTCTATGGGGTCGCACAGAGTCGGACACAACTGAAGCGACTTAGCGGCAGCAGCAGCAGTCATTAGGGAAATGTAAATGAAGCCACAATGAGCTATGATTACCCACCTACTAGACTGTGATTTAAAAAGATGAATAATATGAAGTGCTGGAAAGGATACAGAGCAGGTGGAATTCACACACCTTGCTGGTAAGAATGAAAAACAGTACTGACACTTTGAAAAACAGCATGGCAATATCTTATAAAACTGAAGATATGCTTGCCATACGATCCAGAAAGTCCATCCCCAGGAATTGATCCAAGACAAGTGGAACTTCAGTCTGTACAAAGGCAAAACCACAGCAACAAATTTAATCAGGAGTAGAGGGTGAAAGCCAACTATAGAGGGACATAAAGGAACGGTTTTAGGGTGAGGGGCTTTATATTTTGACAGCGGTGGTGGTAAACAATTGTGTGCATTACCAAAATTCAACAAGCCATGACCCTCAAAATGGGTGGATTTGATCGTAGGAAACACATTAACAAATAAACTGGGGACCTCCCTGCAGTCCAGGGGTTAAGACTTCACCTTCCAGAGCAGGGGTTGCCAATTTGATCCCTGGTTGAGGAGCTAACATCCCACATGACTGGTAGCCAGAAAACCAAAACTTAAAACAGAAGCAATATTGTAACAAACTCAATAAAGACTTAAAAAAATAAAATTGAAAATGATATAAATGTTTTTCTTTATCCACTGCCTTTTGGTAAAGAAAATGACCAAGTCCCAGGGGAAACTACCACAGAAGAACACAGTGAGGTTAAGATTTTCCGAAGAGCATGATCGAGAATCCAGATCGTAAAGGAAGTCTAGCGCAAGCAAACTACTTTCCAACACTATGAATATGATCCAGGAGCATTTTATTTTATAGAAAAAAAATGTTCAGTGGGGGGAAAAAACGAGAAATAACTGCTGTTTCTGGGTATAGACAAGTGCTCAGAGCTGGTGCACTGGGATGACCCAGAGGGATGGGATGGGGAGGGAGGTGGGAGGGGGGTTCAGGATGGGGAACACAGGTAAATCCATGGCTGATTCATGTCAATGTATGGCAGAAACCACTACAATATTGTAAAGTAATTAGCCTCCAACTAATAAAAATAAATGAAAAAAAAAAAAGATTCAAACCCAAACAGCCCGGTTCCACACACCATTACTAATTAATTTCAAGACAATGCTAGGAAAACAATGTCTATTAAAGGCTACTTGAAGTATCCTGTAAAATACATAAGAGGTCTGGGATTTCACGTTCTAGCTCTGCAAGTCTCTTATATGTACAGTGAATTAGGAAAATGTAAGTAACTGATTTTTGATGCTGAGCTCTTCCCTGTTTTTAGTAATGAAAATATTACACCAGATTTTAAGAAGAAACAGATAAATTAAAATTTTCACATTATCTATTGCTGTGTACATAGTACAATGCTAATGTCCAGAGAATTCACTGAAATAGAAATAAATCTACTTCAGGGCTGAGGTAAAAAAATAAATAAATTATATAATGGAGAGACAGCTCAGTCCTGTGACAGATTTCCAAAGACAGTCTGCAGGACCATACCCTGGAGAACTGAGGAGGAAAGAGTGAGCTGGGGAGAGGATGGAGAGGAGAGGTCAGGGCCAACCTGGAGAAAGAACAGCTGGGAAACAACCCAGGAAAAAGTACCAGGCGAAAGAGGGGAAGGGAAAAAGCAGAAGAGCTGGAGGATGTCAAAGCAAACGGACAGAGAAAAATAAGAACGGGCGTCAAGGCAAGCAGAGTTGGAAACCAACTAGAATGAGTCAAGAGAGAAGAAAAATATGGAAAATATGGGAACGCCCACAAGGAAGGAAAAACACAGAGGGAGCGTTAAGCAGAGCAGCTTTGGACAGGAATGGGAGATGGGAGGCTGCCACTGTACTCTTTCGTTGTAAAATTAAAATATGTTAAAGAAATATTATGGAAATAACGGAAAGAATTGCTTTCCGGATGCTCCTCACATAATTTTTTTCCCCTCTCTTTTATGAAAAGGAACCTTCCTAGGGCCTTTCAAAATCTTAATGGGCTCCCTTAAACTTAAATCAGGTCAGGCAAGGTTTCTCTTCCAAGGACATTTTAATTTACACATTATTTTTAATAATTCTTTTCAAAGATTTCAATGTGTTTAGGAGGCAATTGCCCACTCTGAAGCAGAAGGACAAGAGGAAGGTATAGTATAAAGACAGACGTGTATTCTGGATCCAGGATTCTCAGCAATTGTGTGAGCTGGAAGTGAAGTGAGTGAAAGTCGCTCAGTCGTGTCTGACTCTTTGCGACCCCATGGACTATATACAGTCCATGGACTTCTCCAGGCCAGACTACTGGAGTGGGTAGCCTTTCCCTTCTCCAGGGGATCTTCCCAACTCAAGGATTGAACCCAGATCTCCCGCACTGCAGGTAGATTCTTTACCAGCTGAGTCATAAGGGAAGCCCAACATGTCCCTTAGTTTTTCTGTGTGTGGAGTATACATATTTTTTAACACATAGCTTTTTTATTCTTAAGTTTTTATTTTATTTTTTTAATTGTTGGCCGTACCACGTGGCATGTGGGATCTTACTAGCTCCCCGACCAGGGATCAAACCCATGGCCCATTCACTGGCACCGTGGAGTCTTAACCACTGGACGGCCAGGGAAGTCGCCGGTGTGGCTGTATTTTAACAAAGCGACCTCTCTTGCAATTTCACTTATCTGACTCTTCTTCCTTATTCATTTGTTCGGTTGCTTAGTTGCACCCAGCTCTGTGTGACCCCATGTACTGCACCTCGCCAGGCTCCTGTCCCTGAGATTTTCCAGACAAGAACACTTGAATGGTTTGCCTTCCTTCTCCAGGGGATCTGCCCAACCTGCGTCTCCTGCATTGGCAGGTGGGTTCTTTACCACTGAGCCACCAGGGAAACCTTCTTTCTTTAATCCTTCCTTTCCTCAATCCTTTCCTGGTGGCTTTTTTCTTTCTCCCTCTTTCCTTCCTTTCTTGTGTTCCCTTCCAACAAATATTGAGAGCATATGTTACGCTGAGCACTGTGCCAGCTACTTAGGACACAAAGCCATGAGGCGTTCCATTCTACCCAGGGTTTGGGCTGGCTTGGAGACAGCTAATTCATCGGTCACTTTCATCATTTTTAAGAGGCACCTATTGACTGTTCTATCCTTCAATATGAAATCTTTTAAAGGATGAAAGCAAGACTCTCTTTCCCATGGAAATAGTAAGCCTTTTTGGGTACAGCATTTTTCCTGTTATATGCGATTATTTCTCTCCCCGTTTCCTAAATGTCATGTCTTCACCATTCAATTTGGAATGTAAAATCTGAGCCTGACAAGACAGCCTGAGGCTGTACACAACGATCCTGTGAATTTAAGAAAAAATCATTTGTGGCAACCATAACAGCTCCAACATCCCAAAACATTAATACTTCTGGAAAAATGTGTCTCATTTCAGCAAATAATTTGATGCACAAGGAATCATTCAAAGGAGGTTTGGAAATATCCTAACTGTAGTTGGCACATCAGCATACCTTTCAACTCTTTTGGGTTACCACAATTATCAGAAAGAACGCTGTATAAGAGGATTTTTGTTTTTTTTAATGTCCCCAGGTGACTCAGTGGTAAAGAATCCACCTGCCAATGCAAGAGACGTGGTTTCAATTCCTGGGTCAGTAAGATCCTCTGGAGAAGGAAATGGCAATCCACTCCAATATTCTTGCCTGGGAAAATCCCATGGACAGAGGAGACTGGTGGGCTACAGTCCCATGGGGTTGCAGAAGAGTCGGACATGACTTAGTAAACAATAACAACATTTGTATATGTTATTTTTTCTTCTTCTTATTTTACAGTATGCAATGAATCCCTTGAGAAGCTACTGAAATTTCTTCTCATGCTGTGTCTAATGGAGTTCTGCAAACTAGCAGGCATTTGAACCCAAACATCAACAGGATGCTCGGTCACCTACATGTCACAATCCTGGACAACACAGCAGTCTCAGGAAAGAACAAGGCTCACAGTCACCTTCACACAAATCAAGGCTCAAGAATCCAAGGACTGATTCTGAACAAACTGATAAGCAACTCCCATCCTTTTCTTTGGGAGAACGACCACATCTCTGCCTGCCTCAGAGTTGCTCTAGCTTCTCCCAGGGCTTTCCAATGATGCCTGAAAAGGAGACATTTGAACGAGCACCTTGGTACAGATTTTAAAAGTATGGGCTTGTTCAGGGGGCAAGAATGTGGGAAAGAGACAGGGAGTTTACGAATCATCAGGTACACACTAGTATATTTAAAGTGGACAACCAACAAGGACCTACTCTATGGCACAGGGAACTCTGCTCAAAGTCATGCGGCAGCCTGGATGGGAGGGGAGTTCGTGGGAGAATGGATACATGTATACATATGGCCGAGGCCCTCTGCCGCCACCTGAAACTATCGTAACATTCTTAACTGGCTATCCTCCAATATAAAATAAAAAGTTTAAAAAAATAAATAAACTAAAAATAAATAAAATAAATAAACAAAAGTGTAGGCTTCCAAAGTGTCATGCATGCTGGTTTCAACCTGCAGAAGAGAAAACAAACAGCAGCAAGCCCAAGAGTCCCGGCATCACTGAGCAGTGTTGAGCGATGACTTCTCGAAGAGCAATAGCTGGTTCTTTTAAGCTCCTTGGTACAGAACCCAGGACAACGTTTGCGGGCTCTGAACAGTATTTGATGGTACAACAAATGCAAACAGTGTGGATTATTTTGAGAGTCGTGCTCTTAAGTGATTTAAACTCCTAACAGATGCTCTTCGTAGGAGTTATCTCCCTTGGAGTAGACATGCAGTTTGCTCTTTGGAAATACTAATGGGGAGAAAAGACTCTCTTTGTGATCGTGCCAATGCTTTAAATCCAAATGTCCTCAACCGCATCTGTTTACAGCGAGGGCAAGTGGGAAGAGGGGCAAGCAGAACCATCTGGAGAACTTGAACACACGTCACTGTCCCTGGGGCAAGTTCTTCCTTACAGATGAGGTCTGTACTCAGGGATGCTCAGGCTCGTCTCTGGCCAGAAGGATAAAAACAACTGATCCTTAGCTAGTCACACCCAGGGAAACGACTAGAGAAGAGCAGAGGTGGAGGACCAGCAGCAAAAGCCAAGACAAAAATCGACATGGAGACTTGCTGTTGAAGGATGTGTACTGAAAAAAAAAAAAAAAAAAACCTCAAACCAGCAGATAATGGTATATCCAGCTGGAATTTCTTCTCCTCCAGGCATTTGTCACCTTGTGAACTATTAGTTTTTTTCAATCCTCAATTTTTCTTTTTTTAAAGTTAGTTAGAAACCTCTCACAACAGACAGAAGAGCAGACCAGGATTTGTAGAAAGTAACAAACAGACTAGGGTTGCGTCTGTCATCTGGGGATTATTGCAAAGTCAGTCTCCCATCTCAGGTCGGTGATCAGCAAAAGTGGAGCTTTGGGTTTCCTGATAGCTTAGTTGGTAAAGAAAGTGGAAGTGAAGTCACTCAGCCGTGTCCAACTCTTTGCAACCCTAAAGAATTCGCCTGCAATGTAGGAGACCCTGGTTCGATCCCTGGGTCGGGAAGCTCCGGTGGAGAAGGGAATGGCTACCCGTTCCTGCATTCTGGCCTGGAGAATTCCATGGACTGTATAGACCATGGGGTCACAAAGAGTCAGACACGACTGAGCGACTTTCACCCAGAAAGCCTGGAGATGAAGCTGCGATACCAAGAGGAAGGAGAAGAGATGACTCAAGGCTCAGACACACTCCCCTAAGGATTCATTTACTATCAAAATGTCACAGCAAAACCGCCCCTGGGTTGAGCTTCTTTTGGACTCTACTGAAAATCTCTTAGCTTTGATTGCCTTTGTTTGTCTCTCTTTTCTTTTTCTTTCTTAACATATGTTCTACTCTGTCTCACACATTGTGTCTTTGGGAAAGTTCAGTAAATTGAAAATACCCATCTTTTCCTCCCATTCACATAACTGTCAGTATATTTAAAGTCATCGCCCTCTACAAATATTTCCAAGTGCTACCGTCCTATCTACATACAGTTGCACATCATTTAAGGACTTTTAGAGAAAGGGAATAAACAAATAAATGCCACACACTGGGCCATGCCCTTTTCCTTTCGGTCCCCCTCTATGAAGTGGGGTGTGGATGCAACTGTCACCAGCTGTACAGGTAAGGAAACAAATTCAGGACCGTCTCACAAGTGGTAAGTTGTGGAGCCAAGAACCAAACCCGAGTTTGTGTGATTCCGAGTCCTGGTGGTGTCCTTTCCTCTGCTTCTTGTGATGCTCGGAAAACCTCAGGAATTGAAGTCTTGTGAGGACCGGACGAGAGTTGCCTTTGAAAGGTCTGGAATCACTCTTCAGGTTGGGACTGGGGATGTCATCATGGGGCTATTTGTGGCTAATGCTCTCTGGTTCCAAGTGGTGCCCATGAGCAAGTTCGGGAAGAGAAAGTGGCTCCCTGGGGCAGCTTTCCAGGCTCCCCCAAAGCACTCTTCCTCCATCCCACCCACAGAGCCATCCGAGGCAGGGACAGGAAGGGAATGGCGATACGACTGTCAACTCAGATTGAGAGACACTATCAAGAGTGATGGATTGAAAAGATTCTGGGCTATGACAAGAGTACAGAATCAATCAGGTAAGCCTCACTGACCTCCCACCATTTTTGCATCTGGTATGATTTGGCCAAATGATTTCAATCTCATATGACTTCAATCCCCCCTCTCCTCATCCATACAACTTTCCCCCAACCACAGAATGTTTTGTTCATTAATAACTAATGTTTGGTTCATTGATAACTTAGGTGTTGTCAAAACTGGGGAGGTAGATCCACAACCCATAGGATATCCTTCTATGTTTACTTTGACTGTGCGACTTCACAGATGGAGCGACTGAACTGAACTGAACTATGCTTACTTCACTGGCATTCATGTAATTAGTGGAAACAGCAATGATCACCTTGCAGGTTACTTATACTGACTACAACACTATTCAACATAACTGAAAGTGTCTGATATAAAATAATCTAATTGACCCAAATTTTCCTATTAACACATTCAGTTCAGTTCAGTCAGTCGTATCCGACTCTTTGTGACCCCATGGACTGTAGCACGCCAGGCCTCCCTGCCCATCGCCAACTCCCAGAGTTTACTCAAACTCAAGTCCATTGAGTCAGTGATGCCATCCAACCATCTCATCCTCTGTCGTCCCCTTCTCCTCCTGCCCCCAATCCCTCCCAGCATCAGGGTCTTTTCCAATGAGTCAGTCCTTTGCATCAGGTGGTCAAAGTATTGGAGCTTCAGCTTCAGCATCAGTCTTTCCAATGAATATTCAGGACTGATCTCCTTTAGGATGGACTGGCTGGATCTCCTTGCAATCCAAGGGACTCTCAAGAGTCTTCTCAAACACCATAGTTCAAAAGCATCAATTCTTTGGCACTCAGCTTTCTTTATGGTCCAACTCTCACATCCAGACACTGTGAACAAATACTGATGTAGGGACTTGCCTGGTGGTCCAGTGGTTAAGAACATGCCTATCAATTCGGAGGATGTAAATTCAGTCCCAGGCCCGGGGACTAAGATTCCACATGCCCGGGGCAATTAAGCCTGTGTGCCACAACTATGGAAGCAGCATAGCCCGGGCTCCTCAACAGGGGAAGCCACCGCAATGAGAAGCCCACACATCCCACCTAGAGAAAGCCGGGATAGCAACAAAGACCCAGTACAGCCAAAAATAAAATACAAAAATACATAAATAATTTTTTAAATGCTAAAAAAAGAAAGAAAACCCTCACAAATATTCATTTAGGGTGGGGGTAAAGCTGGCCACCTCATGCAAAGAGTTGACTCATTGGAAAAGACCCTGATGCTGGGAGGGATTGGGGACAGGAGGAGAAGGGGACAACAGATGATGAGATGGCTGGATGGCATCACTGACTCGATGGACATGAGTTTGAATAAACTCCAGGAATTGGTGATGGACAGGGAGGCCTGGCATGCTGCGATTCATGGGGTCGCAAAGAGTAGGACATGACTGAGCGACTGAACTGAACTGAAAGTAATAGTATTTTAATCTCTAGGTGGGTACCTGTGACAGTCCATGAGTTGCCATATAGGTATAGAGACTACAGTTGGATGAGAAAGATCTGATGACTTCTTTCAATCAGAGAAAAATTAGGAGGATCATTGGTAGGAAGGTGTGGAACCTCATAGCTCTTATTCCCTTGCACTCATTGGTTTCCTGAGGGGTTCTGTTTTTGCACACCCATGGCCTCGTGCAAATGAATAAATCCTGATTCGCGGATCCCAGATATGATAAGTATAACACTGCAAGCACTCTGCTAGTCCCACTCATTAGGCAATAGGTTTTCTGGCTATGCAGACTGAATACCCCTAATACGTGGGTGCTGGCTGGACACAAAGGCCTTCACTGTGACAAGGTAGCCCCCAGTTGACTAAAGTACCTCCAGAATTGTGGAGTTCGTAATCATGATTACGAACTCTACCCTGGTAAAATATGCCAGTCACAAAGGGAATTATGAACTAGGGAGATGTTTAAAAAAGGGGAGTTTTCAAGTAGGTCAGTGATTTACATTTCTTTCTGATAAGCTCAGTGATGAAGTAGTTCATGAATTAGAACTCAAAAGAGTGTGGCATTAAAAACAATCTCCAGCACAGCATGGAAACACCAGTGAGAATAGGTGGCTTATATCAAACTAAAAGTGATATTTGGGGGCCAGTTAAGTCTTTCCAGGAGTAAACTGTATAAAAATCAGTGAATTGAGGGACAGAGTCTATACAGCAAAGGATAGGCATCATTTAACACTTGACCCAGACCAATAAAGTGAAAATAAAGATGAAAGTCAAATGAAATTGAAGAAAAACTCAACCCTAATAGTTGCTAAAGACTATTCATATTGAATTCTGGACAAACTGTCATAGTTGACTCTATGTCAAAGAATATATGCCAAAAAAAAAGAAAAAGTTTTAACCCCAAACTGCTACAAAAAAAATGTAAAGAAGCCCAAACCTGCAGTTCTTTAATTCTATGCAGTGAAATGTGTTAGCTAAAGGTATAGCTAAGTATGATTTTATTTCTGTAACATTTGAAAGACTGAATGTAATAAATTCAAACATCAAGAAAACAGTCTTCTGTCAGATCTAATGTCTTGATTTGGGTTTTAAATATGTGATCACTACCGAAATAAAGTATATGACCTATTTCCAGAGAACTGGAAATAATGAACTTGTTTGTTTCCTTACGGAGAAGGCAATGGCACCCCACTCCAGTACTCTTGCCTGGAAGATCCCATGGACAGAGGAGCCTGGTGGGCTGCAGTCCATGGGGTCTCGAAGAGTCAGACATGACTGAGCGACTTCACTTTCACTTTTCACTTTTATGCATTGGAGAAGCAAATGGCAACCCACTCCAGTGTTCTGGCCTGGAGAATCCCAGGGACGGGGTCGCACAGCCGGACACAACTGAAGTGACTTAGCAGCATTAGCAGTTGTTTCTTTAATTAACAATATACAAAGGGGAAACATGGCTGTAACCATCATTCAAGCTAATTATCCTGAGATGAGATCTCAGAGTCACATACTCAATGAGTCCTTCATATTATATCTGAGACGAGTTTTCTTTTTTCTTTTTTCTTTTTTGGCCACATCAAAAGGCATGTGGGATCTTAGTTCCCTGGTCAGGGATCAAACCTGTGCCTCCTGCAGTGGAGGCATGGAGTCTTAACCTCTGGACTGCCAGGGAAGTCCCGACTGTCTTCCAGGCACTTATTACCTAAAGAGGAACAAAGAGCCAATAATCCTCAGGCAAGGCTGCTGTCAAACCACATAAACCAGGGACCACAATTGATTAGCTGATTTGAGTGGTTAGGACAGATTTGGTTGCTATGGCAATAAAGGAAGTGTTGTTGAAGATCTGATCAACTGAGAGATTCCTTATTCTCATGAGATTTCACAGAAATCAGAAGCTACAATGAGAAAATGCCCACCAGATTATTGACTATGGCCATAAAATACTACTTTAAGATGACTTTCCCTTTAAGCATTTAGCATTGCAGGCAGATTCTGTTAGCCACCAGGGAGGCCCTCAAATGAGGGGGCTTTACCAATACTAGTTATAAGGTGACCTCAGACAGCTAGTGGCATCCCCAATCTCTCATTAACAATATGTTCAGTAAGGGGGTTCCTGGACATTACGAGAGAATGCAAAAATTTTAGGGTCTTCCTGTCTCTGTGACCACTGAAGAACTCACTCTCCTAATTTAGGAACTACTTATCCAGTGCATTCAAAGACTTCAAATGGCCTTTACCAGATTATTGCAATTTGGGTTAAAGAAAATGAGAGTTCCATTGTCCACAGACCATGTCCCCCACCTTCTGCATCCAATTCCATAAGGAACAGATAGGAGCCACGTACATCATGTGTAAGGATGCTCATCTAGAAAAGATGAACTGGGAAGTCACTTCATAATCCTTATTATCATTATTATTATTTTGGTGACACTTGGGGACAAGCAGGAGGGTTGTCCCTAAGTGACTAAGGGTAACTTAGTTCCCTGACCAAGGATTGATCCTGAGGCCCCTGCAGTGGAAGCAGGAGGTCTTAACCACCAGAAGGCCACGGGGAAGTCCTCACTTCATAACCTTCATTTAAATCAATCCTGATTTTGAATCAAAGAAGAGGAAGGGAGTCACCTGTATGGGGAGAGTTCCTTTCACTGAAAAATGGTCCAAAGCCAGTAACGACCCATTGAGAAGAGGGCCTCTCATCTTGAAGGAAAACGGGGCTCACAGGGCTCAGTAGTGGCTTCCTCTATGGTCCTGTGATCGTGATGGTGCAAAGATGCTGCACCATGGGCAAGAATGCTGCAAGGATGGGCAAGCAGTACATCCCTTCCCTGGGGCGCTGCCCTCTGTGCTCCTTGAAAAAGGTTTTTCCTCTAAAATTCAGGCTTCTGATCAAAGGGGGCTCTCTTCTGTGGAAAAGAGGCTCAAAAAAAAAAAAAAAAAAAGGCTCCATTCCTCAGCCCTGTACCTTTCACCAAGAAGAGTGAAACCTTCAAGAGTAAGTGACTCTCCTCCTGGCTATCTTCAACCTTCATCACTCTTGTTTCTGAAGGGGCTCTCCAGGTCAACAGGGCTAAAGAGTCCTCTTGTCTATCATGTGAATACAATACTCCTCCCTCTTGGTTCCATATTCCTTCCTTTCGATGTCATTAAGGTCTTTTAGCAGCAGCAGCAGCAAGAGCTCCTATTCTTGTAATTCTTGAAATAGCATACAACTGCTATCTTTTCCACCAATCTAATACATAAACCCAAATCATCATAGCTACCTTCAATAAGGCAAACTTAGTATTTGCAGATCTGTGTAAGCCTCTGTATGTCTTAAATTCCTTTATCATTTTTCTCCTACTACCTTTCTGAAAATTCTTTACTCCTTGATTCATTCCTCTTACTTATCCTTTCACTTTTTTTGTAATAGAAATAGAACATGACAAGTTTCCTTTATACCTGCTGTGGGGTAATCATGCATTTCTCCCTGGCCTTAATCATTTGATTCCAGTGAGCTGGCGAGGCCAGCAGAGGCTGGGGCTTTGCTCTTGTTATCAGATGGGCTACCTAGTATCGAGTGGTTCTTGAAAAAAAAAAAATACTGGTTGGTTTCTTGAACTGGGCCAAGATTCATGCAATAGCTTGACATTTCTGTCACCAGCATAATTCTTCTATGGTATATCTCTTCATCCTTGGCTATGTCCTAAATATAATGTTATGGTTTGCATTCTGAAGTTCATCAGGATTATTCATAGTCTGCAGGAAATTATCCGAATACAGCTTCCCGATCAAAAATATCCAACATAGCCCTTTTACATTCCCATTATTCACTACGTAGGACTTCTTTACGCATGATAAAAAATTCTCAGAGGAAGCCGAGTGTTAAATTCTGGTTTCTTCCATCAAAAACTCAATCCTGATTTCATAAGGGAATTCATGTTACGATTCACATCTTCTTTTCACTATTCGTACCATGGGGAAATGCCAAGATGCGCCAGTAACAGGGTCAAAATTCAACATTCTCTTCAAGTAAATGCCCAGGCATTGCTTGCTATGCTAGACATGCTTTAACTACTTTTGTCTGCCTTGGGCTAGCATCCCCGTGTAAAGCCTAGGGCAGCAATAGCTATTCTAGGAGAAAAATCATATTTATAAAGATTTAACGCTAGGGTACTAGTCACTGCCACAGACATTTCTCAGCTCTCTTGCCAGGAGAGTCATCCTCAAAGCACTTCAAATTGGATGCTGTCTTTTGTCTCCTGGCCTTAGGACAGTTCCCTCCCCGCTTCTCCCCGCTAGGCTCTCAACTCCCTCCTTCCTAGTGCTACCAGCAGACAAGAAGTCGCTGAGTGTTCAAAACACTCCTGGGAATCAGATTCTCAGGGTCACCGGGTCCCTAGCAGTCCCAGCCCGCCCACTTCTCTAACAGATGCGAACCGCAGCCCACCATTCTCTCTTTATAACACGGCTCGTGGTCCTCTGGCTCTTTCCTTCTTCAACACAACCGATGTCTGTCTTCACCATGTTTCACCCATACGAGATGTGGGACATAGGAGGTTCTCAGGATGCTTGTCTACAGTTGGGAATAATCCCAAGGGCCCCTACAATGTCCTTGGTGCCTTGTTAGCCTTGGGAGCCAGCCAATGGGTAAGTGTCAGGATGAAAAATAAATCAGGAGAAAGTTGTCAAAAGAATCTAACGTATACGTATGACTGATTCACTCTACGGCGCAGCAGGAAACTAACACAACACCGTAAAGCAACTATACTCCAAAAAAAAATTAATTTCAAAACAAGGAATCCAAGAAGCCCTGTCTTTGTAAGACCACATGGGTTAACAGAGTGAACTTGAACTAGACATCTGTGGTTTCTGATGGGCCCGGAGAGCTCCATTTACCTCCTCACCAAAGTGAAACAGAATCAAAGTATGATTAAAATTATCTCTACAAAGCTTGTGCTGGATATCTGGGGTGTGCTAGGCTCTAGGGAAACCAAAGCTGAAAATGCCACACAACGTCTCTTTCTGCAAGGTTCTTATAACCAGCTATGGTCTGAGACAGGGAGACTCACAATCACATGGTGATGGCCTCGTTACTACAATAGAAACACATGCAAAGCACTATGAGAGCACGAATAGCCAACAATTAATCATGCCTCCAGAAAAAGTCACGGGAAGATTAGGAAAATACTGCAATGGGCAATATTTATCTCCCAGACTTAAAGTGAAAATGGCATTTGGGGTTGAAGAATCAAGCTAACCATTTCATCTCCTGACTCACTTTTAAAATATATGATCCAAGTCAAAACAGGCTAGCTAAAATGAAATGCTCCTTTTGTAAAATGTGATGAAGCTAAATGGGCAAGATAAACTCCTCTTCAATATCACATATCAAATATGTTTTCTGCCAGGCTCATTAGAAGAAATGCAAAGGAAAACTATCTATTATGTTTAATTTATTAAGAAAGCTCCTGTCAAATTTAGAGACTAACAAGTATCAATTTCAATTCAATTTAATGTTTTGCAATTTATTCTGTTTAAATTTTATTTTTTCACACTGTCAGCTTTTTAATCACCATTATGTGTCAGCTGTTTTCTATGAAAATTAAACATTGGCTGCTAAGGACTAAACTGAGAAGGAAACTTCTTTTAATTACAAACACGGACTTTAAGAAATGCCAATAAATCAAAACGAAAATTTCTTTTCTTTTGGTTTTTAGCAGATTGCGTTTCAGCTACACACGTTTCTAACTCACCAAGTGGAAGAATGGGTGTACCCACAAATTCATGCTCCATGACATGGATTTTATAATAAATGGTTAAAAAAATAGACATGATAAATGATACCGAAAAAAATTTGATACTTAGTTCAACAATTTGCCAAGCATGAAATCTAACTTCTAAAAGCACCTGAGTGAAAAAAGGCTGTTTTGAAAACAAGTGTAATAATTACTGAGGTTTTACATAATGCTTTTCAATGTATAAAATGCTATTACATAATAACAGTGAACATTTCGGTTCGGGTCCAAAACAGGAGTCTGATCATCATTTTAGCTTCTCTCTCACTCACTACTTCAGCCCTTCAGACATCTGCTCAATAAATACCCATCACGTGTCTACAATGAGCAAAGCTCTATTCCAGGCTTTGATGATGATCTATGAATGAAAGAAGAGAGTCCTTCCTGGTGGTTCAGCTGGTGAAGAATCCGCCTGCAGTGCAGGAGACCCCAGTTTGATTCCTGGGTCGGGAAGATCCCCTGGAGAAGGGATAGGCTGCCCATTCCAGTATTCTTGGGCTTCCCTGGCGGCTCAGCCAGTACAGAATCCACCTGTAATGTGGGAGACCTGGGTTCGATCCCTGGGTTGGGAACATCCCCTGGAGAAGGGAACGGCTAACCACTCCAGAATTCTGGCCTAGAGAATTCCATGGAATGTATAGTCCAGGGGGTCGCAAAGAATCAGACAGGACTGAGCGACTTTCACTTTCACTTTCTCCTAGAAGAACTTGAGACCAGCCAGGGAGACACACACACACACACAAACCAACAACCACAGTGCAGGTTTGGTACAAGTAGGGGCTGGATGCTGGCAGATGTCCAATCAGGGTGAGGAAGAAAGTCTTCTGGGGGCACTGATCTCTGTGCTGAATTTTCAGAGACTGGGGGATGAGGCAGTGTTAGCCAGAAGGGAGAGAGAAGGCTATTCCAGGCAAAGGACGCAGGAATTTCTATCATTTCCACTTTTCTACCTTAAAAACATCACTGAAATCTGTTCCTTCCTCTCCATTCTGACTGTCATTGCTTTGTTTCAAATCCTCAACATTTTCTCCTGAAGGACATTAATGCACACGTCTCCTAGAGGCTTTTGGTACCATGATTAAGTTGGGCAGAGAGGACAGGGCTGTCACTTGACCATGGCAGACAACAACGTTGCCGTACAGCCCATTATCCATACACAGAACCACCAGGAGTTTCTTCAAAAATGGTCATGATATAGTTCTAGTGTCTTGGAAACTCTCTCAAGCCTCTTTGCCTCCCAACCTCAGCTCTGACTGCCCTCCCTCACTCCCACAAACAAATTTATCAAGAACACATATTGATCTGCTGTTAAGTTGGATTTTAGTTGGCTTTATGTTACATATTGTTACTTATACATGTGATGTACCATGTGTACTAAACATGTCATGGGGGGCCCAGGATGCTCAACCTTAGAGAGAAATCAACAACCCACTATAATTCATTATTAAGGCATTAGAAAAAGTCTTATAGCACAAAACTGTAATCTAAACATGATTATCATTCCTGATCACGGTTGTCCTAGAAAAATACAAAGCTTTTCCAGTAAAACGGATTAATCTAAAAACTTTTTCAGCAACGCATCATTAAATGATCCTTAACCTTATGGCATGATGAGACACATGTAAGGCATTTATTCTTTTCCATAGTCTTTTCCATTCTCTGGTCTCACAGGAAGAGAATAAATATTCCAGACAGGTGAGGTGGTACTCACAAACCACTCAGCAAACTGGTGACAGAGCAGGACCAAAACCTGACTCTCAGGTCTTCTAGTTTTCAATCCATTTTTCTTTCAACTCATCTCGCTGGCCCTGGACTTTTAGTAGTTTACAACATGTCTTCTCTCTGTGGCTGAGTGCATCCTTTTTTAAATATACTATAGTCAGTCATTGGAAAAAAGAATCAGACTATAGAAACTAAAATCGCTGATTGCATGCATACAAAGTCGCTCAGTTGTGTCTGACTCTTTGCAACTCTAAGAACTGTATCCCGCCAGGCTCCCCTGTCCATAGAATTCTCCAGGCAAGAAAATAGAGTAGGTAGCCATTCCCTTCTCCAGGGGATCTTCCTGACCCAGGGATCGAACTCATGTCTCGTGTCTCCTGCATTGGCAGGCAGGTTCTTTACCACTACTGCTACCTGGGAAGCCCTAAAATCGCTAGTTAGTTTCATCTAATTTAAAACACCATCACCTCTTCAGTCGGCAGCATCCTTACAGCTTCCACCTCTCTTTGCTGGATGCAGGACTCCCCCTCCCCCGCTCACCCCAGATGTGTGTAAGAAAGACTGTGAGAGACCCCCAGGCAGAAACAAACCTTCTCTCTTTCTCACTCTCTTGGCGTCTTCATTGTTTCAGGACTCCGGAGTTAAAGTCAGATAAATACCACATGGCTCCACCTGTTGTATTTATTTCCCGGGAATACGCCAAGTCTCAGCAGTGAGAGCAGGAACTTTTTTCCCTTCTCTTAATGAACTTGAAAGATTTCTTCTCTTCATTATTAACTGTAGTCCCCACTCCTGTGCAGCTCTTTTTGGCATCTGCAGCTAAAATCCCTTGAAGGTACTGGCACGCCAGCGATAACTTCTCATTATGCTAGTGGTAATTACAGAGTGAAGGGGCCAGACGGCCAAAGGCAGAGAGCGGCGTGTGAGTGAGCAGCAAAGCTTTTCGTGGGGTTCTCCTCTCCAGCGCCCTCTCTGTATCCACACCTGCAAGGTTTTTGACACCACCTCACCTGTCTCCTTCAAACTGGGATGCTTTAAGAACTCAAGGTCTCTGGGAAAATGCCCAACTCTTCCAGAATAACGACAGAACAAGATCAACTATACACAGACTCACACACACACAAATTGAGACCTTGCAGGTAATAACTGAGATCCTTAGAAACTCAGAGTGAAAGCATGAAAGTCAATGTGAATTCAGGTGAAGGATGAGGCATTTTTGATCCCCCTACAATGCTATTCAAAACTTTTTAATTTCTTCCAGTATAGTGAGTGAAGTGAAGTCGCTCAGTCGTGTCCGACTCTTTGCGACCCCATGGACTGTAGCCTACCAGGCTCCTCCCTCCATGGGATTCTCCAGGCAAGAGTACTGGAGTGGGTTGCCATTTCCTTCTCCAGGGGATCTTCCCAATTCAGGGATCGAACCGGGGTCTCCCACATTCCAGGCAGACGCTTTAACCTCTGAGCCACCAGGGAAGCCCTCTTCCAGTATAAATGTGTCCAATGTCACTTTGTCTACTAGATTATTCTACAAGAGTTTACAGAGTTGAGCTCCCTGCAGTCTTCTTTCTTTCAAGGGCATTGCCAGCAATCTCCCCTGCAATGTCATCCACAGAAGTCCTTCTTGGGTCACTTTTCGAGAACCTGTCACACGCCGATATTCAGTAGGAAATGACCTCTCAGTGGGTGGGAGTAGAAAGTAAGACACAAAACAGTTATATTACCTAGAGTTTATGAGAGCCAAATACTAATGTAGATTTACTGAGTAAACACCATTGACATTGTATCAAAACTGGAATCTGTTCACAAGTTCTGGTGGGCTCCAAAAAAAAAACACTGAATGATTAAAAACTCCAAGTGCAAGTGTTCACATGCAATCAATAGGGTGGTTCCACATGGAAATGGTATTTACACAAGGAGGTAAATATCAACAGGCAACTCCTTGGCCAGTTTGCTGATACATATTCTCAGAAATGTATAATTTGACATCCAACTTGTGCACTAAGTCACTTCAGTTGTGTTCAACTCTTTGCGACCTTGTGGATTGTAGCCTGTCAAGCTTCTCTGTCCACAGGATTCTCCAGGCAAGAATACTGGAGTGGGTTGCTATGCCCTCCTCCAGGGGATCTTCCAGATGCAAGAATCAAAATCCCATCTCCTGCATTGACAGGTGGGTTCTTTACCACTAGCGCCACCTGGGAAGCCCAACTTAGCACCCTGGCAAAGAGTGACTTTATTTATTTTTTAAGAATATTTCTTTATTTGTCTGCAATGGGTCAGTTGCTGCACATGGGATCTTTGATCTTTGTTGCTGCATGCTGGATCTTTAGTTTCCACATGAAGGATCTAGTTCCCTGACCAGGGATTGAACCCAGGGCGCCTGTATTGGGGGTGGAGGGGGGGGGGCAAAGTCTTAGCCACTGGACCAGGGAAGTCCCAAAGATCAACTTTAAAGCTTAATAAAAGCATCAATGCTACTTCAGAATCTTTTTGGATTCCTTTCTGTATGACTAAGGGGTAGTTAAACCCAATTTCTTTGGTAGAAACAAAAAGAGAAATGGGGAGAAAAACAACTTTCCAAAACTTAATGACCATAAAGTAGATTTCCAATTACACAAAATGTCCTCGATATGTTAAGACAGAGTTTGGAGGAAAGGTAAATATTCAATTCACCATCATTGATTCCAGAGCAAGAGTGGATAGTTTATATTCCTAAATAAAACTGCAATTGCAACATCAGAGGTATTCTGCCACAAGCCTCTGCTTACAGATATTTTATGGGTATGCCTTCTTTATGACCTGTATTAAACATTCTGCATCTTGTGGCCTGAGAAAATGTAGTAAAAAAGGTTTAAGTAATATCACTTTAGAAAGAAAAGGAACAAATTGTCTCCTTGTAACAATACAGCTTTTCTGTTTAATGGGTTTGTTTGAAATAACAATACAAATTGTTTTTCAGTTTCATGGAGAGAAGTTCCCTTGTCTTTCTTTTTCCATTTTTCTTGGTCTGAGTCAGTGTTTCAATTTTTGATGTTAAACTGGGCAAGACATATTGGTAATGACTTTTTATTTATACTTGGTCTTTATCTCATAATTTAAAATATTATTATTTTCCCCCTCATTTGTTCAAACGGGATCTCTCAAAAAAAGAAGAGAAGAATGTTTCCCCATCTTCTTTCTTACTCTTCTGGAGTCAAATTAACAAGTCAGTGTGAAGTGAACTTAAAGGATACTCTTAGGGTTGATTTAATGCCACTGCATGCTAATCCTGACCTGGCAGGGAACAAATAAATAGCACTTGTTAAACTCTGCTGGTGCTAAGTTCCTGACAGAGGGAGCTGTCAGATGATGTCCCAGTCCGTGAGGACGGTCCAGGGCAGGGCCTGGCAAGCCCTGCACGTGGTGAAACATCACACAGAGGGCAGGCCTACTGGAGCAGGTGGAGAGGAGAAACTCAAGCAGGAGAGACTCCGACAAGTAAAGGGTCTTGTCCTCCTCGTTGGATGATGGTGAAACGCAGTCTTCCAAGAAGGAATTTGTTTCATAGATCAACGGCGCTCATATTTTAGGCTGAACTTATTGAAAACAGACTCCAGGAACTTCCTTGATGCTTCAGGAAGTCTGCCTCCCAATGCAGCAGACGTGGGTTCGATCCCTGGTCAGAGAACTAAGATCCCACATGCCGTGGTGCAACCAAATCCGTGAGCCACAACTACTGAGGCTGCACGCCACAACGAAAGATCCTGCAAGTTGCGACTAAGACCCAACACAGCCAAACAAAAAAAGACATAAATACTAAAATCAAAAGATTCCAGCTCTGCTCTCCCAGAGAATCCTACACAAAACCTCTCAGCTCTGACCCAGAAATCTGGGCTTGTGATAAGCTTCCAATCTGATCTTGATGCATGTAGTCCCCAGGGACACCCTTGGGGAACCACAAGGTAGACAGATAGGGGGCGGGGGGCAGGGAGTGTGGGTGGGGTGGCAGATCAGGCAGGGGGAACCGTCTATGAGACGACAAGCAAGGCAATGTGGTGGCCACTGAGTGATTGAGAAATCATGGAGGACTTGCTTGCCAAGTGGAATTACCTGAACTTGAATGCGCTGGAGGAGAATCTATTTCGGTGTTAATAAAATGAGAACTAAGAACAGATGTGCTCAATAAATTTAATGATAGTCACAGAGCCGAGAATCAATTTTTTCAATTTGATTAGTTGATCCATTTTTTAAAGCTGTGAAAAAAAATGAGAAATGCTTTTCCTGCAGTCGTTTTTCACACAGACGTTAATGTCAGAATACAGTGGTTTCATGTGCCCGTGAGATTTTGGGGGGCTGGCAGCACATCTCCTAACAGATGATGCCAGGTAGCCCATGCTACTGCAGATACCATCCACAGCCACACACGAAGGGGCTTCTGGGACCATGCCCATCTTCCGGTTGGCACCGTGACATGTTCTGAGATGGCCCTGCATTCCAGAGGGGACCACAGGTGGCTGGGATACGTCAGTTAACATCACAGGGGAGCCCTCACCCATGAAAGAGCAAGCAACAGGCTATCTTGATCAGAGTATAAATGAAGCAGCACCAGTCACTGGTCCAATAAAAAACTCAGAGGACCCATTCTCATACCACTCAGGCAGAGCACAGACAATGACAAGTGATAGGGATGCCCGGAATAAAGGGCTGAGTTCATGGCACCCTTGAATAAAACAGCTACCTCATAAAAAAAGCATCCCACAAGGCAGGAAATGAAAAAGCATTCAGGTGACAGAATGTGCTTATATCTGTGTCCTGACTATATATCACCAGTGATTTTTAAAACTATTTCATCTAAACTAAAAAAAAAAATTACCCTTTCCCATAAACTGATTATTTACTATTCCTATTAATGAAATATGACAAAAACACATGATCAATAATGTATTTAACCTAATGGAGAATATATCCTGGCTTCTTCCTGTATAAGAACGTTAAACTTATATTAATGAAAAACAAAAATCTGAACTACAAAATTAAAAAAAAAAACCTCTATTTTAAAGTCAATTAGATAGGGGGACTAGCCTGGTGATCCAGTGGCTAAGACTCCACGCTCCTAATGCAGGAAGCCCAGGTTCGATCCCTCATCAGGGAACTAGATCCCACATTTTGCAACGAAGAGTTTACGTGCTGCAACTAAAGATCCTATAAGCGGAACACCTAAGACGTGGTGTAGACAGATAAATAAAAGTTTATAAAGTAAAATAAGTTCAATTAGAAAGATACTATTTGAATAAAAGTTTGCAACCAAAATAAGATTTTGGTCCTTGGCAAAACTTCTAAATTCTTACTAAAGATCTAGTAAGAATTTGGCAAAAAAGCTGAGCCTAATGAGATTCTGCCGAAAGTAGGTAAAAATTTTAATGAAAACCAAACTGAGGGCACAGTGCATTCTTATTGTGTTTTTTCAAGTTTCCAATACAATTTGTCTCAACTATAGCATCACTAGAAAAATGTCTGGTTAAAAATATTTAATATATTTCAAGTGTGAAGAATCTGCAAACCACATTTACAGTGGCACCGAGAATAATATTTAATAATGGATGTACTCAATATTCTAGAACCTGTGAGGAGCTTCTTCCCTCCAAGACGATGGCCAACAAACACTCCCAAGCTTAGAAGTGGTGTCTTTCATATTTAATGAAATACACAATCTCTGAGCCTCACTAAGTTTGAGACCCCTGCTCCAGTGCAAAGGAGGGTGTTCCATATGGTCTCTGTGGTTACATACACTGAATGTCTGATAAGCTGCTGCCAATATCTGCAAATAGTCACCGACCAAACAAGGGTAGTAAAAGAGAAGTTCTGACACTTAAAACTTCATTCTCATTTCCTTTTGCTCCCAAGCATCCACTTTATGCTTTCAGACCTGATCTTCTCCTGGGCAGCCCACCCAACTCTCCCACCTCCCCTGACGTCACCACCACCAGGTCCCCACTGGCCCAGCACCAGCGTCTCAGTTTCAGACACTCATTACACAGATTCCTCCTCCATGACTCGGAAGCTTTTCTGCTCCATCTCAGTCAGACCCTCTCCTTTCCCTAAAGCGCTGCTGTGTACACCGTCAGCACCACCTCGCTGAGTTTAGCACTTCATGTGCTTCTGCCTCCCTGAGTAGGTTTCACAAAAAGGAACTTACTCGCAAGTATTTTTAGAATTCTGTTAGCATCTCTAAGATTTCCCTGGTGGCTCAGCCGATAAAGCGTCTGCCTACAATGAAGGAGACCCGGATTCGATCCCTGGGTCGGAAAGATCCCCTGGAGAAGGAAATGGCAACCCACTCCAGTATTCTTGCCTGGAGAATCCCATGGACAGAGGAACCTGGCAGGCTACAGTCCATGGGGTCACAAAGAGCTGAACATGACTGAGCAACTTCCCTTTCTATCTTTCTTTAGCATCTCTACCATGAGAACTATAGAATACCACGTTTAGCAATAGAACTTGATCTGCAAGCAAGCTCCTTGTCTCCGGAGGATTTGTGAAGAGGAACACGCTTCTGTTACCAAATCCCCCAGCTCCATATTGTAGGATGCTGTCAAAAAGGAGAAGAGTCTTCTGTATACAAACCAAGAGTATGTTGGTTCATAGCACATGGGAGTCCATCCCTAGACAAAACATGTTGTCTCTTGTTTGTTGATATGTCTGCTCTTTAGTGAAGTGAGAAAAAAGTGTGGCTTTCAAGAGGGGGGAAAACACACTCAAGAGTTTTCTGGTTCTAGTTCTAGCTTTTCTCGTGATTTATGAGAAGCTCCAATACTCTGGCCACCTGATGCAAAGAGGTGACTCATTGGAAAAGATCCTGATGCTGGGAAGGATTGAGGGCAGGAGGAGAAGGGGGAAGCAGAGGATGAGATGGTTGGATGGCATCACTGACTCAACGGATATGAATGTGAGCAAACTCTGGGGACAGTGAAGGACAAGGATGCCAGGCGTGCTGCGGTCCATGGGGTTGCAAAGAGTCAGACGTGACAGCGACTGAACAACAACGAGAAGTCTCTTAGCAGGGTGTCATGGTCAACAGACAGCTAGTAAATAATGATGGGCTCACTGAGCACAAGTCATATGTCTATTGGTTTCCCTTAAAAAGTCAGTCATGGATAAACTTATTCAAAAAGGAAATGGATGGAATCATGAAGTTACAACGAATCAAAGCCAATCAATCAATCAACAGCATGGAGCTGGAAACCAATGTCCAATTTTGTGGGGAATTAAACTAAGAAAATGTTTTCAAATGAGGACAGTCATCCCATTTACAGAAACCGAAGCATGGTCAGTGTTTATTCAGCACTTACTATCTACCAAGTACCATTGTAAGGGGGAACAGGGAAGAAGGCTTCTAAGAAGTGAGTGAGTGTCCCCACCCACCCAGCTGTGGGCTTGCTTCAGCCCGTGATTAAGAGAAGTTCTGAGAAGGGGTATCTGAATGGAGTATAGAATACCCACAGAAGACTTTGTGGAGTCCCTGGGTATTTATTGGATTTTTCTTTAGGAAACCAGGACAAAACTGTAAACATTTATCTGAGTCTCTGTGGGGTTCCAGACACCATGGCAAATGCTGGAAATCTATTAATGAATAAGTAACAACTGAAATTAATGGACGCTTACTCCTTGGAAGGAAAGTTATGACCAACCTAGACAGCATATTAAAAAGCAGAGATATTATTTTGCCAATAAAGTCCGTCTAGTTAAGTCTATGGTTTTTTCAGTGGTCATGTATGGATGTGAGAGTTGGACTGTGAAGAAAGCTGAGCACCGAAAAATTGATGCTTTTGAATTGTGGTGTTGGAGAAGACTCTTGAGAGTCCCTTGGACTGCAAGGAGATCCAGCCAGTCCATCCTAAAGGAGATCAGTCCTGGGTGTTCATTGGAAGGACTGATGCTGAAGCTGAAACTCCAGTACTTTGGCCACCTCATGTGAAGAGTTGACTCATTGGAAAAGACCCTGATGCTGGGAGGGATTGGGGGCAGGAGGAGAAGGGGACAACAGAGGACGAGATGGCTGGATGGCATCACCGACTCAATGGACATGTGTTTGAGCAAACTCCGGGAGTTGGTGATGGACAGGGAGGCCTGGTGTGCTGCGATTCATGGGGTCGCAAAGAATCAGACATGACTGAGCAACTGAACTGAACTGAACAACTGAAAAGAACTCCGGACTAGAAAGGAACTAGACCAATGAACACACAAGCCTTACTCGTATACTAAGGGCACACTACATGTACCTTGTAGGGATATTTGGTCTTTTGAATCTAGCACCGTTATCTAAATTTTCAGATGAATCCACTTGAGGGGTCATGAACAGAGGAAGAGAAAGATGACACCAATGCCTTTTTGGATTGAGAGATAGGGCATGACAATTCAGAAAACATCCTATGAGTACTGGGGAAAGTCTTGACAGACGTACTTCATCTCAATTCATAGAGGAGGTCTCTGATCCCCTCCCAAGAGGAGTTTAATCAGCCACGAAGCCAGGCAAGGACTGCAGTTTCCAGGGATGTCTCAGGGTCACTGCAAAGCTACTGTGTGATGACAATATTGTGTGATGACAATTTGAAATAGAAAAAACAGAGACAAATTAAAAGGAAGGACAAAGTAGGAATAAATAACAGAGACATCATCAACAGTAATCAGTGCTCTGTGCAGCTGAGTCAGAAAACATGTTTTAAGGGCATATTGACATTGAAAATCCCCCATGACTGACATGAACACACTTGAGATGCAAGTGCCAGGGTGAGACAGAGCCAAAAACCCATCAACACGGATCCAAGCACATTTATATCCTATTTCATGGTCTGATTTACTTACACTATGAAATTAATCTTTTCCCCATGTTATCGCAAACTCTGAAAATGAGTTGATTTGACAAACTAGAAAATAGAGATAAAAATAAGAAGAATCTCCACAGGCACAGGAAATTCCCATTAATATTTTGGCACTGATTCTTCCAAAGGTGTCAATCATAAGTTTTTTTATTCTTTCTTTCTTGAGAAAGTCAAGAGTGTTAGTTAAGAACAGAGGGAGAAAATCTGAAGCTGGATTTGGACTATGAGATATATAATGTTAACCCCCAGGATAGATTTTTTATGCATATTTAGGTGAAAGTGCTCATCACCCAAAATATGATAACCTCATCCAAATTTTATACTAGCATCTTGATATGGTGGTGGTGGTGATTTAGTCACTAAGTTGTATACGACTCTTTGTGACTCCATGAACTATAGCCTCCCAGGCTCCTCTGTCCATGGGATTCTCCAGGCAAGAACACTGGAGTGGGTTGCCATTTCCTTCTCCAAGGGATTTTCCTGACCCAGGGACCGAATCCATATCTCCTGCTTGGCAGCCAGATTCTTTACCACTGAGCCACCTGGGAAGCCCAGCATCCTGATATAGAAACTTCTATATCTATCTATTTATATTAATATAAATATGTGTGTTTCAAACAGAGTATCCATTTACTATAATTCTTGCAACTGGCTCTATCATTTGTTCCCTGCTGTCCAAGATAAAGGGTGCCTTGTGGTACTATTAAGAAGTAATGATATCAAGGTGAACCCCCCGAGAGGAAGGCCATTTACTATGACCCCCAGAAGGATTTGTCTTAATTAGTAGCTTGTGAATAGGTCTTAGACAAACTACCACAACAAAAACATCTGTGAGTGGCCCACTCGAGACTTTTCCTCTCACGCGGACTTCTTAGTTTAAGGGCCCAGCCTTTTTCATGAGGCAAAAATCCCTGTAGTGAGATTAGATCTGGAGGTGGTAAGTCAAAGCAGAATGCGGTGACTATGCAAACACAAAAAGAATACACACTTACTTCTTACCAATATTACTAAAAAGACAAATTTTGGAATCATAGAATTTGAAATCGTTTCTAAAGGTCAGAAAAAGGTACATGTTGCAATGTTATTTTAGTATGGAAAAAGTGGAATTAACTGAATATTCACAAGGAATGAATGAATGATGACATAGCCATAGGGACAAAACATTCTCTAGCTGTTAAAAATTATATTTCCTAGCATGAATATTTCAATCTAATGTATTATATATTTGTATGTCCATATGCAGATAATTATATGCAAATTATTAATGAGTATTAGAAAAGAAGCAAATACAGAAAACTGAATTGTGTGAAAGCTGACAAAGCAGTGGTACATAGAAGGAAATGGAGAGTTTCATTGAAGAAGGTGGCACAAAGGCTAAGTGAAAGACGATGGATTAGATACAGGACTCAAGCAGAAGGTCACCCTACACCCACCGTGACAAACGAGGGGGCAGACAATATAGGACACAGGCAGGTAGCCTGGTAAATGCTGTGGAGGTTTGACTTGATTAATTTTCAAATTGAGATATAACTGACATACAATATTATATTCATGTCAGGTACATAACAGTGATTTGATAATTTCATACATTATAAAATGATCACAATAAACCACATATTGAATGAAATTTAAAAACACATTGGAAACATTCGAAAACTTTAAAACTATAATGTTACACAGGAGATTTACTGAAACATGCGTTAAAGGAGAGCAAATTTTTCTGGCATAATGTGCCCCGTTCCAGCTCTCCCGCTGTCAAAAATACTTCCCCATCTTGTCTGTTTCCTTCCAGGGCTGTGTTTGGGGCCATGGCTCCCGCAGCTGTACCAATAATGTGATTTTGGAACTCAACCAGAAAATGGAACTTTGCCCCGAACTCAAATCTAACATAAAAATGTCACAAACACAAAAACAGTAAGTCTAGATTATCCCAAATTCCTGTCTGTCTGGTCACAGGTTTTTAACAAAACTACATCCTGCTGCTTTCCATTTAATTCTGCCTCTGGCAAAAGCATTTTATGATGTCATGAAATACACAGCTTATTGGTATGGATTCTATTTCCTTTTAATTTTTTTTTATATGAAATACTGATGCAGTTCTCTTCGTTGGCTTCAGAGTCCATGTAGATCCCATTTGGGTTTACAAAAGCATCAAAAATCAATGTAGCAAGGAGGAAGACGGAACCATTAAGGGAGAAAGCTTACTGACCGAGAAACAGGAAGTAGCTGAAGATATTCAGCCATCACTTGCACGTACCTGTCACCTATTCCCACCAACGAAGAGAAGGGCTTCAGACACATTGAGCCCAGTTGGCCTTTAACATCTGGGAGATAATGTTTAAGGTAATTTAAAATCTCCCTGGTGGCTCATTATAAACTGGGTAGAATCTCTTGGGGAAAATCAGCCACTGATGGAAAATTCAGATCCCTTCTTCCTCTTGTCTTCCACTTCTTCCTATTCTTTTCCTCCTTCCCTTCCTGTACTGAAATGACTTATTTTCCTTTTTGGATTCTTTTCAATTAACCTGAATTTCTCCTAGAAGATCCAAGCATCACAGAAGGAGGTTGAGGCCAGTTATGAGTGTTTTAAATACCAGCCTTCATCTCACCCACTTTGCAATAAACTATTTTAGGGAATATCTTTCATGGTATGCAGAAGGGGTGAATATCAACATGAGGAGGCGCAGATCTGTGTGTGGCAGGCAAGTTCCCTAGAGATTTGTATTTGTGACTGCCTACCATCACTCTAACCTTCAGAATGACTGATGGGACGTGTTTTCTTCCCTTTCTTGGATCGCAAGAGAGAACTTACTGATATTTACAGTGATGAAAACAAATGACCAAACCTGGCAGTTTTCATCTAGAGTCAGTTCACAATTACCCACTCGTAAGCCTGTGGATTTTCCATGGCCAATTTTCAATTCCAAAAGGTTTCTCCTGATACCTTCTATCCTTCAGGGTTATTTTCCCTTCATTAGTCAGTTACTGCTCAGGGACTACCAATGACATTTAATATCAGGTTAAGCAAACTCCGAAGGAAGATAAATTGGCAAGAAAAATCACAGTGCATACAAAGCACAAAGAGGAATGTTTTTGGAACATATCATCTTTTGTATTATCAACACCACCACCTTCTAAATGCACAATGCCTTATAGGCATTTGGAAACTCTGAAAATTTTCTTTGTATATCAGATTCAGAGAAATGGATTTGGCTATTTTCAAGTGTTTTACAATTAATTAATTTATAAGTGATTCGAAGAAAATCTATTCTTCTGTCACCTGATAGTCATCTTTTAACCGTTGCACCATGAGGTGATGGGAAGGAAATAAGGAAAGAAAGCTAAAAAGCAGTTCACTTTGCTACTTAATAGATCTCTGGAAGAATGCTGGTAAATTCAAGTTCAGACTAGAAGGTAGACTAAAATAAGATTTCTCCATGTTCTACCTTGGAATTTCAATTATTTTTATGTATTCCTTGGCTTCTGCCACTATGAATAATCCAGAACTAGCTAATATGAAGGCAGCAATGAGATTCAGTACATTTCAAGGAACAAAAGAAATGAGGATAGAACTAAAGGAAAATGATGAATAGCTCCAACTTTGCAAAATCTAGAAGTTGAAGTGAAAACAATTAATTTCCTTTCACCTCCTATAGCATTTATACCTACATCACGAATTTGGCACTGGGCCCACACTGGCTTGCGCCATTGCTGTTGTTAGTAATAATACTGATCTACAAAGTTCTAGGCTATGTTGGGCACCTTTCAAACAATGTTTCTAAGGCTGACAACAATCCTGGAAGACAAGTATTATTGTTTCAACTTTACTGGTAAGAAAGCAAAAGTTCAGGGCTAAGTAACCTGCTCAAGGCCATCAAAGTCCCTTGGGTCATTACTGGCATAAGGGCTTGACCAGAGAATAGTTGACCTGCAAACCCTCTCCATATATGGCAGGGGAACTGGTTACAGGAATCTCCTTCCTAACAAGGCCAAAGAGTTGGACACAACTTAGTGGCTGAACCACAACAACGAGACTGTAAGCATCTGACGGAGGGTAGGGTTGGAATCCCTAGTAGGACACAGAACTAGAGGTTCCTTATTCTTGCATCATTCATTCTCGCCTGAGCAGTGCTCAGTAAGCGCTATTGATTGTGGCTCCATCTTGGTAGGGGAAGTTTGATTTGATTCGGTGTCATTTTTGTCTCTATAGAAAAGTCAGATGCAGCAACGCAGCTGCTCTGTGTGGGGAGAGCAGTGATTTTGCTACCAATGGTACAGACTGTGTTGGCTAATATAATAATTTTAAACACGTACACAACTCTGTGCTGCTATCGGTAATAGTCAAGTAATACACGTACCAACCCATCCCAGTGCCCACCAGGAGCAGAAGCAGGGGACAGACTGCATCATCCCAGCAGTAATTAAGTATCATTGCCAGTGTGATGAGGGCGGTCAGGGTGCCTCGCTCCACTCTAAAGATAGATTTGTCAGCAAGAGAAACACCGCAACCTGTCACTATTCACGGGCGTGTAATCTCCTGAAAAGCAGGGGTCATTCTGAGCCCCTTTTATAGAATAGAAAGAAATGCTGCCATATCAGGGTGTCTCATTTCAAAAGAGAAAAAAAAAACAGCAGAGCTCCTCGATGGATGGCTCTGCTTCAATGATTTTAAACAACTGGGTAGCCCTAAATAAAAGACTGAAATTGTGTCTCTGCTTCGGAAAAATCACTAAAATTTTGTTTGAATATTCTTGTGAGCTCATTCAACAGTACTTAACCAGCAAAGTGAAAGTGTTAGTCACTCAGTCGTGTCCGACTCTTTGCAACTCTATGGACTGTAGCCCACCAGGCTCCTCTGACCACGGGATTCTCCAGGCAAGAATATGGGAGTGGGCTGCCACTCCCTTCTCTGGGGGATCCTCTTGATCCAGGGATCGAACCCAGGTCTGTTGCATTGCAAGTAGATTCTTTACCATCTGTGATACCAGGGAAGACTGCAATATAAACAATGCCACCTTCTGAGGCAGTCACTGCTTCCACATGGGTCACCACTCAACTCTATAGATGGGTATGTGCCCTTTTCACCCAAAGGACAATGATGAAATTTGAAGTCTTTCTGAGAAACTAAGCATATAATCTTGGAAGCTCTGGGGAACTATCATACAGACAAAACCAGTCACTCCAAAAAGTCTTCCAAAAATTGCTAAAACTGATAAATGAACCATTGGTCAACTTGGGCCAAACTATATGCATTTCCTACATTATTCAAGAAACAAATGGAGATGGAATAGACACTCCTCAATTCTCAAAAACTCTTCATTGCCTTTGGGACTTGATTTTTAGTAGGCAAAAGAGCATCTCTCCATTTTCAGCAGACAAAGCACGTGCTTTGGACGGGAACTCTCCCGTCCTGCTCCAGGAGCACTGGCTTCCTCAGAGACTTTGGCTAAAAAGCACTTAACCTTCTTGCACTTTAGTGTGTCCAGCTGTGAAATAAGAAAGATAATGACAACAACAATAATAAAGCTCAGGACCTACATACCTCACTGAAGGGTTCTATGAATTAAACATACTGGGCTTGGGAAGTGCTTTTACGCTGTAAAAGCACCTAACACTCAGCAAATCCCCACGTTAATGTAATATACATGGTCCACAGGATTTCACCAGAGGCTGTGTGGCACACAGCTTTGCAGGTGACTTGGTAGGTAAGTAAGGCTTTAGGTAACATTAAAAAGAAATGCGTTCTTGGGCTTCCCTGCTGGCTCGGTGGTAAAGAATCTGCCTGCCGATGCAGGAGATGCCTGCTGGATCCCTGATCTGGGAAGATCCCACATGTCGAGGAGCAACTAGGCCCATCTGCCATGACTACTGAGCCCACGTGCTCTAGAGCCCATGCTCTGCAACAAGAGAAGCCACTGCAAGGAGAAGCCTGGGCATTGCAACTAGAGAGTAGCCCTCGCAGCAACGAAGACCCAGCACAGTCAAAAATAAATAATGAAATAAGTAAAATAATAATACTAAAAAAGACATACATTCTTTAACTGCTTTGGCTGTTTATCCCAGGGAGGACCAGGAAGAAAAGCAATTTTAAAACATCAGATCCAGTTCAGTGAGAATTATGACTGTCTAAGTAAACCATGAGACTCTGACAGTTTTAAATCAAGCTCTGAAAAGAAATAATGGATAGCTGTGAGGTGATGCTCCATTTTATGCCAGCAATTTACTCCCCTTTTCAGTCCTGCCCTTAACGCAATCACAATGACCTCTTCGCTCACGCTCCACCATAACCTGTCCTTCTCTCCCAACAAAGATGAAGTTTCTGAAGCAAATTTCTCAGGTGAGATAAACCCTGCTTCTATCAGCCTGGCCACGTGGGGAAAATCTTAACTATCAAAGGAAGTCATAATTATTTTGTTAGGTGATGTAATACATATTAATCGTAATGAACTTTAAGCCGATATATGGTCCCCATTAGATTGCCAGTGTAGGTGCCAAGCCTTGGGCTCTTGCCTCCCAGAAGAGTAACACTGATCAAGTAAAATGCTCCTGTGTTCCGTGGCCATGAATGGTACTTATTAATTTAAAAACAGTGCTTAGATATTTATTATAATGCAAGGTTTCAAAAATACATTATCAGTACACACTACTTGGTCTCAACACGTGTGACTACAGATATCACTTTAGATTCTATGTGCTTCATCATGAATGTGGAAGACATGAATAAAAACTACCTTGATGGAAATGTATTCAGTTTATGTGGCTCCTGTGCCATCTTTTTACCTCTTGGGTTACTTTTCTTTCCCCCTTCTCTCATGACTGACATCATTTAAACACTCCCATCTCTCCTTTCCTATAAAGACAGTTGTTCTGTTGTTCGGTCGCCAAGTTGTATTTGACTCTTTGAGACCCCATGGACTGCAGCACGCCAGGCTTCCCTGTCCCTCACCATCTCCTGGAGTTTGCCTACATTCAGGCTCATTGAATCGATGATGCCATCCAACCATCTCATCCTCTGATAAAGACAGATCTGCCAACAAACTGTTCAATCCTAGGTGGCTTTTTTTTGTTTTGTTTTTTGTTTTGGCTTGGAGGGTTATGTGGCACCTCTTCAAGTGGTTGTGATTGGTGCTCACACTGCAACTGGTTTGCAAGCGTCCTTGCATGCCAGTGACCGAGCCTACCAGCATCAAAGCGACACACTAACCATCGGGAGGTCTAGGGGCTGCGCACCCTGAGGGACTGCTTTGCAAAGCTGACAGCGCCTTCTGCTTCCAGTGTTAAAGAACCTTCTGGATGGGCCACTGACCTAGCAGACAGGGACCTGGGTTCTAGTCCCAGGGTGAACCCTGAGCAGAAGCAGGACCCTGGACAAGGCACTTCAGTTCCCTAAGCCACCAACATTCTTTTTTTTTTTTCTTTTTCAGCTTTCTTTTTTTTTTTTTTATTTTTTATTTTTCCAGTGGGTTTTGTCATACAGTGATATGAATCAGCCATGGATTTACATGTATTCCCAATCCCGATCCCCCCTCCCACCTCCCTCTCCACCCGATTCCTCTGGGTCTTCCCAGTGCACCAGGCCGGAGCACTTGTCTCATGCATCCCACCTGGGCTGGTGATCTGTTTCACCATAGATAGTATACATGCTGTTCTTTTGAAATATGGCACCCTCACATGCCACCAACATTCTTAACACCACAACTTGGGACTTGTGCTAGACAGTAGGTCCTTGTTGGTTATCGATTTTAAACATAGTGGTGTGTATATGTCACCTGAAACTCACACAACACTGCTACCAACTACAGTCCAATATAAAATGAAAATTTCTTTCAAAAAGTTAAACTCAAAGATCTTTCAGCTCCATATTATTTCAGAATATGTGTGTATGTGTGTGCATATATATATAATATGATCCCATATATACATATGTAATATATATATAATATGATATTTCAGAATATGTGTGTATGTGTGTGCATATATATATATATAATATGATCCCTTATATATATAATATGATCATAAACATGGTTTTTTAAGATATGCTAAAGGAATGGAGAAAACTGCTGTTTTTTTTTTTTTATGACTGATCCTGATTTTCTATACAACCTTTGAAGAGTTAAAGTATAAACTGTTTAGAATCCACCAAAAAAAAAAAAAAATCCAAAAAACAGTTCACATAAAAAAGAAAAGGTAACAGCCATGAAATTGAAAGCAAACCAACAACTGAAATAAAATTCAAACTACCATTCCTATACAGAAGTTGGAAAGAACAAATAAAGGAATAACAGCTAACGTGATGGATAACATGATGGAATACGGAGGATCCTGTGGGGGGAACGTGGCCGCTTCTTCCTCCTCTCTTTTTCCTATTCATTGATCCACAAAGATGCACGAACTGCTGAGGCACTTTTTATGTCCTGATTAGAGCTGCAATACAAGTACAAACCAAGAGGGAAATAAGTCCACACAAGCTTGAGAGGGGAACATACCAGGTGGACAAAATCAGAGAATCTAAAGGGTTGGATGGATGAAGCAGCCTCATAAAATACCCCAAAGAGAGACTATTCTAGTTTTGCCAGTGGTAGGGTATTCCTCAGGTGTATCAGTCTCCATGTTAATTCCATCTCCACTCTGGGGGAAAAAAGAAAAATGATGCTAGATGCAATGAATACTGATGTGCTGGAGTGTTTAGGAAAAGAAAAGGACTACAGCAAATAAGCAGTCACTAATATTGGAATTACAGCTACATCTGTGGCCATGTAATTAGCTGGAAAGCTCAGCATCTGTCACAAAATTGCAACAACGATCTGTGAACTGATAACACTAACAATTAAAATAATAACACCACAAAGCCTCAAGAAGCTTTAATTATTCATTTAATTTGGAAAGTAAAGCTGGAGAGGACAGCCACTAAAGATCCAGCTTTTATACTCGTTCCTACTTATTTGATTCTTGAAATTTTTCTATTGTTCATGTGATCCTCTACTGTATTTAATGAGCCCTGATTTTCCTGCAAGTCTTACCAAAAAAAAAAAACAACAACAAATTTTGTGTTCAATCCCTGTATTTCCAATTACATCAGGCATGTGGGCAAATTGTTAGCTCTCTAAAACAGACAATCAACTCCAACTTCACTAGAATAAGGACCACTTTGGTATTTAATGCACTTAAACAGTGCAATTAAAATAAAGACAGTGACTGCTGTGTGCTTCTAAATGTAGTCGACAAACATTTGTGAGTCTTCCCATGCACATATAAACTACCCTTAAACTTTACAATCAAGAAGAAGAAAAGGAATGAGCAACAGATACAATACAGTCTGCTCTGCAATAATGCCATGGAGGTGTTACAAATTTTGAGCCCTAAGCAAGGAGGGCAAAGGGGTGACTTCTGATTGGAGATCAAAGAAAGGCTTAGGGCAGAGGTGGCATTTGAAGTCATTCTTAGCCTGGGCAAAGAGGGAAAGTGACATTTCTGACAGCTGGGTGAACATGAAGGGTAACTCAGAGGGACAAGAAGAGCAGAGGGAGCTTGGGAGATATGGGGAATGGCTGCAGCCAGCTGAAATCATAGATATAAACCAGAAAGGGAGGTGGAGGATGGGTTACATTGGGGGCTGGTTTAAAGAGTTTGGATTTTACTTAGAAGTCAAGAAGTAAGTCGTAAACATTTTAAAATTGGGGAGCCACAGTTGATCATGATTCTTTAAGGATTCTCTGTCCCATAATAATGGGCAGGGCCAATTTTGAAGGAAATCTCTGGTGTTCACCTGGTGGAGGGGGGAAGGAAGGTGTTAGTTGCTCAGTTGTGTCCATCTCTTTGTGACCCTGTGGACTATAGCTCGCCAGGTTCCTCTGTCCATGGGACTCTCCAGACAAGAATACTGGAGTGGGTAGCCATTCTCTTCTCCTGGAGACCTTCCCGACCACAATAATAAACAGTCTAAGAAGAACTTGATGAGGACGTGGCATGGAGATAATGGGAAAGAAGAGCAAGACGCTTCCTCCTAGAGCGGGTCGGTCCAATACAACTTCCCGTGATGATGGAAACACTCTACACCTGCCCTCTCCACTGAGGTCGCCACAGTCACACATGCCCAATCAGGACTGCAATGTGATGTGTGTGAGAGTGTGTTAGTGTGGGTTTCCCTGGTGGCCCAGATGGTGAAGAATCCGCCTACAATGCAGGATACCTGGACTCTATCTCTGGGTCGGGAAGATCCCCTGGAGCCGGAAATGGCAACCCACTCCAGGACTCTTGACTGGCAGGCCACAGTATATGGGGTCGCCAAGAGTCGGACACGACTGAGAGGCTAACACTTCACACTTCAGTGTGACGGAAACGGAATTTTAAATTGTATTAGGGTTGGGATGATCCCCTGGAGAAAGGAAAGGCTACCCACTCCAGTATTCTGGCCTGGAGAATACCATGAATGTATAGTCCATGGGGTCACAAAGAGTCGGACATGACTGAGCAACTTCCACATTCCACATGCATCTTGTGACTACTGTATTCAACAGCACAGTTCTCAAGCAATAAAGGCTGCACAGTAAGATATCAAAAACAAAGAGAAATAGTATTAAAAATATTTAAGTAACAGAAGGTAGAAATTTACACACTTTTTGTAAGTTCCCCCAAATGTTGATCTGAGTCAAGTGCTTGTTAAAATACATTGAGCTGTGACCTTTTTGAAAGCAAAAATAGTTTTCTTTCCATCTTTCTGTCTCTTAGTCCTTAGTACAGACCTGAGCACTGTAAGTACTCAATAAACAACTCTGAATGAATACAGGAATGAGTTCACGAGTGAACACACTATGTGCATGCAGGTCAGAGTTCACCATTCAAAGAGCTGAGTGCATTAAGACATTAGGCAAATCCTTAATGGGTGAAGGACACCAAGTATGGGCTATTTCCAGAGCTTCATTCCTTGATTGCTCTAAAACTCGAGATTCTAGAGTATGTGGACAGAAACATCTGGAGAACTGAAATTTCATTTTTTTTAAGCAAAATTGGTGTTGTTACTTTTCTCAAGAGTTTTAGCAAAGCCAAAAGAATTCATATGAATGATGGAAACTGAACACCATCATGCATAATGCTTTTAGAAAGCTACTTTCTGCTTCTTAAAGCAGTATGTATTTCTTATAGAAACTCGAATATATTCACATAATAAAGGAGAAAATAAAATTATCTATATTTCTAAAACCAGAGGTACTCACTGTTGAGGTATCATTGTTAGCAAACCAAACATAGGTTTGCTCACCTGCTCTCAGCAAACCTAATATACTGACACAGGATGGTGGTGAAGGAAAGTGCAACATTTACTGCAGGGTACCAAGCAAGAGTCTGGCCAGCTCATGCTCAAAAGACCCCAACTCCTTGATGACTTTCAGGGACGGGTTTTTAAAGACAGGATGAGGGGCAGGACTTTCAGGTCCAGTGGTTAAGACTCTGAGCTTCTACTGAAGGGGGAATCAATTCAATTCCTGATCAGCCATGCCTTTTGGGCTCAGTCACTAATGCTGTCTGACTCTTTTGCAATCCCATGGACAGGGGAACCTTGCAGGCTATTGTCCATGGGATTTTCCAGGCAAGAATACTGGAGTGGGTTGCCATTTCCTCCTCCAGGGGATTTTCCTGACTCTCGTCTTATGCATTGCAGGCAGATTCTTTACTGCTGAGGACTGGGGCTTCTCAAGTGGTACTAGTGGTAAAGAACCCGCCTACCAATATAGGAGATATAAGAGACACAGGTTCGATCCCCAGGTCCAAAAGATCCCCTGGAGGAGGCCACAGCAACCCACTCCAGTATTCTTGCCTGGAGAATCCCATGGATACGGAAGCCTGGCAGGCTATAGTCCATAGGGTCGCAAAGAGTCAGACATGACTAAAGCAACTCTGCATGCACGCATGCATGCACCTGGTCAAAACAAAACCAACATAAATAAATCTCATTAAGACAGGGTGAGGGAGACAGTCTTGAAGTGCATGATCAGCTTGTGGACATGGACATTCTTCTGATTGACCAGTTGTGAGGTAATTGGAATGCAACATCATCAACCTTCTGGTTCCAGCCAGCCTGGGGTCTACATGCTGGTGGTCAGCATACAATTACTTTTTTTTCCAGCTGGTGGGTTTCAATATCTGCATAATAGCTCAGGCATATAGCTCAGGTTATCTATAGCCTTTGAGAGGAACTAAAGGTTCTTGACTTGGTTTGATAACTAAACTATTATTATTTTGTCTTGCTTGACTGTTTTCATTTGCTTCTATGATTAGATCTGATCTTTGGAACTCCCAGAAGGCTAGTTTCTCTACAAACAAGAGGCAGGTGCAGGAAATGGGGCTGTCTGTTCCAAGGAGACATCGCTGAGTTCTGCTCATTACAATCCCCCCTTTTATCTGATACTCTTCAATCTTGAGGAGGACCAGGTACAGAACAGGAAAGCAAATAAAATTTTGGATAGAGAAGTTAATCATAAACTTGGCATAGTAACTTGGTTTTAAGGGGACCCATTTTTATTATTATATTTGTCTTTTTTTTCTGTATGTGTTTACACATATACATAAACCTTTTCTCCACAAAAAGTAAATCTTCATACCATGAATTATGTCAACATTCTTGTAAATAATTTCCATAGCCACATAACATTCTGTTGTGTGAAAATGCCATGATCTACCTTTACTGTTGAACACACACATTGTTTCCAGTCTTCCAGAATGCCATTTGGAAATTTATATTGAGACTTTAAAATATCTATAGCCTTGACTTGTTACTCCACTTCTAGGAAAATGTCTTAAGGAAAAGAAAAAATGGGCATCAAAAAATTATTTATAATAGTGTAAGACTGGGACTTCCCAGGTGATCCATCCAGTGGTTAAGAATGTGCCTTGCATTTTAGGGGATGCAGGTTTGATCCCTGGTCAGGGAACTAAACTCCCACAGCAACTAAACCCACATGCCTCAACGAGAGAGTCCAAGAGCCACAAGGAAAGATTCCACATGACACAACAAAGATCCTGCGTGCCTCAACTAACACCCAACACAGCCAGATAAATAGCTAAATAAATACAAAAATAAGGTAAGATTGCTAAAAGATTTCAACATCAAATAATAATAGGTAATAAATTATGTTAAAATGAATACTATACAACTTGTAAGAGCTGTTTAAAAAAAACTGCAAGGCAGAAAACATAAAAGTAAACAAAAAACCCATATAATATCAAATTACATAGGTAATGTAAGTACCAGGTTTTAAATCAAAATGTATACATAAAAGGGGGTGAGAATAATGTACATATCTTAATTGTGTGTGTGTATCAGTCCCTCAGTCATGTCTGACTCTTTGTGACCCCCCTGGGCTGTAGCCTGCCAGGCTCTTCTGTCCATTGGATTCTCCAGCCAAGAATACTGGAGTGGGTTGCCACATACCCTGCTTCGCGGGATCTTCCCAACCCAGGGATCAAACCTGAGTCTCCTATTTCTCCTGCATTGGCAGGTGGGTTCTTTACCACTAGAGCCACCTGGGAAGCCCCATATCTTAATTAAAAAATACTTTATTGCTGCAAGTGCTAACTGGTATCTAAACCTTCAGTGAGTTGTGGTTGTATCAGCAAAGATCACTGACCACAGATCACCATAAGAAATATAATACAGATGAAAACTCATGATATTGTGAGAATTACCAAAATATGATGGAGAGGCATGAAATGGCAAATGTTGAAAAATGGCAATAGTAGACTTGCTTGACTCGGGGTTGCCATGAACACTCTGTAAAAAAACAAACAACAAAAAAAACCCCACAGTATCTATGAAGCTCAGTAAAACAAAGCACAGTAAAATGAGGCGTGCCTGTGTTAGCAATGCTTGTCCTTGACCGAGAGACTAGAAAGCAACTATATGTGCTTCCACTCCCAATGTTTCCACATAGTGAAAGTTCTATGATAGAAACAATTTTCTCTTAAGGAGTCCACAGAGCGCTGTGGTCAAGACCAGAGGGTGCACTGATGCTGGCATTAATGTCGTCCGGGAAGACGTCTTAAGGACGCCGTGAGATAAGTTTCTCCATATTCCTATACAGAAAAGCAGGTGAGCAGGATTTCTAAGCAAGCAGAGACTTAACAGGGAGTCTGAACATGGTGAGTGTTTTCAACCCTCTTCAGAGAGGGGCACATAGATGTGGTGACCTTACTTAAAACCTGAGACAACAGTCATTGAATGTTAAGTTCATTCACTTCCCATTATAAAGGAAAATCATTCTGTGACCATGTCAGAGTCCTGGGGCGCCCTCAGGGGATTCTGCTAAGGGTGCCCCAGATACACCAGGCAGCTGGTGTTTGTTTAGACACCACCATGCTGAAACAACCATCCACATAAGCACAGCTAAAGCATGTTGGCCTCAAATGCTATTGTTATCACTTGTAGGACTATTGCTATCTGTTAGGGCTGCCTTTCAGAAAGCCGCTGGGGCTTCCCAGGTAGCTCAGTGGTATAAAGAATCTGCCTGCCAATGCAGGAGACACTGGTTCAATCCCTGGGTTGGGAAGATCCCCTAGAGGAGGAAATGGCAACCCACTCCAGTATTCTTGCCTGGATAATCCCATGGACAGAGAAGTCTGGCAGGCTATAGTCCATGAGGTCGCAAAGAGTTGGACATGACCAAAGCACCCTGCTTATTTAACTTATATGCAGAGTACATCACGAGAAACGCTGGGCTGGAAGAAACACAAGCTGGAATCAAGATTGCTGGGAGAAATATCAATAACCTCAGATATGCAGATGACACCACCCTTATGGCACAAAGTGGAGAAAAACTAAAGAGCCTCTTGATGAAAGTGAAAGAGGAGAGTGAAAAAGTTGGCTTAAAGCTCAACATTCAGAAAATGAAGATCATGGCATCTTGGACCCATCACCTCATGGGAAACAGATGGAGAAATGGTGGAAATAGTGTCAGACTTTACTTTTTTTGGGCTCCAAAATCACTACAGATGGTGATTGCAGCTGTGAAATTAAAAGACGCTTACTCCTTGGAAGGAAAGTTATGACCAATCTAGATAGCATATTAAAAAGTAGAGACATTATTTTGCCAACAAAGGTCCGTCTAGTCAAGGCTATGGTTTTTCCAGTGGTCTTGTATGGATGTGAGAGTTGGACTGTGAAGAAAGCTGAGTGCCGAACAATTGATGCTTTTGAACTGTGGTGTTGGAGAAGACTCTTGAGAGTCCCTTGGACTGCAAGGAGATCCAACCAGTCCATCCTAAAGGAGATCAGTCCTGGGTGTTCATTGGAAGGACTGATGCTGAAGCTGAAACACCAATACTTTGGCCACCTCATGCAAAGAGCTGACTCATTGGAAAAGACCCTGATGCTGGAATGGATTGGGGGCAGGAGGAGAAAGGGACAACAGAGGATGAGATGGTTGGATGGCATCACCGGCTTGATGGACAAGAGTTTGAGTAAACTCCGGGAGTTGGTGATGGACAGGGAGGCCTGGCATGCTGCAGTCCATGGAGTCACAAAGAGTCGGACACGACTGAGTGAACTGAACTGAAAGCAATTGAGCCACTAGGCTAGGCAGTTCACATTATTTTTTAACCATACACTTCCTCCTTTGGCAGTGAAAGTCACTCAGTTGTGTCCGACTCTTTGTGACGCCATGGACTATACAGTCCATGGTATTCTCCAGGCCAGAATACTAGAGTGGGTAGCCATTACCTTCTCCAGGGGATCTTCCCAACCCAGGGATCGAACCAGGTCTCCTGCATTGCAGGTGGATTCTTTATCAACTGAGGTATCGGAGAAGCCCAGTGGCAGATGAGGAAACATTAATAGCTTGTTAATTTCCCTCATTCTATATATGGGAAAACTGAAGGACAGACAGAGTAAGAAATGGCCTCAGAGATCTCTTTTTCAAGAAGCTTCCAAAGTGGACTTTCATCCCAGTCAGTCTGGCTCCAGAGCCTGACTCTTACAAGTCCTCTCTCTTCCCCATCAGCTTTACCATGCTTTTAACCTCCACTCTGAACCTTATTTGCATATTTAGCATTAAGGTTTCATACTTATCTATATTAATATGCAAAACATTTCTAGCTAATGTGAACAATCATCCCAAGAGCATCAAAACTGAAAGAGAAAATAATTCAACAAAACCCCCTTCCATAGTTAGAGCTCACTAAGTTATAGATTTTCTGGAGTACTCCCTTTGAAATGGATTCCATCGTCATTTAAGATTTAATTGGAATAAAATTTGCCAAACTTACTAGACTGTAGTAACTCACAGGAGAATAGAAGTGTGCAATGCCAAAAGGCATTTTTCTCTGAGATTCTATATGTTATTTTTCTAATGAGTTAGTTCAGATTTTTCCATGTTTATTAACCAATTGTATCACTTACTTCAAGAGCTGGAAGCAAGAAAGTGACTATGTGGCTATGAACTGTTGTACCTTTAAGCCACTATATTCCATGTGTCATCCTCAGGCATTTAGTTCGAACATGAAAGGACGGTACCCTGTTCTCCTACCCCAAATTGTCTGTGCTCTCCACACTCATACCTGTTGGTGGAAGGATGGAAAACAGTTGAACTCAATCACCTTCCGGGCCAAAAAAGAAAACAGACATTCAGAAACAGACACTGTAGATCAAACAGGGACAAGTCCAGTTTCCAAGTCCATTCACTGAACATTGGCTCAGGACCTTGTAATACATTTTATTAACAGAAAAACACATCTGGAGTCAACGGATTTGTTCATATTTCAGGTTGTCAGGCTCCCATGACTTTTACTACCAATCCCCAGTTTACCACCTCTTCTACTCTGACCTTTGATTTCATTTCATAGGATCCAGGGAATTTGGTCAATCAGTTATGGAATTTCTCTTATCATTTGCTTTATGATAATAATACCTTTCATGTATACTTTAATCACAGTTCTCAAAGCATTCATTGAGTGCTCATAACATTGCAGTGACAAGCATAGAAAGAAATGATGCCCATTTTAGACTGAAAAGACAAGAGTTGTGGCCCCATATTGAGAATGAACACATTTCCCTCCAACAACCATACTGGGATTTGTTTATAAGTATATGGTCATTCCATGACTCAAACCTTACAGCTTGCTTTGGGTTTGGCATGCTCAGTCATGTCTGACTCTTTGCGACCCCATGGACTGTGTAGCCGGCCAGGCTTCTCTGTCCATGGTATTTCCCAGGCAAGAATACTGGAGTGGGTTGCCATTTCCTCCCTGGGGGATCTTCCTGACCCAGGGATCAAACCCTTGTCTTCTGCGTCTCCTGCATTGGCAAGCAGATTCCTTACCACTGATCCATCTGGGTCTTACTACCTGTCAAAACCTGCTGGGCATCAAATTAATATTGATTATGTGCCTATGAAGTGCCAGACACTAAGCTTGGGCTGGGGAGATGAAGAACTTGGGATATAACTCAAGGATTTGTTGTATAAATAATCCCCAATTTATGCTATTGTCCAGACAAGGTTGGCACCAGCAGTGTGAAGGAAAGAGTTCAGCCTTCAGGAACCTACATGACCTGGAGTTGAAATTCTGGCTCAACTGCTTACCAATCACGTGAACTTGGGAGTTATTTTACCTTTCTGAGCTTCAGTTTCTTCACCCAAAGCCAATGAAAACAATCTCTCAGCGCAAACATACAGGGAAAATGAGATATTAGATTTAAAGCGTCTGGCACAAGATAGGTATTCAATTAAAAGTAACCCTATGGAAAGGGAAGATGAGAGGAAGAGGAAGATAAACATGCAGAACTCAGCCAACTCCATCTCTTGATACCTTGATGAGTCCAGTGTTACGAGATGGGATACAACAGATCCTAAAGAAGACTCGTTCAAAGCCCAGCACTTCAAAACCACACACATGCAGTCACGTTTATACCTCCCAAATGCAGAGAAGGACCAAAGGCATGAGTTCCAAAGAAAGATACCCCTCCTGCACACAAGACGAGTAACTCAGCAGCCTGCGTGCTAAGTCGCTTCAGTCGTATCCGACTCTTTCCAACCCCATGGACTGTAGCCTGCCAGGCTCTTCTGTCCAGGAGATTCTCCAGGCAAGAGTCCTGGAGTGGGTTACAGAGCTACAAAGAAGTGTGCAGCAGACTGGGTAGAGTAACTGCAGGAAGGCAAGCAATCTGTCATCAGTGAAAAGGCTAACGACATCCCATTTTAGAAAACATTGGCCCAGCTGGCCACTTCGGAGATCCAGAGGTCACTCCTGCCCTAAGTGTTTCCAGTGTCCAGCCGGGTATGAGGCACTAGTCCTGACTTTCCAGGAAACCCCACGCACAGCATGATGCCCAGAGTCCAGGACCACAGCCCTGGCAGCATCACTGTGGTGCAGGTTGCAGGTGGCCGCGTGAAACCTCTGTACTACCCGAAATCCTAACCCACCTCAATCCAAAATGCAGAAGCCCATCTCAAATCTAACTCCTGGCTAAAAAAACTGTGGAGCCAGAAAAAGAAAATTGAGCAATTAGACTTCAGTAGGGAATCTGGACTTAGTGATAGACCATTTCATTCATCATCCTGGGCAAGTAAACTGCTTTCCAAAGCTACCAACGGGCTTTCAGCCAAACCCCCACTTACTGCAGTCTCCGCAAGAGGCAGACCAGGGCATGATGTCAGGTTTTATGGTAATGCCAAGCAAAAGTAAGATAGGAAATTGGGTGATCACTAAACCACGGGGTCTAGTTACTGGCACTGACTGTGAAAGCTTTGGGGGGGGAAGGTCAAGGTGAAAGAGGTCTCAAAGAGCTGATTTTATTCTTGATTCATGGGCTCTATGTCACTAATGTCACACGATGGAGGGAGAGAAATGAAAGATGAACTCTCTTATTTATAGGATCTCTACCCAACGTCCAGTAGGAATTTCATGTCATCCCTTGAGATGCTCTCATACTACAGAGGCATGTGGGACCAAGAAGAGCAAAGTGTGCATTTTTAAAATATGTGGTTTAATTTTACCAGCATAATCTATGCCTCTTTTGCAACAAGTTCTTTTCTTACTTTTTTACAGTTGTGGGAAAAATCAATTTGGAACAAATGAATTTTTACTACTTGTATAGGAGTCCATCAGTGATAAGTCTTCCTGCTTTGTTTCGTATTTAATCTTCTGGTATTATGACAGCAATCCCAAAGATGGGGGGAGACGCGCATAGCTGTCTTTTCTCCACTTCCTTTAAAGTGTTAAGCATACCAGAGATGACGTTAATGGCCTTATCTGATTTGATTTGAGTAGCAATCTTTTAAAATTAATAACTCTGATGTCAGCTTCCCTGTCATGTTGCCAAGTTTAATTCCCACTTCTGCCACGATTAACACTCTAATGAAGACACTGTCTGATTTTACCACTAGTACACCCTTACAGAGCATCACTCTGCTCAGCTACAAAGCTTCTGTAGTGAATCACGATAAATCAACCCCAGTGAGAGTCCTTATCAGTTGCAAGACTAAAAACCACTAAACATTTCTATTTCTCTCTAAATCTGGATTGCCCCATGATGTATTTAACATTAAATCATCACTTTCATTTCCAAATGTTTCACTCTGTTTTAGGGGATTCTCCCTAAACCATTCCACAAAAGGTAAGTGATTTGGTTTCTGTTGAAGACCTAGAGGATAAGTGGCTTTCCCAAGAGAGGAGTTCTACAATGTCCAATCAAGAATTAATTGCGTCCATCAAACCCCGTCTCTGCCTCTACAATCTGAAATGAGTGAATAAAGATGTGGTATATAAACACAATGGAATATTACTTGGCTATAAAAAATAACAAAATAATGTCAATTGCAGCAATGTGGATGGACCTAGAGATTATCATACTCAGTGAAGTAAGTCAGACAGAAAGACAAACATCATATGATATCACTTGTAGGTGGAGTCTAAAAATAATGATATAAATGAACATATTGACAAGACAGAAATAGATTCATAGACATAGTAAACAACTCATGGTTACCAAAGGGGAAAGTGAAAGTGTGAGTCACTCAGTCATGTCTGACTCTTTGTGACCCCATGGACTGTAGCCTGCCAGGCTCCTCTGTCCATGGAATTTTCCAGGCAGGAATATTGGAGTGGGGTGCCATTTCCTTCTCCAGGGGATATTCCAGACCCACGGATTGAACCCAGGTCTCCCGCATTGCAGGCAGATTCTTTACCATCTGAGCCACCAGGGAAGCAGGGAGGGGATGAATTAGGAGTCTTTCCTTTTCCTCCCGTGCAGCATGAGCAAAAACAAAGGTGCTTATCTCACAGATAAGGGTTAAAAGTGGAGTGCTTCTCCCATACTCAGCATACAGTAGGTGCACAGTAAATGCTGTTATTCCTACTGGTGCTGTTATTGCTGTCAGCAACAGGAAGTCAATGGTCTTCCAATTTCCTGACCAGGATTCTTTTAATTCAGCCACTATATCTCTTATGTGAATATATCTTTCATTATAATGCCAGCCTATACTACTATCCTGTCTCATATCTCATTCTATTTATTCTCTTTTACTACAAGGTTCAAAATTATATTTGATCAGCCCAGAATATTTTCCTTCTGTGACAGAATGTGGTTTTCTCCTTTAGCCTAATTTAGTTAAGACTCAATTTTCACAAAGTCTGCATTAGAGCCAGGAAAACACTTGGTTTGAAATAGCCCCACTTCCTTTCCCCCTGACAATTAGTAACGATTTTCCTACAAAATATATTGAGGTTTCCCATAGGGTCCATCTCAGTTGAATGGAATTCTCAACCGTATCACCACCATGGAAGATGACTTTTGGTGACATTTCACAAAAACAAGAGGAAAATAAGATCCACTGTTCCCTGCTCTCTTTCATTTACCCCATGAAGTGTGCAGGCCAGGAGCTTCCTCTTCACGCGGTCATGGAGTTTCAGAAGAGGCATCCACCACGTATTCAAAACTTGACAAGGGGCTGGCCCACAGAGAGCAAGGGCAGAGAAGCAGGATGCTAAGGAAAATAGGAGCCAGGAGTCAAGCAATTAACATTTTTTTTCATGCTTCACTGTAATTAGCCAGATCAAAGGGGACCTGGGCTTACAGAATTCATCAGCTCTGTGCCTCTCTGAGGACAGTTAGCAAATAGTCCTGTAAACTTTCAGTATGGCTAATTGTCCACAGGCAGACTTTGTTTTCTTGTAAATCACTCCTTTGTGAATCCTTGACCAGTTATTCACATCCTGGAGTGCTGTACTTGAGAACAGTTGCAGGACACATGTAGTTCCCGTGTCCTGGGTATCTCTTGTGTGTTGCAGGTGGCCCAAGAACACCCCAAACCCACTCTGCAAGGTAGGCACTCGGGTTCCAAGTTCTGTGACTGTTGCCTCATTGTTAGGCAGTGGTAGGAACCGAACTCAAATCTTTCCAAAAGCCTGTGATTTGCAAAGGTCCCTGATCATTAAAGAATCCTCTGTGCTGCTTATTAAAAATACACTTTTTAAGTCAGGCGATCTGGAGTGAGGCTAAGAAATAGGATCTTTAAAAAGTTCCAAGTGATTCCTATTTTCCCTCGAGTTGGGTAAGCCAGCTGCATCTATGGGACTTTCTATTTACGCCCAAGAAATTGAAAACAGAAACTCCATTTTGCAGGAGTCTTAAGGATTTCATGACTTGTCAGTCTCTTCCAGTCTTTTCTTCAGAGACTCAGAGTAATAAACTCATTTCTATCGTAATCCATATCCATGTCAACCCTCTGTCCAGAACCCTGAGTGGTTTCCAATTTTACTCAGCATCATGGCCAGAATCCTTACAATGGCCTGACAGGGCTCCATGATCTCACTCTTACCTTTGGGACACCCTTGCTCTTTCACTCATTCATTTCTAGACACATAGCCCCTTGCCGTCCCAGAAGCGCTCCAGTTCCCAACCTGGACCTCCATTTGAGCCGTTGCCTCTTCCTAGAACATCCTTCCCTGAGAGATCCCTCACCTCCTGTAAGTCTCCACTCAAACACCAGCTCCATAAAGTCTGCCCTGATCATCCTATATAATGTTCAACCATTCTCGACTCCTGTAACTCCTAATCCCCTGTACTAACTGCCACTTGTCAGGAAGATCTCCTAGAGAAGGAAATGGCAACCCACTCCAGTATTCGTGCCTGGGAAACCCCATGGACAGAGGAGTCTGGCTGGCTATAGTCCATGGGGTCGCTAAAGAGTTGGACACAATTGAGCGACTAAACAACAATAACATATACATACCTCACATACTTACTCTAAGGCAGGAGTCCCCAATCTCCGGGATCTAATGTTTGGTTATCTGAAGTGGAGCTGATGTAATAATAATAGAAATAAAGTGCACAATAAATATAATGCCCTTGAATCATCTCAAAACCTCCCCGGTCTGTGGAAAAATTATCTTCTGTGAAACAGGTCCCCTGGTGTCAAAAAGGTTGAGCGCCGTTGCACTAAGGCATATGTATACATATACCTTCTAATATGCCATGTAATAAGATACTGTGTACTTTATGCATTAGGCTTACTGTTTACTTGCTACAGAATAAACTCCACAATATCAGAAACCTTTGTCTACTGAGATAGGCCAAGCACCTAGAACAGTGCCTGGTATGCAGTAGGTGCCCAATAAACACATGTTAAGCTAATGAATATAACTGAACCAAGATTTCATACAACAATACTATACTACCCCTTACTATGTCAATGGACTCGGATACAGTCCATCCAATTCTCTTCTAAATCATCTCGTTAAAGTATTGGCTGCAACTTATTAGTTGGTCACCCAACAGTTTGAAAAACACTGACATAATTAAAATCCTGTTGCTTCTTTGCCAACAACTTGCTGGGTGCCTATTTAAGTCATCAGACCAATTTCTCACAAAGCGTCATTTAACCAGTCACATACAAGGAGCTCCCTACAAAGGGTAATCACTATAAGTGGTGATAGAAAATGGGCAAATGAGAAAGATGATAAAATAATCAGATTAGAGGTTTTGGCATATAATCACATGTTCAGCAAAATGCTAACTCAGCTTTGAAGGTGTAAAGTTGTAATAAATATGAATATTCAGGCAATAAACATGACTATAGTAAGCAATGCATCAGTGAGTCATCCGGAAGAATAGTAACCTGTCTCAAATTGTATTAATTTAGTTACAGCAAAGTAAGGTTTTAAAACATTCAGTTTAATCATCATGTTTGGTGAATTTTCCTTTCAAAACTATTAAGAGGAAAGGACTGGTTTTAAGTCAGATGAATCATTTCAGAGAACACGATCAGTAGGTCCTATATTATCACCAATGACCAATTATTTGTAGTTATATTAATATTTTAAGGGGTCTTAAATATTCTTTAATCTTAGTTTGGCTTCACATTTCACAATTTATGCTATAAGCATGCCCCATTAGTTTGCCAGGACGGCCATACAAAGTATCACAGACTGGGTAGCTCAAACAAGAGAAATTTATTTTCTTGTGACTCTGGAAGCTAAAAGCCCAAGGTCAAGGAGTTGGCAGGCTTGCTTTCTTTAGCAGACTCCCTTGTTGGCTTGTAGGAAGCTGTCTTCTTTCTGTCTTCATAGCACCTTTCCTGTGTGGGTCTGTGTCCTAATCGCCTCTTCTTAAAAGGACAGTCATCTTGGGTTAAGTCCCACTCTAAAGACCTCATTTCTACTGAATTATTTCTTTAAAAACCCCATCTCCAAACACAGTCACATGCTGAAGTATTGAGGGTAGGGCTTCAACATATGAATTTGGAGGAGACACAACTAAGCCCATAATATCCACATTCTTAAGTTTAATGCCTAAGACATATGCAGGAATAAGCATATCAATTTATACTTTTACCTGCTTCCATATATGCAGCCAAAAGCTAAGATAAAAATATACAATTTCACATTTAGTGCACCTGGCCTCTTTAACATGAATAAAAACAAACTGTCAATAATGATGTCAATGAATAAATTAAAATTGATTTAACTCCAGTTAAGATCTCGAGCTGGTCTCATCAACCCAGGAGAATAAAAGAACTTGCCTTCCTCAAAACTCAGGCTTTCTTCCTAAATACTTCATTTCAGATTGGTCTATACAGACAGGCCTATTTCTCCTAAAATCCTAGGTGCCAATTTAAAAGGAACGTCTATCTCAGGCAGGATGAACCAACCACCTCAGGAGGAAATGTGAGGTTAACTGAATGGTTTAAAATCAACCACGTAGAGATGTGATCAGCCTCGAAGCATCCTAGGAATCACGGCTATTTCCACGTTACACAGAGTGGAATCTGAATGGAATACCATTGTCAGTGGAATTCAGAAGAGAACCGGTGTCAGCCTTTTGTCGAGTCAAACCTTGCCAGAAGGCCCCTACGGGTAGGGGATTGTGCCAGATCCTAAAGGAGACGGAGTGAGAAGCTACGGAAAGAAGTGAGTTGTTTTTTTTACTTGGTGGATGAAAGAGAGTGGCGCTATTAGAACTGTCAAAGGACGTGAGGGCTCTCGGGCAGAAGAATTCCACTTATTCTCAGAGGCAGCCAAATACAGTCTGATCAGTTGGTTCAAACCCTGAGAGGCTGACTTTGGCTAAAGGAGAGAAGAACTGTCCAACAGAAGTCATGGGGTCAGTGAGTCCCTCTCCCTGACTATTAAGACTAAGGGTCACGCGTGCCCTGGAGGGATTTGTGTGTCAGGTAGAGAATAAACTTCCTCGGTGCCTTCCAAATCTGAGACTCTTCCATCATGTTCATTCCCCCTAAAGGTTTCCAATGAATGACAATACCTACCTACCTTCATGCACTGTCTAAATAATAATACTTTGTCTACAGCATAAGTAGACAGTATCATCTATTCAAGGTTGTATTGCCTTACTATCAGAAAGGAGTTACTCCACAATTTCCTGCCACATATAAGTGATATCGTATGACATTTGTCTTTGTCTGACATCACTCAGTATGACAATCTGTAGGTTCATCCATGTTGCTCCTCTAAATTTTTTTTTTTTTTAAGAGATGATATCATTCACTGGTTGTTATTTTTTGGTGCAACCAGAAAATAGTGGGGTACTGAATATGGGAGATTTTGACTGTCTTGGGTGTCAGCTTAACGTTCAAGTGGCAAAACAAACAAAAATAGAGCTTCATTCTACACCATGCTTCTTAGTCATCTTCATTACAATATAATTTTCTAGGGAACATCGTAAAGGTTTCCAATACTCCTATTCCATGACCAACAGGGCAGTTAATTATGATTCTGGACAAAAACAAAATATAAACAAAAACATGTATGAAAACAGACCTGTTGTTACTACTGCTAATACATTTGCCAGACTTTTAACAAGAAATGAGGATCCGAATGTTCACACAGTGATCAACTTGATCAACTGTGAGAAAGGACCCCAGAGGCACAGGAATGAGGGGAGGAACACGGAACAGAGGGGAGTAAACATCTTCAGTTAAAGTCCACCTGACTTCACACTCTGCTGAGCAGTAGAAACCAAAATCACCTAATTTCTACCCAGCCAGGCTGGGAGGATCATCCACAGTGAGAAACATTTCATGCTCCTCATTTACTTTATTTTATTTTTCGCTTGTCACCCCTAAATTAATCAGGGCCACCACTGTTCAGCAGCTTAATCAACAGAACTCCATCATCTTGTCAGCTCCTTAAGAAGAAGGAAGTTGGGGCGGGGCGGGGGATGGGGGAGCAGTGGAGAAAGCTGGGGTCAGGGAGGGGTGTGCAGAGAAGGAAGGCAGGCGGTGGCTAAGAATTGAAAGAGAGAGGAAGGTGTGAAAAAATAATGTGAGATCTCACATACAATCTAAAGCTGAGGCAGCCATGTAATTATAAAGCTAGCTTTTCTTTCACTTGACAGCAGAAGAAAAGGAGGTGAAGAGAAGCTTTTAAATGAAACATGACATTCCCTTATTAAAGTCTGATTTCGATTTTAAATGGCTTAGAGCTTTGCATCTTTACTTCCCCACTCAAGGAGTCGATGTTTAATAAAAAAAAGAAAGAAAGAAACTGCAATATTTGAGGAGAGCATATGCAGGTTTCTAAACACAGTCTTTTTATCAACCCTTTTAGGTTAATAAAAGCTTTTAATGTTATCCAAGCAGTAGTTGGGCACTGTTTGGTGGGCATAAATGTATTCTGACTTACAGGGAAAATGCATGGGAGGCTTTTGTTTAAAAATAGCATGATGCATAATGTGTGCAATGCATTAAGAATTTATTGCCCGTTTCTGCTTCAATTCCTCTTTACAGGGGACAGTCCACAGAAACCATGCATCCTTACAAGCAGAGCTCGGTGACCCGCACTGCACTGGAGCACTGCATGCTGGGACCTGCAAACGGCCAACAGGACGGCAGCTGGAGTACATTTTCTGTGCGATGAGAGGTTCAATACGTTTCAGGTTTTATTTTTCATCTCTTAGCAAAAGATGAATACCACTGCTACTTCCTTCCTCCCCACACAGGAAATGAGAAAGGACCCCATGGTCCTCCCTCCCCTCCCTCTCCACATCCTCCACCTGCCTTTTGTCTGCAGGAAAACTTTAGCCAAAGAAAAAGTTTAATCGGAGAAGTGAGAAAATGCAGATGCAAAGGAACACAGTCCAACAAGACCAGATAATCAAGTTCAGTCAAGGACCTTGACTTCCTCCTCAAGGGCTATAGATAACATTCTGAGCCACGTCCTGTGAGCTGTCTGGTAGATACTGAAACCCCCACCAAGTGGAAGAAGTTAACACATGATGACCAGGCTGGAGCCATGATACATGCGGCCATAGCTCTAAGAACCAGCCTCAAGGAATGGGAACAGACTGGCCCTGGAACTGAAGATACTTACAACAATTAAGACACTGGTTAGAGCACTGATGACCAATTTCAAGATGACAGTCAGAGCTGACTGTACTGTTTCTTCATGGAGCCCCTTCTCTCTGATAAAAGCTCTTGTCCATTGGTTGTCAGTGGTGGGCAGCTGGCCTTTAGCCAAGAGTCCAGCTCTCTGCCCCCCTGGTTGCCAGCTTCCAAAATAAAGCAAACTTTCCTTTCCACCAACCTCGCCTCTTTATTGGCTTGAGAGCACCGAGCAGACAGACCCCACTTCTGGTAACATACCCACTTAAGCATCCCCTCCATCTCAAAGGACTCCAGACATTTCTCCCAAAGTAAGAGGAAAATGCCCCAGTGGCTACAGTTTGTATCTGCTTGATAAATACTGTAAATAACAGTCATAATAATGCCTAATATTTATAAGGACATTTTGCATATGGCAAAATATTGTTACACATTGTCTGCATATGAGGTGGATGTTACTAATTTCATTTTATAGAAAAGAAAACCGAACCTCACAGAATGCAATTCAAAATATATAATATTTGAATATTATCTATATAATATTCAAATGATAGAAAATGCAGTTCACCCACAGAAACAGAGCAAATAAATGACAGTTCCAAGACCCCAACTCAGGTCTCCAGACCCTTTTCTCCCTCCCTCTCTTCACCCTTTTCTATTCCTTTGTCCTTCCTTCCCTTCTCTCCTCTTTTCCTTCCCCTTTTTTTAAACAGCTTTCAAAGTCAAAGTCAAGGTGTTTGTCACTCAGTGAGGTATGACTCTTTGTGATCCCAAGGCCTGTAGTCCCCCAGGCTCCTCTGTCCCTGGGATTCTCCAGGCTAGAATACTGGAGTGGGTTGCCATTCCCTTCTCCAGGGATCAAACCCAGGTCTCCCACATTGCAGGAGGACTCTTTAGCACCTGGGCCACCAGGGAAGCCTATTAACAGCTTTGCTGAAGTATAACTGACATAATAAGCTGAACTTACTTGAAGTGTACAATGTGATAAATTTTGATGCGTATATAAAAGTAAAAAAATCACCATAATTAACACAGGTATCCATTATTCCATCAAGTTTCCTCCTGATTTTCTGTAATTCCTCTCCCCCTCCATTTCCCACTCTGCCATCCCAGATAACCCTTAACCTGCTTTCTTTTGCTATAGAATAGTTTGAATTTTTGAGAATTTTATAAAAGTGGAATCATACTCTTTTTTTTGTCTGGCTTCTTTCACTCAGCATAATTATTTTTAGATTCATCCAGGCTGTCACATGTATCAAAAAGTCATTCCTTCTTATTGCAGACTAATATCCTAGTGATATTCACTGCTCATAGTGAATAGATCACTAGATCACTAGATCACTGCTCATCCATTCACCTGCTGATGAACATCTGGACTGTGTCTAGGTTGGGGTGATTATAACTACAGATGCCAAGAACATTCATACACAAGTCTTTGTATGAATATATGTTTCATTTCTCTTCGGTAAATTCCTAGGAGTGGAATGGCTGGGTAACATGGTATGTGTCTATTTTACTTCTTTAAGAAGCTGCCAGGACTTCTGGTGGTCAGATGGTTAAGAATCCATCTGCTAATGCAGGGGACATGAGTTTGATCCCTGGTCCGGGAAGATCCCACGTGCCGCGGGCAACTAAGCCTCTGCACCAAACTACTGGGCCCGCGTGCCTAAAGCCCACACTCTGCAGCTAGAGAAGCCACCGCAATGAGATGTCCAAGCAGTGCAATGAAGATCCAGCACAGCCAAAATAAAATAATAATACATAAATACTTTTTTAAAAAAGAAGAAGCTGCCAAGTTGTTTTATGAAGCAGTTGTACAATTTCCTATGGCTGTCAGCAGTGTAAACGTTTTAGTTCATCCACATCCTTACTAACACTGATGGTTGTTGTTTAGTTGCTAACACTAAGAATAGCTAGGGCTTCCCTGGTGGCTCAGAGGGTAAAGTGTCTGCCTGCAATGTGGGAGACCGGGGTTTGATCCCTGGGTTGGGAAGATCCCCTGGAGAAGGAAATGGCAACCCACTCCAGTATTCTTGCCTGGAGAATCCCCATGGACAGAGGAGCCTGGTGGGCTATAGCCTATGGGGTCGCAAAGAGTTGGACACCACTGAGCGACTTCACTTCACTTCAAGTACAGTTAGTCTTTTTAACCATAATCACACTGGAGATCGAAAAACTAGGTAAAAATAGCATCACCCGTTAAAGACAGAGTTCATTCTATCAAGTCATAAATTCTGAGCAGGGTTGGTTTATAAGTAACATTCCTCAAATTTCCTTTATCTTTATCTTCCTCCCCCAGTTACAGTGTTTTCCAGAAGAGCTACTTTCGCCCTGAGGCAAATGGGGTGGAGATGTCTGTAGTAACTATAAGGAGGGCTGCCTTGTCCCTCTCCTGGAGTTGTTGTTCAGTCTCGTTCAGTTGCCAAGTCATGTCTGATTCTTTGCAACCCCAAGGACTGCAGCATGCCAGGCTCCTCTGTCCTCCATTATCTTCCGGAGTTTGCTCCAATTCATGTCCACTGAGTCAGTAATGATATCTAACCATCTCATCCTCTGTCGCCGCCTTCTCTTTTTGCCTTCAATCTTTCCCAGGAGTGAAAGTGAAAGTCGCTCAGTCAGGTACAACTCTTTGCAACCCCATGGACTATACAGTCCATGGAATTCTCCAGGCCAGAACACTGGAGTGGGTAGCCTTTCCCTTCTCCAGGGGATGTTCCCAACCCAGGGATTGAACCCAGGTCTCCCACACCGCAGGTGGACTCTTTACCAGCTGAGCCACAAGGGAGTAGGTCACTAGAAACTGAAAATTAGGAAACAATTGTTTCTTGTGCTGCCCCAGGATTTTATTTTTAGCATTGAGACCCGGGGAATGGTGGGTACATGGGAAACTGTATTTTTTATATAGGTCTGAAATCATTAGATCTAAAATTCTTCACCAAACCCTAAGTTAATCAAGAGTCCATCATGCAACTTTCCAGAAAAAAAAAAGGGAAGGGGGAAAGAATGTGGAAGAAAGTATCAAAATAAAAATTAGTTGCAAATAAGTATTCTTTACAGAAATGGATAACTTTGTTTCCTGAAGAGAAAAGCTAAGTAAAACAAAGCAAAACAAACAGCCAAAGAGAAAAATGGCAACTTGAAATAATGCAGCTTAAACCTGAAATTAAATCACTGTAACTAGCATCTGTGATTATTATTAATATTTTTAAAATATTTGCTCATGAAGTATTTCAAATATACAGAAAGTCGTAGATTAGTATAGTGAACATTTCTGTATCCACATCTGGATTTACCAAACTATAACATTTCATCAAACTTGTCTGCTTCTTAAAATAACACAACATTCTAACAAAGTTGCTCTTGACTAAGAATTTACAAATGAGAATAAACTGCAAAGTATATTTAATATACTTCCTCCCACAGGCAATTTTCCATAGTCTTCAGTAATCAATCATGGCCCTCCTTGCCCCTAACCTTTATTGATTGATTAAAACTAGTTCAAAAAGAAAGGAAATATAGTCACCATCCCTGACAAATGCATAGGAGGAGCAAAGCAGAGGGTTTAACACAGAGACCAGGAAAATTGAACTTTCTAGATCAATTGACTTTATAAATGAGTACAGAAATTTTGCTTTATGAAAAATGAATACTGTCAAACCACACTATCTTCTTTTCATGAAATATCCACAGCATTTAAAGAAAGGGCAAAGGCTGTTAGGACAATGAAAAACTTTTCTTCTTCTGCATTTTAGTAATATCTTGGACTCAATCACCAATTTAAAGTCTATTTTTCTCTGGAGCAAAGTTTCACTGAAAAGGTATTTGCTATCGATTTTCTGGTGCTCCACAGTAAGATTTTGTGGGCAGTCGGGTATCTGCCTTATGGAACAAAAACACATGCAGAGATGTCCTTGAGAAATGCTTCATAATAACATCGATGCAGGGTCCCTTCCTGCACTTCCCCTTGTAACTTCCTATCTTTCCCTTTGTGCTCCCCATCACTTTTTGGAGCACCTACCTGTAAGACTTCTCTCCCAGCCCAGCTATTGCCTGTGGGTTCTCTGAAAAGTTTCCTTCTCCAGACAAGTGGTTCACAAGCCTCCCCCTGAGACCACCTAGGAAGACCTATAGTCTCTCCGTCCTAAAGTGGGATGAGCATAATAAGTCAGAAAGAGAAGAACAAATATCATATATTAACGTATATATACATGGAATCTAGAAAGATGGTATAGATGAACCTTTTTGCAGGGCAACAATGGAGACGAAGACATAGAGAACAGACTTGGGGACACAGTGAGAGAAGGAGAGAGTGGGACGAATTGAGAGAGAAGGACTGAAACATACATGTTACCATATGTAAAACAGATAGCTACTGGGAATTTGCTGCATGACTCCGGGAACTCAGCTCGGCGCTCTGTGACTCCTGAGAGAGGTGGGATGGGGTTGGAGGTGAGAGGGAGGTTTAAGATGTTGATGTATGGCAGAAACCAACACAATATTGTAAAGCGATTTTCTCCAATTAAAAACAAACTAATAATAACAACAAAAAAGATACTGAATATAGTCGCCTGTGAGATATATATATATATATATATATATATATATATATATATACATATACATATATATTGCAGCCATGAAATTAAAAGATGCTTGCTCCTTGGAAGCAAAGTTATGACCAATCTAGATAGCATATTAAAAAGCAGAGACATTCCTTTGCCAACAAAGGTCCGTCTGGTCAAGGCTATGGTTTTTCCAGTGGTCATGTATGGATGTGAGAGTTGGACTGTGAGGAAAGCTGAGTGCCGAAAAATTGATGCTTTCGAACTATGGTGTTGGAGAAGACTCTTGAGAGTCCCTTGGACTGCAAGGAGATCCAAGCAGTCCATCCTAAAGGAGATCAGTCCTGGGTGTTCACTGGAAGGACTGATGCTGAAGCTGAAACTCCAATACTTTGGCCACCTCATGGAAGAGTTGACTCATTGGAAAAGACCCTGATGCTGGGAGGGATTGGGGCAGGAGGAGAAGGGGACGACAGAGGATGAGATGGCTGGATGGCATCACCGACTCGATGGGCATGAGTTTGAGTAAACTCCGGGAGTTGGTGATGGACAGGGAGGCCTGGCGTGCTGCGATTTATGGGATCACAAAGAGTCGGACACGACTGAGTGACTGAACTGACTGATACATTAACACATTAACTATATATATATATATATATGTATATATATATATATAGTTGCTTATATATAGTAGTGTGAATCTGTTCATCCCAAACTCCTAATTTATCCCTCCCCTCCAATCTTTCCCCTTTGGAAGCTATAAGTATGTTCTTTTTATGTCTCTGGGTCTACTTTTGTTTTGTAATATACGTTTGTTTGTATCATTTTTTTAGATTCCATATATAAGCAATATCATAAGATATTTATCTTTCTCTGACTTGCTTCACTTAGTATGATAACCTTTGGGTCCATCCAAAGCATTCTCAGCATTCATTTGTTCATTCTTCAAGAAATATTAAGTTCCAAGTGTGTTCCAGAGACTGTGACAGATGCTGGGGAAAGTAACAGGGAATATGCCGGGTGTGGCCCCAGCCCTGTGGAGCTTATAGCTGGATACAGACTCTCACATTCCCCCAGCCCCCAATACGGTTAATAATAAAAGCACAGAACACAGCTACAGAACATTTGTTTCTCTCTCCTGAAGTTTAAGCAATACTCAGTTATCTATGAACACCAGTCTATTCTCATATAAATGTTTCCTTTTAAACTTCCTCAGGTCCATGGCTACCGTCTAGGGTACAAGAAAGCCAGAAAGAATTGTTTAGATCATTGGGTCTCAAACTTTGTTGTGCATTAAAGTCACTTGGAAGCCTCATTAAAACACAGATTGCCAGGCTCTACCCTACAATTGGTGGGGCCCAAGGATTTACCTCTCTAACAAGTTTCCCAGCGATACTGGTGCTGGTGTGGGGACCACACTGTAACAACCACTGGTTTAGATTACCCCGGGATGACCAGTCTCCTTCATAAGAAACTTAGGACACAGGGGATGACTTGCATCATCTCTCACCCGGGGTGATGAGGACTATTACTCTGATTTTACACATGAGGAAGCTGAGGCCAGAGAAAAATCAATGGCTTGTCCAGGAATAGCTGTGTGTCTCCTGACTCATAATGAATGCAAGAGGTCAGATTTCTCTGAGTGAAACTGAACAGGTTTTACAGAAACTAATAACTAGATCCTTATGAAGTATTTGAGGAATTCTGCCCTCTTTCCAACTCTGAAGACCAGTCAAGAAAACTGATGAGCCCATCCTGACCCTACTCTTTCCAACTCGATTCTTGAAATCCAACGATTAATCTTTGTAATCCCTACTCCCGGTCATGACATGCATCTTGACGGGAAGCTGAGTGATGAATGAAGAATGTTTTAGGCTGAAGGTCAGGAGACCCACATTCTGGCCCGGTCTCAGGCACTGAGTATTTAAACTGGTTGAATTAATGTAACTGGGTTCACTTCTTTCATCTGTGAATTGAATAATTGGAAAGATGACTTCTAATGTCCCATCAAGCTCCAGCAAGCACTCTACAATTCTCTCTGACCCCCCTGGTTAGAAATGAGCCAAAAAAAAAAAGGATAAAAGGAGGGCTGGAGCCACAAGTGACAAAGCTCTCGCAAGCAAGGGTCTCTTCCAAAAGCAAAGAATGAGAGACTCAACCTCTCTCTGCACCTGTGGATCAGAGGGGCAGTTACTAGTCAGCCCTCCTGAAGTCTGATCAGTCTGCTCCCAGCTTACAGCTCAGAGAGGAAGAGGGGTTCGGCATCAACACTGGCCCCTCGGCACTATGTCCGTACCTGCTCTGAAAAGCAGGTTACTGTGGTGATCCTGTCACAAATGGGGACCACAATAATCAAAGCCGGAAAAGCATGCTACATGCGAAAATAAAATTTACCAAAGAAATGTGAGCCACAAAACCCACCTGTGTAGCTCATTATTATTCAGCCAGGGTTAAGTGAGTGCCAAGGGATGGGTGGATGGAAGGCACACCCCTTATTAACTCAGCAGGGCCCCCAAACCAGCAGCAAAGTGCAGGACTCCAAACGTAAGATGTGTGTCTGCACTTACGGAAAGGAAAGAATTTAATATCCCCAAGGCTGAAGAAGCCAGCCCAGGACACAACTGACTGATGTAAAAAATTTAACTCCAGCCAGCCAAGAACCGAGAGAAAAATTGTGACGTGGTCAAGGACTCCTAATTCCCATATAATAATGCCACATCTTAGAAACAAGCTCAAAGACTGCGTACGAGGAACGTGTTGAGTTTTCAGGGCACTGGCAGGAATAGAGCGGATCAATCAATAACTAGCAAATGGGTCCCAGTCATTCCTTGGAGAGCCTTCTGAGCCGCTGCTGTTGAACTGCACTCATTTGATCCTGATAAGACCCGGATCCCCTTTAAATGGAGTGGCTGCACTTCTGACGGCTCTGCCCACTTGGCCCGCAAAGACTCTGATTCTGTTTTACACCTGGCGGCTTCTCTGACTAAACACTGTCCCTGCCCATGAGCCCCAGTCCCGAAGCATTCCAAGCCAGGGATGATTCCGCCGGCCGCCTTCAAGAAGTGAAGTGAGGCGCAATACAACTCCTGCGCCCACTTCCAGCTTTGCCCACTTTCCCATCAAGGGTCGAGGATTTTTTTCTTCCTGCAGAAAGCTTGAAGCACACAAAAACGATAAATCAGCAGTAGGAAACAGGGTCACAGGATTTACAGCACATGCTCCAAACACGTGCTGAGCCAAATTGGCCTTTAGTCACTCAAATGGACATAAAACGCGCCTGGGCCGACATTTGATTTTCACCATTTGCCCTTATTGCAAGATAAAGGCTGTCGCCTCAGCCTCCCTGGGAATTTCTCTGTGGCTAACAGCTTCCTAAATGCTGGCCTTTGTGCGATAATCATTTTCAGGCATTGCTTTAAATCATCTTTCTCCTTTACTAATTTATCTCTGGCCGACAGCAAAGCTATGTGTGCCGAGGTAGGCGATTGAGTGGCTCACTGATTAGCCCTATATTAGCATCAACAATGCCTTCCCAACCACCCCAAAATGTGCGTGCTGGTGAGGGAAAGTGGGGAGAGACCCAAACTGAAGAAACTGCTAAAATAAAAGGCATTATTAACTGAGCGGGGAAACCAATAATCAAAAACGTCTGCTTTCATTTAAAATAAATAAATAAATTACTCTGGGTATTCCACAGGAGAGACAAAATGGGAGCTTGAATACAGTTTCCGATGAATTCAGACCTCAAAAGTTACATGTAATTACAGTATGCCTTGGCTCTCTATTCACGCTACTCACTTAATAAGTTTAAACTAAATTTCAACCTAGGCATTTTTTTCAAAGCGTTTTGCATACTAGCATATCCTAGAAGGCTCGGGACCGTGCAGGCTAATTATGGGTTCCTATTTTCTAATGCTTCTGGTATAGTCTCCTAGCTGCATTCCTGCAAGCTTCACTTTTGAGATCGCAGCAGACTAAACCCTACAGGGGCAGACACAAAAATCTAGCCGCTATGCCACACTTGCAGCAGCCTCTAGGAAATGAATGCAAAACATTTCTCTCTTGGCAAAGGCTCCATGCCCCTGAAATGAAGTCATCTATTTGCAGGCCATCCTGCCTTCCATCATGCCAGCCTCAAATACCAGACAGCACATGACTAGCATCCCACCCCACACAAGCATCCAAGTGGTGAACCTGAGCCTGATTTTGCTGGCGTGCGGGAACAAATCCCTAGAGAGCTGCATGCAAAAGATGATTCTAATTGATCTCTGTACGTTTCTCATTTGCATATAAAAGATAGCCCTTGAACACGCAGGCTTCCCATCAAGTCCCACTGGTGTGGAAGGTCCTTAACACGGCCAGTTCATAAAGAGACCAACCAACAAGGATGCGCTGTCGGTCAATGAACAGATTGATGAACGTAGAATGCAGACATCAACGGGGACTTAAAACTCACCTGCGCTGACACTGACAGGCTAGATGACCTTGGCCAAGGCACTTGACCTCTGTAAGCCTCAATGAGCTGAACAGTAAAACCAAATGAAACCAAAATCTTGAAGAAAATCAGATGTGGAATTTAATTTACTCAGATGAACTTTCTGGAGTAATTTACGATCCCAAAGGCAACAGTCAAAACAGGAAACCAACTTCAAAAGTACCAACACAGAAGGAAGTTGTATCACTTCAACTGTTCAACTGGTTACACTAAGTCTCTTAAATCAGCCTGTGGGTGTTGTCTTAATGGAAAGCACATGACCTGACTGACAGCAATTTAAATCTTGCACATTGGAAACAGAGTGCGCTGTGTCATTTTAAGGAGAGGAGGACTGTTGTTTTTTTTTTAATTCTGATCTCCCTATGTGATCCCAAAATAATACCTTTTCCTAGAAACTGCTTTAAAGAAACCCTTATGGTGTTAAAGAGAAAGTCTTGCCAATTGCTCTATGGATTCAGAAGAATCAAAGACTGCAGACTGATTCTGCAGACTGCAGATTCTGATCTGCACACTGCAGATTCAAAAGAAAAAGTCTGTAGGGGGGTAATGAGAACTTTTACACTTCTAAATTATATAATTAGCTCCTGAGTACCCAAGACTATTTAACATGCACTTTGCTGATTGGAAAGGAAAAAAGATAATGAAGTTCAAAGAGGATAAATGAAGAGACCACTTCTGAAGCCAGTGAATGTTCACGGTATAGGAGGGGGAAGAAAAAAAAGAAAAGAAAACAACAACCCTGTTTGCTTGCTCCAAGCAGTCAAGATTTTCAAGAGGATCAGATGACAAAAATGCTTCTTTGCTCTGATTTTACAAAGAGAGATCTTAGCTCCCTTTTCTTTATTCAAAATCTGAAGTAACATCAAATAATCCAGGTGTCAACTTTTATCACCACGTTGTTGTAGTTCAGTCACTAAGTCCTGTCTGACTCTGTGTGACCTCATGGACTACAGCCCGCCAGGCTCCTCTATCCATGGGCTTCTCCAGGCAAGAATACTGGAGTGGGGTGCCATTTTCCTCCTCCAGGGGATCTTCTTGACCCAGGGATAGAACCCATGTCTCAGGAAGCCTAAATATACATATACATATGTGTATATGTAATATAAATATATATATAAATAACTATAATTTGAAGTTACTGCTCTACTCATTTTTCTTAAAGGGGGGTTCACTTATTCCTTGCCCAGTAAAGTAGTATCCTTTCCTCTGTCCTTCATGTTCTAGAATACAGTGGTCCTTTTCATTGTTCCTCACTGAATACTGTGGCAGAATCCTTCCTCTCACTTTCAAACCCTATATTCCTTGAGCTAAAGACCAAAGGGCAGCAGAATATCCAAATTCACTTAGCTCTCTTTTAAGCACTAAATAAAAAGAGAAGAAATGAAAGCACTTTATAAGGTATCTTTTAGATGACAGGGCTCATGTTCTTATTTCACAAGCACTTGTGAGTCACTAGGAAATTTGAGTGCTTTTTTTTTTCTAACATTAAAGTTAGCAATGTGCCAAGAGCAATATTGTTGCTCTATTAATAATAATAATGCAAAAACTTAGAATTCATTTTCCCAGATCCCAAAGTGTTGGAAAACCAACCGACCAGGGCCTGAACAGCTTCTTTTTGGGTAAAAGACAGGGGATCTGAGACAATCTGGTTTCTGCTCCCAGGAGCTGCTCCAAAAAGCTGTGTCTCAGTCTTGTCCTGTTTTGCACCAACTTACCTTTTGAATGTACTGGAGAAGCTCTCTATTTGAAACAGCCCTGAAGAAAAGCCTTCTGAATGATAAAGGATTCTTTTACAATGTATAATTTTTTATTCATTAACTTCTCATTTTCATAGTTTTTCTAAATTTTTCTAAAACTTTCTGACACCTCACACTGGGCCAACCTACATGAAATCTCAGGGCTGGAAAAATCTCTAAAGCCCATGCCTGTCTGGTATTTATTTCAGTCCTTCTACAATTGTATTTCTCAGCTTTAGGATACATCAGAATTACCTGGGGGGCTTTGCAAAAATATAGATGCTCATAGGGGGAGTGGGGAAAGAAAGGGTGGGATGAATTAAGAGAGAACTAGCATTAACATATATACCCTACCATGCATATACACTACCAGGTTCCACGGCTCAGCTCAGCTCCATGCTTATCGTAATGAGCTGGAGGCATGGGATGGGGGCAGGGGTCACAGGAGGGAGGCTCAAGAGGGACGGGAAGTACGCATCCACGCAGCTGATCCATGTTGTTGTAGAGCAGAAACTCACACAGCATTGTAAAGCGATGATCCTCCAATTAAAAATAAGTTTTAAAAAATACAGATGCTCAGGAACCCCACCTGACTTAATAACGCAGAATTCCCAGAGATGAGGCCCAAACAGGTGTGTCCACTGATGCTTCCTGAAGACAGGCAATGACGACTAATATCCAGTCCTGGATGGAACACCCAGGGAACCGACAAACCAGCAGAACCAAAGCCTACTTGGCTTCAGCAGGAAAGCAAATTAATAAACCAGGTGGTAAGCAGAGTAGCTGCTGGGAAAATCAGAGCCCCAATATGTGAGAAACTATGAAAAATATGTAAATATTTTAAGACTGGGGTTTATTTCTGATAATATTGCTTCACACTATCCAAACCAGTCACATTTTCCATAATCCTAAAGCTATGTCTACTCACACTAAGAGCGCAGTGGAGTAAGCACTCCACTGTACACACACAGTAGTTACACAAGTGTGTGAGAGCCCCATCCTTCCTCTCGTGTCAGTAAGAGACTGGGCGTCTACAAACCTTAATACCTCAATTTGGGCACGATAGATAAAACAACACATGAAGCACCCTGGATATTAACACAGACAAAAACTGAAACGAGGGGGAACCTGCCCAAAGCAAATATCACTGATATTCAAACCACCACGTTGACGTGTGGTGCCCCCAGAGTGATGCACCAACCACCAGAGAGATTCAGAGGAACGGTCCACGCTAAACAGGCTTCCGAACTTGGTGAATCACTGGTCTCAGTGGAAAGCGGGATGCATCAGTATCTCCCAAAGTTTCTGACCACCCTCTCTGTCCGGGAGCACATCACCCAGCAGCCTGGTCTTCACAAAGGGTTCATCTGAACCAGCGCCTTCCACCACGTAAAGGGCGAGGTAACATACAGGGACCTACAGTTAGGACAGAAAAGGGTAGGAGTCAAGAAAGAGACCCAGCTTCTCAACCAGAACAAACTCAGGGAAGCAAGACAAGACACAGTTTCAGGTGCATCAAGTCAAACCAGTCCAGCACGGGCTCTCTGAGACCACGATGCCCCCCACCCCACGGTTGTGGGGACCAGCTGTCGTGTCGGGGACACCCAACAAGAGCAAGAGTGTGACTCGGGGCATTCGGGAGTGGTGCACTCTAAGAACAGCTAGTTAGCATTAACAGATTCTAGGGGCAATTTCCCAAGAACAAAAAATAAAATTAAAAAATGGAGAGTTCCAGGCTTCCAAAGACTGTGAGGAAGCAGGGAGTTAACAAGTCATGAACTCAGCCACAGGGAAAGAGAGCTGAACTCCAGTCATCAGAACTGGGGTCAAAGGGAAGACTGGGGTCTTTAAGGCTCATAGAGAAACCAGCTTCCAAAGGAGTAGCCATATCAAGGCCAGACAGCAGCAAATATCATGGTGATGCTGAGTGGAAGTGTTCACCATAAACTCTTTGGATCCCCCTGCCTGAGGGGTAAGTGGTCTCTCAAGTGGGGATTCCCAACCCTGATGTCTATGAGAATCGCTGTGGTCAATCTAATCACATCAAACTCTGAGCATGGGGCCGGGCACTGTTATTTTTCAGTGCTCAGGGTGATTTCACTGTGCAGCCAGGATGGAGAATGGCCACAGGACTGGGAAAGGGTGACTACTGGGTCATATGTAGCCCGAGCTGTGTGCAAAAGGCACTGGACTCAGAAGCAACAGCTTGCTGAGACCCAGGCAGGATCTGAAAACACATAATCCATAATCGAATTCTACATAATCCTAAACCTGTGTCTACACAGACACTGATTCTGTTCCTTTCTTTTAACAATGTCCTTACCTTCACAGGTCTCAGGTAGCATAAGATACCTGCAGCCTTTTAGAAAGATCATTTCGACAAATGAGAGGCAGAAACAAAGACCCCAGTTCAGGCTTCAATCAATATTTCCTCTAAGTGGGAAGTAAAGATTCTCTATTTTTAAACGACCTCCCTAACCATGGCGGCTTGCTACAATACTTACATGATCCTTTTTTATTTTTGTGATCCTTTTATCTTGAATTGAATCTTAGAAAGCCGAACTTCAGAGTGTCCAAAAATACCCCTTATTACATACAGTCGGGTTCTACTGCTAACTATCACTTGCTGGATGTGTGTTTCATGTACATTTTAAGTGATGAAAAGGAGATCAGAGGTTAAAAAATGAGAATCACATTTCCTCTACCGTACATAAAGAATGTCAGGCTTGATTATCAGGTTTCTATCATTTGGTCAGAGGCAAAGATGCAGGATTTTACGCAGCAACTGGACTGCTGATAAGATATGCTATGTGCTGGGGGTTGTTATGTATGTTTGCTGTTTATTAGCCACACTGACACAGAGAGCGATGAAATAGATGCTTTCCTCATATTACAGAGGTAAAATGTAGTCATGATAATGAGGCATCATCTATCCAAGTATTGACAACATGTCTAATGGTACTCACCGCAGAGCAGCTAAAAGATTCTCGACTGTAGACCTGCTTTGCTGATGACATCTCAGAAGATGGAAAAGAACAAAAAGGGAGCTCGTGCACTGAGATTTAAATCTGACCAACCAACAAGGACAGGTCAATTAGGGAAGGGAAAATTAATGGCATACTGAATGAAGTGGTCCTCTTGACACTCTCTTTTAGACCCTCCCTCATGATGTCTTACCCATCCCATTGACTTTCTCATTGTTTTTTACTCACCCCCACCCCCAGTACACATATACAGCCTCTACCTAGCCGATAATTCTCACAGCTACCAGTGTAAGCGTTTTACCATCCAACTTTCGTTATGTGATTTTCTTCCTTCAAACAAAAAAAATCTCTCCCCTTTTACAAGCACTTAGCATTTACTGTTTGGCAGGCATTAGGTAAGGACTTAATAAATGTTAACTCAGTTAATCCTCACACAAAAAACTTACAAAGAGGTTGATGATTTAACTTCATTTTGCAGACAGGGAAACTGAGGCAGGGAGGTTTTAGTAAATTATCTAAGATTACACAGCTAGTAGGTTTTCCAGGTGGTGCAGTGGTAAAGAATCCACCCACCAGTGCAGGAGATGCAAGAGACATGGGTTCGATCCCTGGGTTGGGAAGATCCCCCAGAGGAGGAAACGGCAACCTACTCTAGTATTCGTGCCTGGGAAATCCCATGGACAGAGAGCTTGGCAGCCTGCAGGCCACAGGGTCACAAAGAGTCAGACTAAACGACTTAGGGACTGAGCATGCACACAGTGAGTAGGGAGCACAAAAGAATTCATGCCCAAGACGTCTGACTCTGGAGTCTGTGTTCGTAATCAGTACACTGCGGTTGGCATGGCCAAGTCCAGGCTCTTCAGCATGGCAGAAGTCCATGACCAAAGCCTTCAGCACAATTGCACAGTGCACCTCCTATGCACCCCACACCCCACAAGTCAAAGCAGACGGCTTAACTGTTTCACACACATGGCCTGCGCTGTCCATCTGCACATGTACAGGCAATATCCTCTCATCCCACACAGACCTCCGCATCTCCTTTAAGATTCAGCTGGTATCCGACTCTTAGGATGTAGCCTTCTCTCTACAAGACCTACAGTTCAATTCAGTCACTCAATCATGTCTGACTCTTTGCGACCCCATGAACTGCAGCACAAGACCTACAAGTGGATCTGTAAAATTTACACTTATCCAAGTCAAATCTCCCTAGTCTCTCTACATCTGAGAGGAGATTCATCCTGTTTTGCTTATAATTACCTGTGTACTTGTCTATTCCCTCTTCTTCCAAACCACAAAAAGACTGTGTTTTGTTTAGCGTGTCATTTCCACAGGACCTCCTAAAATGTCTCATTCTTGTTGATTTCAGTTGCCCTAAATCCTAATGAACAATATGGAAATAGGGGCTGAATGACAGAATGGTTAAACGGAGTCACAGGTTGACTCTCTCCAAAACGTGTTTAGAAATGAACATTGAGATAGGAAGCTTCTGGTGGTGTATTCTTGGTCCTGTGAACAATTTCCAGGCAGACACAGAAGGAATATTTATCAGGTCATTGGAAGATGCAAAAAAATGTAATAGGAATAGAAAATCGATGCTGAGACAAAATCAGTCCCAAAAAAGGATTGAAACTAACATAATCAGAATATCATCTGAATAAGTATAAAGACCTGAAGCCAGCAACATTAGAATGTAGGATGAGAGAAATACAAGCTCAGGAGCTTTGGCAGAGAGGAAAAACAGCCAAACCTGCCTTGATCCATGCCAACTTGGACAATGTACACACTCACCTTGAGTCTGTATTTAATCCTCCTTATAATCTTATGCTTTATGGGATTCCCTGGTGGCTCAGTGGTGAAGAGTCTGCCTACCAATGCAGGAGACACAGGTTTGATCCCTGATCTGGGAAGATCCCACATGCCATGGAGCATCTAAGCTCACGCACCACAACTACTGAATCTGTGCTCTAGACCCCAGGAGTGGCAACTTCTGAGCCCACGTGCTGCAACTACTGAATTCCATGTGCCCTAGAGCCCATGCTCTGCAACAAGAGAAGCCACCACAATGAGAAGCCTGCAAACTGCAACTAGAGAAAGCCAGGAGAGCAATGAAGACCCAGAGCAGTCAATAAGCAAATAAATCTTATACTTTGAGCTTCCCTGGTAGCCAGCTGGTAAAGAATCTGCCTGCAATGCAGGAGATCCTGGTTTGATTCCTGGGTCGGGAAGATCCCCTAGAGAAGGGATAGGCTACCCACACCAGTATTCTTGGGCTTCCCTGGTGGCTCAGCTGGTAAAGAATCTTCCTGCAATGGGGGAGACCTGGGTTCAATCCCTGGGTTGGGAAGATCCCCTGGAGAAGAGAAAGACTACCTACTCCAGTATTCTGGCCGGGAGAATTCCATGGACTGTACAGTCCATGACTCCATGGACAAAGAGTCAAGCACGACTGAGTGACTTGCACTTCACTTTATTTTAGAACTGATACATGTAAAGTGCCCATTTTACAGAAAGTATGCAGTTTCTTGTTACTATTGTTGTCATTATTATGAAGGGTTTAGGTTTCTAGAAACTCAAAACCAGCCAACCAGGTGACATATTACAAGGGGGTTAGCACAGGCTTAAGCTGCATTAATGGACATGAAGATCCAGATAACTGGCCGGAGAACTTGGCAATGGCCCTGGATTCTACAGAACATTCTGGAGTGATGTAAAAAACTGTAAAAAGCCCAACAGAGAAATCCTAGATATGGAATTTACTTTCCTATTATTTTCTATCACAGCAGGTCCACTCTCTAAGTGGGTCTATCCATACAGGGCCCGTTTATTTTACAAAAGATGAAAAAGTAAGTATAAATTCCAGAATTAAAGCTGGTATTAAACTCAACGAGAGAAGAGGAACAGAGAGAAGCTTAATGGAGCAGAGGTTTAAGAATAAAGAAAAATAAATACAGGGGGTGAACTTCAAAGAAGAGTTAGCACTATCTTAACATGGAAAAGAAAGGATTGTTTGAATAATCGTATTAGAGAAGGACAGGGGAAGATGGCACACCTACAAATAAAGGATAATAAAAAAGCAAGGGCCGATGACTAGCCTGTATTTCAGGGCGGCTGAAATATAAACAGGCCATACTTGACCGATTTAAAGAATGTACTAATGGTATGAAATATGATACAGATGCTTAAAGGGAAGAAAGTCAAAGGATGCAGGAATACCTCTTTAGCCTTGAGAATTAAATATTCAACAAATACCTCCTTAGTACACACATGAAGGAAAATCCAGTGTATACTGATTTTATATAGACTGGATTTCCATTCAAATAACAAGGGTGTAATGAGCAGTTGTTAAAAAGAAAGATGCAATTCACAGGCAGGGCTTGGAAAAAATTGGGATGGTGGGGGAGATTCTAAGTGGTCCCATTAAAACCACATTTATTAAGACACCTTTCAAAAACCATTAGAATTTCCTATCACATAATTTGCAGGAACTGAACACATCTGGAGCTGGAACCATTGTTTGACTCAGCGGTTCACTTAAAAAAAAAGAACAGGACCTTGATTCAAGCTGCATTTTGCAGTTTGAATATTTTGCAGTTATCTGTGGCTTTTTGTTTTTTTAAATTATTTATTTTTAATTGAAGGATAATTGCTTTACAATATTGTGTTGATTTCTGCTATTCATTAACATGAATCAGCCACAGGTACATACACATCCCCCTCAACTTCTCTCCCACCTCCCACCCCATCCCACCCCTCTAGGTTGTCACCGAACACTGTCATACATCAAGCTGTCACACACTGGCTATCTATTTTACACACAGTAATATATATGTTTCAAAACTACTCTCTCAGTTCGTCCACCCTCTCGTTCCCTCACTGTGGCCACAAGCCTATTCTCTGTCTGTCTCCATTACTGAAGTCGCTCAGTAATCTAAATCATCCAGGATCTCCTTCCATCTGAGATGACCCTACAAAAGTCATCACCATTATAGCTTTGTTTGAGGGTAAGGAAAAGGATCCAGGGGTCCACACTATGAGTCAAGCCAGAACTCAGACAGAAGCACTACTTGGCTTACTTCCCATCCTGGGGCTCAGAGGCCAGTCGGCTCTACACTCATTGACATTCTCCAGTCCTGGGCTGATTCGTTCCCCGAAACCCAGCTGAACCTGCTTCTCAAAGGGGATGCCTACTGCTCACCTCTCCACTTACAAATCTTTCCTCTCCCCCTCTTAATGAAAAGAACTAGGCCTCTGAACACTGGGCAAGCTCACTTAGAAAAGGAATTGGTTGTTGTTGTTTAGTCAGTCATGCCTGACTCTGCAACCCCATGGACTATAGCCCACCAGGCTCCCCTGTCCATGGGAGTCTCCAGGCAAGAATACTGGAGTGGGTTGCCATTTCCTTCTCCAGGGGATATTCCCGACCCAGGGATCAAACCCACATCTCCTGTATTGCAGGCAGATTCTTTACCACTGGGCCACCAGGGAAAACCCAGAAAGGGAAATTAAAGGACTTCTAATCAGCCCCTCGGTCACCTCCTAGTTTCCTTAATAGGAGCACGGAGACCCCAGAGAGGAACAGTAATGATGAGCCAGCAGCATCTTGAAATGCCTGAGTGCCAGTCTGCAGGGCATCCCTCTTTCCCAGCAGCCAGCCACTAACACAGACAAGTGTCCCCATGACTGTTCATTCACCACAGTGTCACCTTTACAAACAAAAGTGGAATTTTCCCATCTCTCTCTCTCTCTGATATTAAAAATTATTTCCATTTTAGGGGAAAGTAGCAGGCAAGATAAAACACAGCAAGAAAGAGAATTTACGAGCTGCTTCCCGTACATCTGGGCTACAATTCTTGCACTTGTCACCCCTGTTGACAAGCTTAAAATAAAACCATGAGGTTTATTTTTAGGTCTCCAGATATTCTTCCAGGAATTTCCTTTAAATGCATTTCTCTCCTTTGGCAAGAAGAATTAACACAGAATGAGTAATAAATGTATTTATTGTGTTGTTTAGACTCTTTGGAAGAAAAAAGTGTACATGACTAGATTTTCCAAATAATTACTCTCTTGTTAAAACAGAGAAGGATGCCTAAGGCAGTGCCAGTTAGCTTCTATTGAAGACAGCAGGAGGCCAAGGTCACTATTTCCCAGTATGCGATTAGCAGAGATGCCACTGCCAAGGAATAATATATACTATTCATGCTAATTTCCCTATTTTTATGTAAACATATTTAATGATACAAACCTTGGGTGCTTCGTTGTTTATTCAATAGACTTTCATGAATCCCTGCTATACTCAAAGTCACAGACAAGAAGGATGGAGAGGACTAATGGGTGGATACCTTAGTATCTTCATAATAAGGTGATGGGCTCTGTCCTGGAAATGTATGAACACATTCTCATTTAAAGTCTGAGGACAGTGAAAACAAATAAACCCTCTTGATTTAGTCTAACTTGATGTTCTTATCTCCAATGCACAGAGGAGGAATCTAGGATTTTAGGAAAGTTAATTTGCCCCGCTAGGAAGAGGTGGAATTGAAATTCAGTCTATTCTACTGTAATTTTTGCTTTTCTCCAATTTACTGAGCTATTGGTTGGGAAACAAAGAAAAAAATGCAATCTTGTACTCAAAGTACTTATGGTCCAGAGGGACCACATATATAATAAGCAGGCACCATGCAATGTAAATGAAGATAAAGTGATCACTTTTTTTTAAAGTTTTGCACGAAGAGCCAAGATGAGGAAAGTGTTATAAACAAGAGAAGCATACACTGAGGCTTCTCCAAGGATTAACTTATCCAAAACAAGATGATCCCTGAGTACGTCCTAGGTGCTTAACATAGTGCAGGATGCATAGCAGGTGCTCAATAAGTAACTGTTGAATTATTGAATGAGTCAGTAGGGTTTCCTCAGGTGAACATCAAATGGGGAAAGCTGGGAGCTGCAAGAGGGTGAAGAGGAGACTCGGAGGTGGGGTGCCCGGAGCACCAGTGCTGTGGAGCATCGTACCTGCCTGTGTTTAAGAACCTGAAATGTCCCACTGGGGATGACAGGACATCTACCACTAGGACGTATACAAGGTGGGTACTCAAGATCAGTATTCTCACATCCCATAAATTCAAAGGGCACCATCCACTTAATAATTTATAAGAATAGCGCCCCCCCCACCAGAATTGGGCATATGGAAGTAGGTACATGATACTGCAGACCTGTGATTGAATCTGGAGAAGGACCACATAGAAAAGAACCTAAAAATCAGCCACAGTCCAAACTTCCAACCATATGACATCAAAGAGGTTCCTCAAAGGACATTCCCTGTCAAAGCCACGTGTATGCTCAGTCACCCAGTTATATCTGAGTTTTTGTGACTCCATGGACTGTAGCCCACCAGGCTCCTCTGTCCTGCGGATTCTCCAGGCAAGAATACTGGAGTGGGTTGTCATTTCCTCCTCCAGGGGATCTTCCTGACCCAGGGATTGAACTCACGTCTCCTGAGTCTCCTGCATTGCCAGTGGATTTTTTACCCACTGATCCATCAGGGAAGCCACAGTGCCAATTATAGAGTCAAGCAGAGACTCCATATGAAACCACTGTTTCTTGCTCACTAAAGACAGGAAGACATTCAGTTAAATTACAAACTGTAACAAGGGTGGCATTCACGTGGTATCTACAGTATTACACACAATAGACACCTAATGCCTCAGCATTTTTTCTAATGGAACATATCATCTTTATTACTTTGCAATATCTATCTTATTCAGACAAACTGTTTACCATTAATTTGAAAAATAATAAAATTCATAAACTTGTTTAAGTCACACAGAAACATCCTGAAATCTGTGTCCTTTTATCATCCGATTGATTTCACACAGTAAGTATTTGCAAGTTACCTCACACCAGGATCATGTATTACAACAAATGAACAGATTGCAGCTTTTTTCCCAATGGTCTGTATGAGGAAAGGTTACTGGAATAACTTAAAAACATGTATTAAAAGCAATCTAGACATGTCACCACCTTGTCTATGTCACCATCCCCTCCTGACATACTATTAGGAAACATCCTTTGTTTTCTGGATACACTGTCTCCAGTTTATAATGGAAAAAGAAGCTGTACTGGTAGAAACAGCTTTTATGCCAATGCGAATTAATCAACCTCACTGTCTCTTTGTTGACAGCCATGCTTACATTTGTTCCCCTTTGGACACATCAAACTTTTAAAAACAAAGAAAAAATTAAAGCCACCTGAAGCTCCAATACTTTGGCCACCTGACGTGAAGAGCCGACTCACTGGAAAAGGCCCTGATGCTGGGAAAAACTGATGGCAAAAGGAGAAGGGGGCAGCAGAGGAGGAGGTGGTTGGAAAGCATCACCAACTCAATGGACATGAGTTTGAGCAAACGCCGGGAGATGGTGAAGGGCAGGGAAGTCTGGTGTGCTGCAGTCCCTGGGGTCTCAAAGAGCTGGACACGGCTTAGTGACTAAACAACAACAAACAAAATGGAAAAAGTTAGTTGAAATGTACAAAATGGACTCTGAGGCTCTGGTAAGATTCCAGACAACTCAAGTCAAAACCACATTGTGGGGTTGGAGCAGACACGTAAATTTAGGAATAAAACTGTACCCCATAGAAGTACCAAATTTAAATTACAGATTTATGAGCCCAGAGTGTTAAGCAACCAAAGCTAGCTAGACCTCTTGTAGATCCCCTGCAAGTACAACAATGCTCCACCAACTGCCAAACAATGGATATGGGTGGCCTAGAGGCTTTGAAAATCTCCTAATGAAAGTTCAACCATCCCATGAAGAGCACTGGAAATTCAACTAAAGAGCAAACAACTCAAGCTGAACAAACACTTTACAGAACACAATTTCATAATTCAACCCTTCTGCCATGATACACCCAGGAAAGGAGGGTTAGGGACAAAGGTTCCACGACATAAGCAAAGACTGAAAATACATTCAATGGTTCTTTACCAATCGCTGTCAAAAGGCAACTATGGAAACAGATATGGCTTTTATATTTTCCAGTGTAGTCATGTGCATCTGTTTTTTGATCTTTTATTATTGATTTATGTTTCTAAAAGCCCACACATCAGCCCTATACAAAATATAACTCCATGTAGGAGTGTGAGACATAGAAATTCTGAAAAATGATGCCTGAAGCATCCCCCATTCAGTCCTCTGCCCTGGATGGTTGCAACGCAGAGTAATCCCACCTCCTGCCTGATAACCTGGCTTCCCACAGTGTTTGCCCTCCCCAAACCACTTATTTTTCGTTCTGATGTCAGACTGCTCTTTTAAAAAACAACACAAATCTACTGTCCTGTTCAGAAACCTTTCAGTTCAGTTCAGTCGCTCAGTCCGACTCTTTGCGACCCCATGAATCGCAGCACGCCAGGCCTCCCTGTCCATCCTTTGGTGGCCCCCAAATGCCTACCAAATGAAGTGTGAATTCACACCTTCCACCATACAGCCCCAATTGTAAGAGTTTACTAACTTTACTAACACCAACAACAGTTTTTCAACTTATTTTTGTTGTAGCATCACCATGTTTTGCCAATAAAATCTTACATGCAATCCAAATGATAGAAAGCAGATAAAATGGGTTCTTATTAGAACATATGCATTTCATATATTCATGCATTTCAAATTTATATCATATCCTTTTTATGAAGATACAAACTAATGCATTTTAATTGTACCATGTCTATAGCTCATGGGAGCAAATGTGAAGAACTCCTCCAGACCTGGAAAATAAAGTAAATGTGGTTCCCTTCTATGAGCTGCAAAGTTTGAATCAACGCAAGATGGATGAGATACATAGTCCTCTGTAATAGAGACATTTGTTTACAGACCAGCAAAATACAAACAACTGTAACCCTGTAACACTGTAATTCCAAACTATGTTTCAAAAAAACACTAGTTTCACAAAATGTTAATACATTCCAAAGAAAGAGATGCATGGTCAAATAATACTGGAAACAGCACACACCTTATCTCCCACCAGCCGGCTGGTGGTGGTACTTTCTCATTATAGCCCTGAAAACACTGGTTATTTGACCCATAGCTTTCCACTCTTGCTGTCTTCAAATCCTTCCCTACAACTTTTTTAGAAAAACACTCATGTGATTTATAATAAAGACATTTATAATAAAGCCAGGAACTTTCCCAGTTCCTGGCTCACAGCTCCCCAAACCGTTGGAATGTCCTGAGCAGTAAGAGACATGAGGGCATCTTCTGTTATATTTGGTCTTTTGTCCTCAGTCCCTGAAATCACTTTAGAGCCATAAAGGTGAAATTGTTTTATTATTCATAACAAGACCCTGACTTTATGTTAATGAGGTGACTTGTGGGACGCACCTAAGGATGTGGCTGGTTGCCGGGGAAACCCAACCTTGAATAGAGGGATGGAACTGTCAGTCCCACCTCCTGATTTTCAGGGAGGGGAGAAGGACTGAAGGTTGAATCCACCACCAACAACCAATGATTTAACTAATCACCCTACGTAGCGAAGCCTCTAGAAAAGAGCAAAAGGAGGGGGTTTGAAGAGTTTCCAGTCTGGGGAACCAAAATGCTTCCATGTGCCATCGTGTTGACACCAAATTCCGCTGGGATAGAACCTCTTTTGTTCAGGACTTCACTCTATTTATCTCTTCATCTGGCTGATTCATATTCTTTAATATCCTTTGTGAGAAAAAAAAAACAAACAAAAAACTGGTAACCTAGTAAGTAAGCAGGTTTTTTGAGTTCTGTGGGCCATTCTAGCAAATTAGTCAAATCCAAGAATGGAGGCTGGGGGTCATAGGAACATCTGATTTATAGCCAGTAGGTCAGAAGCACAGGTAACAACCTGGGCTTGTGATTTACATCTGAAGTTGAGGGCAATCTTGGGGGACTGAGCCCTTCACTTGTGGAATCTGTTGCTATCTTCGGACAGATAGTGTCAGAATCCAGATGAATTACAGGATACCCAACTGGTATTGGAGAGTCGCTTCTTGATGTGTGGGAAGCCTCCCTCATGTTGAAACTGGTACTGAATCGATAACCCATTCATACGCGATTCCTGAAAAGTAGCTTGGAAAATACTGCTATAACCAACTTGATACTAACCAGTCTCATCTCATGTTATAAACATTTCTAAAACACAAAATTAAATCAGAGAAACAAGAGAATCACCATCCTGGGGATTTAGGCTACTCTGAGACTAGTAATTTGTACATTCACATTTGATTGTAGAAGGGGGTTAAAAGATGCAGGTGGTCTAGTTCCTTCTTAATCATATCTAGACATATGGATGTATCAGTAAGGGCACAATTTAGGCTGCTGAAACAAAGAGCACCCCCTCAACACAGGAGCTTAAACAAGACAGTGGTTTATTTCTCCCTTTGAGGAATACCCTATGGGGGCGGGGTGAATTCCCTATGGGGGTGGGGTGAATTCCCTCTTGAGCAAAAGATAGCAGCTCCACCACCAGTACATGGATATCTGAACAGCAATAAAGGACACAGGAAAGGCAGGCAAGAATACCTGCTCCTTCCAGGGCCCTGGCCTGGGGTACCCCACACCACTTCCATCTGCATCCCACTGACCAGAATTTGGTTACCTGCCCTACTAGCCACAAAGGAAGCTGATGTGAATCCCCTAGTTTGGGCGCTGATGGAAAACTATCAACCTCTGCCCCCATGGAGCCAGCGGCAAAGATACACTATAAACCAATCAAAATAAGGGCATCCTCTCTTATCATTCAAGTCCATGGCAAGAATGGAGATACTTTGGTGTACATCAGTCCTTCCTTATCAGAAGTTTCACTTCCTGCTGTTTCAGTTACCCACAGTCAACCAGTCAGAAAATATTCAATGTAACATTCCAGAAATAAACAATTCATACATTTTAAATTTCATGCTGTTCCCAGTAGTGTGATGAAATCTCACGCCCTCCAGTTCCATCCCACCCAGGGCGTGAAGCATCCCTTTGTCCAGCTCATCCCGCATGCTAGTCGTTAACAGCTGTCTTGGTTATCAGACTGCCTGTCCTATAGAACAGTGCCTGTGTTCAAGTAAACCATACAGTACTAAGTAATGGCCCCAAAGCACAAAAATAGTGCTGCTCGAAGTCTGACCATTCTCTTACTGCGGATGAGGGGCACCACCGTGCTTTCAAAAATACCAGTCTAAAAAAAAAAAAAAAAAAGAATACCAGTCTATTTACCTTGTTTCCATAGCAGATCAGAAGACTTCTACACTTCCAAGTCTGAAACAGGACAATATTGCCACAGGTACTTGCCTGTTTCTTTGTGGCCATAAACAAAACCCCTCATCCTTCAAACTCCCGGCTGTCAAGTTTCCAATGAAGAATCCAGATTTGAACATCAGTAGTGACAGTCACAGTAGCTTCAGGGTGGCACATCAGACAGTGCCTGTAATCGACTCTTGTCCTCGGTATAAAATACAAATGTACCCTTGTTTTGAGCCTAGTTAAGAACATTTAGAAAAATCAAAACCAGGCTCTGCTTTGCTTTGAGTAAATTCTATGCCAAAAAAATTACATTTACAGCATCAAAGAAATCATGTTTTTCAATAATGACAAGTAAAAGACAAGAGATAAGGATTTTAACATAAAACTAATCTTGAAGCAGCTGGCAGTAATCAGAACTACCTACAAAAATTTCCATTTTTTATTCTTTTCAGAAGCCTATAGTACAAACGGGACTTGATCCTACTTCAATAGTAAACATCTTTTAAAATATTCTTTAGGTCAAGGAAATTGAAGCTTTCTTATTAACCCTTCTGTTAGCAGCCCAGAACAGGTTAAATGAAATCTCTGAACCACTCTGCACAGTACCTAGTTCATGCAGTTTTCCAAAGATGGTAGTAATAAGCATTCCATTTATGGTTGTGTGGTTCATGCACACAGTAATAGCAGAGGAAACAACTGGATTTCTTAGACAGAATTCTACATGTCAATTGTGTGTGTGTGCTCAGTCGTGTCCAACTGTGCGTGACCCCCTGGACTGTGGCCTGCCAGGCTTTTCTGTCCATGGGATTTTCCAGGCAAGAATATTGGAGTGGGTTGCCATTTCCTCCTCCAGAGGATCTTCCCAACCCAGGGATCGAACTCTTGTCTCTTGCGTCTCCTGCACTGGCAGGTGGATTCTTTGCACTGTACCACCTGGAAGCCCAATGTCAATTTTAAATATTCCTTATGACAAAGTGGGGCTTCCCTGGTAGCTCAGTCAGTAAAGAACCTGCCTGCAGTGCAAGAGACCTGGTTTGATCCTGGGTTGGGAAGATCCTCTGGAGAAGGAAACGGCAACCCACTCCAGTATCCTTGCCTGGAAAATCCCATGGACAGTCCTGGTGGGCTGCCGTCCACGGGGTCTCAAAGAGTCAGGCACAGCTGAACAACTAACACTTTTCACTACTACAAAGTAGCTCTACAAGTGATGTCAATATGTAAAGATCTCAAAGAGATACTGTAAATGAAAAACTCAGAGGTCAAAACGTTGTCATCATTGCATGTTGTCATTTGTGGAGAGGAGATGGGAAAGGAAAGCAGGTATTCATACATGTTTGTACATGTATTACACACTTTTCAAATGATACCCAAGAAAGTATTAACAATGGATGTCCTCTAGAGGAGACCTAGGTAGGTGTGGGAAAATGTAACAAGAGATGTTTTTACTACATACAGTTTTATACCTTTATAACTGTAGGCTGCATCCATGCATCACTCATTCAAATAAAATTAATAATTACATATTTTATCACTGAAAAAAGAATGCAACCTTCACTCCCTTACCATTTAAAATACTACCTCTATTATTTCCCTAGGGCTGTCATAAAGTACTGCAAACTGGGTGCTGTAAAACCACAAAAATTTGTCTCTCACTTCTGAAGCCTAGAAATCAGAAATCAAGGTGTCAGCAGGGCCATGCTCTCTGCCAAGCCTGGAGGGGAGGATTTTCCTTTGCCTTGTACTGCTACAGTGGCCCCAGGAATTCCCTGATTTGTGGCAGCATAACTGTAATCTCTGCCTCCAAGGCCACATGACCTTTTCTAGGTTTATCGCTGTCCGAATTTCCCTCTTCTTACAGGACATCAGTTATATTGGATTAGGGTCCACCTTGGTCCAGTATAACCTCATCTTAAGTTGATTATGGCTTCCCTGGTGGTTCAGATGGTAAAGAAACTGCCTGCCAATGCAGGAGACCTGGGATTGATCCCTGACCCCTGGAAGGGGTCCCTGGAGAAGGAAATGGCAGCCCACTGCAGTATTCTTGCCTGGAAATCCCCAGGGACAGAGGAGCCTGGTGGACTAGATAGAGCCTGTGGGGTCCCTAAGAGTCAGACATGACTGAACGACTGAACAACAGTAACTTGATTACATCTGTAAAGACACTAGTTTTCCAAACAGGATCACACTCATAGGTACCTGGGGTTCGGGTTTCAACACGTGTTTCTGGAGGACACAATTCAGCTCCTAACACTCTGTCACCCAGCTCATCATTCACTACATTTTATAGACCTCGTTTCTCTGTTGCTTCTTTCTGGTGGGAGTTCAATACAGCAGAGTGCCTGGACGATCCCCAGAATCACTTGTCTTCCTCTTAAAGGTTTGGTTGGCATTGTAAAAATGAAAATGTATCCCTTTGTGACAGAAATCGAAATAAAAGTTCAAAAGAATAGAAGAGCAGATAGATTTTACCTATGTTAACAGGGAAACAGGGCTTTCCTGGTGGTTCAGACGGTAAAGAATCCACTTGCAATGCAGGAGAGCCAGGTTTGATCCCTGGGTCGGGAAGATCCCCTGGAGAAGGGAATCTCCAGTATTCTTGCCTGAAGAATCCCATGGACAGAGGAGCCTGACTGGCTACAGTCCATGGGGATCGCAAAGAGTCAGACACAACCGAGCGACTAACACACAATAGGAAAACAAGGTCATTTAACACCACTAAAGGGGAATTTCAGGCACTTGATGAGGTTGCTCTGTGAATTCAGAGGTAGTGAACACATGCTGTTTTTCTAGTAGTTTTTAGCTGGTTGAAACTGATGCTCATAGAAGTATGTGCCGCTAAATTTTATAGATAAATTGAAGCAAATAAGAAATTAAAGCTTTGTTCGAAACAAAAATTTGTTAAGGAAAAAAAATGCCTTTCTTCTGTTGTGATTTTTACCTCTTCCTTTGAGAGTCATAATCACTTGTTCTTAGCTACTACAGGTAATAAACAATTATGCTCAGGTCATAAGAAAGAAGGGGTAAGGGATTAAAAGAGACCATCAGCATTCTAAATAAATGACTCAAGGAAATCAAGATGAGAATAAACTAACCTAACCATTCACAAAGCATTCATTGACATTAACTGATTACCTACTTCAGCCTTCTACTTGACAATCCATAGGAAAGGAAAAAATGAGACATGGTCATCTCACCACTCTCTTTATGCATTGTCTTTTCCATGCTCAAGTTAACAAGAGATCTCCTATTAGGTAAGAGATCTACCAACTTAGGACAGACCTAAGTTCGCAAGCAGCAAGTAGTAAACTTGCATTATCCAAAAAAAAAAAAAGCAATCTCTAAAATATTAAAATGCACTGCAAAGTATCGTTATCTTTGAATTATACAACCAAGTGATTGCTTAGAAGGGCAAGGAAACCAAGAATGAAGAGGGGCAGGAGGGACGGGGTGGCTTTGTGGACAGCCTTGTCTGTGGCAGCCATGGGCTTGCACCACTCAGAGGGGAGCAGGATCAGCAGAGTGGAGGCCAGTCACCGCATCTTTGGTCCCTCACCGTGGATGCTGAGGCCACGCCTCCCCAAGGTTGTCCCAGCCAATGAATGAGCAGCGTGAGCATAACGCTGAGTCTAGCCCTTCTTGCCCAATTAGGACTCTTCCTGTCCTCGGAGGCTCCCGCAGAAGTGCGCTGAAGTCTGACGCTCTTTTCACCCAACCCTCTTCCTGCCTCTCTCATTTCACAGGGGTCAGCTCTCCAGCCCAGTTCGGTCATCCTCTCCACCTTGCCCTCTTATCACTCACTGGTGAAAACCCCCAGCTCCGATCTCCTGTATGTCTGACCAGTTGAATGCAGCTAAAATTCTACTTAAGCTGGTATCATAATGAATCAGTCACTGTCAAATCCAGCTCAGATTTATCTTGTGTCTACTTGAGACTTCATGGGTGGGTGATGGGCGGTTTCTTTGGAGGCAGTCACTCTTCCTCAAACCATGAAGCGTGATTCTTTATTTTCCAACTCTGGAGCTTTCGCCATCCCCTCCGTGTCTGTATTCTAATACATCCGCTCTCCAGAAGCAGCTCCGACAGTCCCCTGAGGACATTACGAGGCTGTGCAGCACATCCCCTCCGACAGCCTTGTACCTCCGCGCCTGTCATTTTGATTAACTGGCTTCCTACTGACGGGAGCCCTTAAAGCCTTGCGGGAATTTTTCAGGCTCATTCAATGATTCTCTATCGGCAGTGTCTTCCCGCCTCTCACCCCATCCCTCCACCGGCAAGGTACACAAACGCACTGCTGTCTCAAAATAATGGGACAGGTGAGGTCACTGGCAGCTCTATATTCACAGTCCTAAACACACACACTAAACAATTCCACATGGCTTCAGCTAAGATACATAAAATGCTAGATCTAGGCTGTGAAACACAGGTTTATGAACCAAGGAAATCACAGTTACAAGGCAAAACAGAAAACTAAGCCTAACACAGTGAAAGTCCACCTTCTAAGTGTGCAGGTTCCAGCCTTCCAGTTTATTTGGAGGCAGATACACTTCCAGTTTATTTCATGCCAGAGAAGGAGCCTCTACAACTTCCACGTGAAGAAATCTCACTGCTATAAAACTGCATTCAAATGTTACAATGGGTGTAATTACCTAAATGCAGTTATTAACTTAGAGCTTTGGTTTTTCTATCTTAAGTCTGAATCACAACTCCTTTTGACTTTCTCCACATCTCATTATCCATCTTTACAATTTTTAATCAATTTGTTGGGTTTCTCCCACATGTCGTAAAAATAAGCAAAGGAATACAACAAAAGCGAAACCTCCAACAACTCAGAACCCAAACAAGACACAGTCACCAGGAAAACAGGTCTGGGCCCATTCTACTAAACCATTATTACAGGACATGACTGAGTTAGAACATGAAGTGAAGTCGCTCATTCGTGTCCAACTCTTTGTGACCCATGAACTGTAGCCCCTCAGGCTCCTCCGTCCATGGGGTTTTCCAGGCAAGAATACTGGAGTGGGTTGCCATTTCCTTCTCCAGGGGATCTTCCAGACCCAAAATCACTTAAAAAAAGCAACGAGAGTCAAGGTTGAGTTACCACGCTGAGCAGCAGCCTGGAACAGTACAGAAAGGAGGAAATCAACGTGGGGGTTGAGAGTTCCATTTCTAACTCTTTATTTCTTGTGCTGTGATTTTACTTCTTGGATGCCATGCCATTTTCCCCATTTTTAGGATAATTTGTAGACTAATCTGATGGTCAATGTTAGTGTCCCCAGTGGGCACCATTCTTCAGATTTGATGCAGATTTGAGGGTCACTTCTCATGATTCTGGACTACCATGTTTAACCTGGATTCAGTGGAGACACAGCTTCAGATAAACTCAGGATAGGCAGGAACATAAAAGTTGACACCTGTCGAAGCAATCAGAAACATGGCAAAAGGTGGGCCATTCTACGGGACAAGTGATATAGCCTTTCCAGGAAGCCAGTGTCAAGAGAAAAGGGACTTACTCCTTGAGTATGGAGACCTTAGAGACATCAGGTGTAAGACACAGTCCAGACTGGCTCTTGGCAAGGACAAATCAGTTGTGAATCATACTTTGGAAACAATTCTGAAGTTTGTATATGAGCTGGTATCGAATTACACTAAGGAGTTACTATCCATTTTGTTATACCTAATAATTTTAATCTGGCTACATAGAAAATATTATTCTTTGAGCTATCCACTGAAGAAATTAGATGTAGAAAGTGAGGATATTTGTAATTTACATTAAAATCTCTCTACATAAAATGTGATTTATTCATCTACCATAGGGTGATACATCCACTCCGGGGAATGGCAAACATTTTCTGTGAAAAGCAAGACAGTAAATATTTCAGGTTTCATGGACCATTGTGACTCTGTTGCATTTACTCAATTTTACTGTCCTGGCACAAAAACAGCCACATATGTGCTAAGTCAGTTCAGCTGCATCTGACTTTTTGCGACCCAGTGAATTATAGCCTGCCAGGCTCCTCTGTCCAATGCATAAATGACTGTGCACGGCTATGTTTCAGTAAAACTTTATTTACAAAAACAAGGGGTCTACAGGTCATCGTTTGCTGACCTCTGATCTATTCCATTTAAAAATGGATGCTGGGCTCATTGCAAATAGATGGTTGGCCATAGTATAAAACACAGCCCAACATATGGTTCCTGTTCACTTTGAGATCCATGATAACCAGCAAGTTGTTTTCCCACTCAGCTAGTCTTTTCTCCAGCATGTGACTCAGAAACTTTATTTGAAAACAAAACAAAAGCAATTAGCCAATAAAGTAAAATAACAATGTCAGAAGAAAATTTAACTCTGAGAAGACTCTAAGGTCCTAAGAGCACCAGGGACCTCTGGCTTTGGAACTAATTAGCATGGGACCAGCTTTTAAAAATAAGTGGGAAAGTCTTTGGACCTTTCACCACTGAGACCCAGTTTACTCTTTTAGGTCTTCAGGACACTGGTGCAACTCAGCAAATCAATATGTTCATACACAAAGGCTACACGTGCCCAGTGGTCTGGAAGAGTAAACATAGGTTCCCAGTGGGTCTGGGGCAACTACTGTCAGTGGATAAACCACTGGGAAAACTGGACTCCATTATCCTGAACACTGTACAGGTGAGGTCAGCACCTCTTACAAAGTGGTTATAGATTCCACTGGAATACAGGTGTCTGTTTGTCTATCTGGATGCTCATAAATGAACGATCCTTCCAGAAAGATCCCCACAAACTCAAGATTCCCATCAAGATGACTCTAGACATACAGAAGTCAAGATCAAATATTTAGAGGGTTAATTAAGTTGCACCATCGGTTAAGAGTTTACCTATAATGGAATGCTTTAGTCTATTCAGTTTTGTGCTCTGCCATTAAAACTGCATGTCATAAACTTTTATGGAATATAGCATGTCATGAAATTTGAATAGACTTAGTACCTAAAAGAGTTTCATAGAGATGAGTAAAAACTGAGAGAAAATTCATGTTATATAGATTCTTTATTAATAAAAAGAAATCTAAATCATGATTTAAATTTTGAGGGGAAAAAAATCCATAGAGCTAAGATAAGATAGCCTATAAATTCTTTGGAAATGAGAAGTGGGGTTGGGGTGGAGGAGTGAAACCCCTGCCAAGCTTCAAGGTCATAAAAGGAGTTGAAATAAAATACAAAGCTATATATAGAACCACATTTTTCATGGTAATATACTTTATGGTTCAAACTGGTCAGTAAAGTAGCACACTTGTGAAAATACATTAGAGTCTTCAAATTAATTCTATGTATTATTTGGAAATTCTTCATTAAAATTAACTAGAAATGACACAGGAAAAAAATTACTATTGTTAAGCCTTATTAGAACGTTGTTTGTAGAAACATGTTACTTATTTTTAAATTTCTGCTTTTAAGTATTGTATCCACCCAGGACATAATACATACATTATTAGAAATACTGTTGTATTTCTATAGTAATTCACACCCTGACACTTATGTAAACTTATGTCAAGAGGAGGGGAGATTTATCTCTTCCCTAACCCAACACACAGGATTTTTTGATGGGAAATAAGGTCCTTAGGGATATATGTAATCTACATAATATAAAAAGTTTTCAACACATTGTTTGAGTTTTGGGGGTTAGCAATTAATATCATAATTATAAAACAGTTGCATCCTCCTGGAAAACTAAGTTGAAAAACTTATTTTAACAGAAAATAATAAAATTACCCTCCTTTCAAAGAATTTGAAATTGTCAAACCCCTGTATAGCTAGTTGGGGATTACTTGCTTCTTGACCTGTACCAGCTAGTCAGAAATGACACTTCTCTGCTGGATGCTGCCAAACCTGGAATAAATCTATGGACAAAAGGTTCAGCCAGTTTTGAAATCATAAATTTTTTATGAATCAAAGAACATACTGACCTTTTCCAAGCTCTTTTTTTCAATGCTTATTCCTTCCTTTATTTTCTAACATTGTTAAGAATGAAGTGTCATTCTGATATAAATTACTAATTTCATTTGTCAGAACCAATAGGTTAAGTGAAGTCAAAATGCCCGAATAGGGAACAGTATTCAATCTTCTACCTTTGATGCAAACTTATGCCATTTTTGTTTTAGAAGAAAAACAAGTCTACATATACCCACTCTCACCCCACTCAGGGCTTCATAGGTGGCTGAGTGGTAAAGAACCCACCTGCCAATGCAGGAGAAACAGGTTTCATTCCTGGGTCAGGAAGATCCCTTGGAGGAGGAAATGTCAACCCGCTCCAGTAGTCTTGCGTGGGAAAAGGACAGAGGAGCCTGGCAGGCTACAGTCCATGGGTCACAAAGAGTAGGACACAACTGAAGTGACTTAACAGGCACAAGCATATGAAATAGGTGGGAGGGGGGATCGGGATGGGGAATACATGGAACTCCATGGCTGATTCATGTCAATGTATGACAAAACCCACTACAATATTGTAAAGTAATTAGCCTCCAACTAATAAAAATAAATGAAAAAAAAAGAAATAATGCTCACTGATCTATAAAAAAATACAACTTGAAATTGCATATGGTCAATTGATTTTTCAACCAAACTGCAAAGGCAATTTGATGGGGAAAAGATAGCCTTTACCACAAATGATACTAGAGTAATTGTATGTCCATATGAAAAACAAACACAGACTTCCCTGACAATCCTGTGGTTAAGACTCTGCTTCCAAGGCAGGGGGCATGAGTTTGATCCATGGTTGGGGAACTAAAATCCCACATGCACAAGGTATGGCCAAAAAAAAAAATCCTTTAATTTCCAAAATAGACCAAATTCGTTGTTGTTGTTTTTCAGTGGTTAAGTCATGTCCAACTCTTTGTGACCCCAAGGACTATAGCTTGCCAGGTTACTCTGTCTATGAGATTTCCTGGGAAGAATACTGGAGTGGGTTGCCATTTCCTCCTTTGGGGTATCTTCCATACCCAGGGATTGAACCTGTGTTTCTTGCATTGGCAGGCAGATGCTTTACTACTGAGCCATAAGGGAAGCCCTATAGACCAAAGTACAAAATCTAAAACACTTGAACTTCCAGAAGAAAACATAGAAGTGATCTTTGTGACTTTAAGTTGGGCAAATATTTCTTATTAATAGATACAAATTGTAAGCCACAATGAGATACCACCACATCAGATAAGAATAGGCTTGAGTTAGAAAGACAGATCATAGCAAATGTCGGAAAGGATGCAGAGCAACAGGAATGCTCATATACTGCTGGTGAAAAGTGAACGTGAAAGTCGCTCAGTCGTGTCCCACTCTTTGCGACCCCATGGACTACTCAGGAAAACAGTTCAGCTTGTCAAGTTAAGCACACGTATTCCACACAATCCCTGCAATCTTATTCCTAGTCATTTACTCAAGAGAAATGGAAACTCAATGTTCACATAAAACTTTTAGGCAAATGCTTAGGGTAGCTGTATTTACAATCACTAAAAACTGAAAAGGAAAAAAAAAAGCATATTGTTGTTCAGTCCCTAAGTCATGTCCGACTCTTTGTGATCCCATGGACTGCAGCACACCAGGCTTCCCTGTCCTTCACTGTCCCCCAGAGTTTGCTCAAACTCCTGTCCATTGAGCTAGCAAAGCCATCCAACCATCTCATCCTTTGTTGCCCCCTTCTCCTCTTGCCCTGAATCTTTCCCAGCATCAGGGTCTTTCCCAAATGAGTCAGCTCTTTGCATCAGGTGACCAAAGTATTGTAGCTTCAGCTTTGGCATCAGTCCTTTCAGAGAATTTTCAGGATTGATTTCCTATAGGGTTGATTGGTTTGATCTCCTTGCAGTCCAAGGGACTCTCATGAGTCTTCTCCAGCACCACAGTTGACAAGCATCAATTCATGGGCTCTCAGTCTTCTTTATGGTCCAACTCTCACATCCATACATGACTACTGGAAAAACCATAGCTTTGACCAGACAGACCTTTGTTGTCAAAGTGATGTCTCTGCTTTCTAATATGCTGTCTAGGCTTGTTAGAGTTTTGCTTCCAAGGAGCAAGTGTTAAAAGATTTCATGGTTGCAGTCACTGTCCACAGTGATTTTGGAGCCCAGGAAAATATAATCTGTCACTGTTTCCACTTTACCCCCAGTATTTGCCATGAAGTGATGGAACCAGATATCATGATTTTAGTTTTTTGAATGTTGAATTTTAAGCCAGCTTTTTCACTCCCCTCTTTCACCCTCATCAAGAGGCTCTTACATCCTGTAACTAGTATATATAATACCATGGTGTGATCCATCCCTTCAGTGGTATACTACTCAGCAAGAAAATTCACACAAACAAGATGAATGTAATTGCAAGTAAATAATACCTCAAGAAACTGAACATTACTTTTAGCATCTTTTTAATCCCTGCGTATCCCTCATTCCATTCCCCAAAGTCAAGTTTTGACACATTGAAGAATGTGCTTGAGACATAGATAAAACATAAACTTCTATATTTTAAAATTTTCAGTTACTGACAATGATAGCCTTTTGCACCTAAAAGCTTCTACTTAATAACTCAGAATATCTTGGCTAACTTCCTTAATTATATGTGAATAATCTAAATACAGTTGACCTGGTCTTTTTATTGTACAGGGTAATTATTCAAACATCAGAAAAAAATTTCACAAGAACATAAAATTTTGAAAATCAGTACCCTCTGCACCACATAGCATTCCCTTCATGAATCTGAAACAGTATGTGATTATCTCATTCACAAGGTTTTTTGATCAAAATAAGTCGTACACATGGGTAATGTAACCCCAGTGTCACCAGGCCAGCTTAAACATGTACCCTTGAATCCTGTCCAGAGGCAGGGGCCAGCATTAATATAAGTAGAATCCATTAACTGAGAGGAACACACACAGCCACATTCAAAGGCTATGATTGTGACAGTAATTGGTAAACTGAATATTCTGCAAAAAGTCTCTCTGTTCTTAATGGCTTTGAAACCATCCTTGGGCTATACCACTGTCACCGACAGGAACAATAGTGGTGCGCACTGGTGCATGCAAGGATCAAAAACTGTGTTGAAAGGGCCTGCAATTAATAATAATTGCTCCCCAAGTGTCTATTTTACATAAAGATTCCACTTCATAAGGGATGCATTCAAGTCCACCAGATAGGCTTAATATTTTCCCTGTGGGTGGTCCTTTCTGGGAAAGTTATTCAAAGGCTCTGCATGGGGCTAGCAAAACATCATTAGTAAGAAGGATACAGAAGAATTATAGAGACAAAGCATACCTTGTCAACTGGTGACATCTTACAGGGCAACCCATGCAGGTTTTGAGGCCTGTGAAATGAAGGGCTCCCTGAGACAATGAGGCCACGATCGCTTGTTTACTCAAGTCTTATTATTTATGGGGGCTCTTTGGGGAGGTGGTGACTGAGAATGGGGTTGACACTTGCCAGACTGGTTGTATGTATAACTATTATTTTCCTATGGGTAATTTTATTTTATTTTCCTATGAGTAATTTTAAACAAAAGAGGGAAAAAATTTTAATGCTGTTGAATGAAGTTAAAGGCAGAAATGTAAAGCAGCAACAACCAAGTAAAGGGAAACCAGAATCATTTCTGTGATTCCAACAAAGTGAGAAATTTAAATAGACACCAGCACTCTTACGCTCACATTAGAAAAATCATTCATTTTCATCTTCACTGGGTCTTCCCTGATGGCTCAGTGGTAAGGAATCTGCCTGCAATGCAGGAGACTTGCACGAGACCCAAGTTCAATCCCAGGGTCAGGAAGATCCCCTGGAAAAGGAAATGGCAACCCACTCCAGCATTCTTGCCTGGAAAATCCCATGGACAGAGAAGTCTGGCGGGCTAGGGTCCATGGGGTCATAAAGAGTCAGACACAACTTAGCGACTGGAACAACAATCTTCACTGGGAAGCAAATGAATGCAACTAATGAAATATAATTTTTAAATTATTTCAATAATCACTTAATAACCATGAATCATGGTAAAGTTGATTAAGATAACTGTCCCATTCTTCAACCCTCCTTGTAACTATACTCCTTGAAATGAAAACTCACAGTTTGATCCACTGAAGTTGGACTGATCTCATGACCAAAAGTTGGACTGATCTCATGACTCATCTTTTTGGCTTTGGCCAAAAGATGCAGTGGAACTGATACCGTGCTGGTACTGAGACTATATCTCAAGAGGCCAAGATTGCCTTGGAATTCTGCCCTGCTGTCATGGAAGCAAGCCTGAGCTACCATGCTGAATGATGAGAAACAGAGAGAGCAATCTCAGCTGAGACCACCCTCTACCAGCCACCAGCCAATCCCTCTGAAGCTGCAGACACATGTGTGAGAGCAGGTGAGATCAACCTAGGCCATCCCAAGCCAGATGAACCACCCTGCTGACACATAAATTCATAAGAATAATTAACATATGGTTGTTTTGCCATGAAATGCGAGGACTGTTTGTTACACAGTACAAGCTAACTGATATAACTGCCTACCTTTTCAAGTTGTTCCTTGGATTTCATTCTATACCACTCTCCTTTCCTGTCCTTGTGTTTTCAAGGTTACCAATATCACCACTACTAGTCCTATGACTCCTGATTACTCAGTCCACTTTGATCTCTACCTCTCCTGTAATTTCCCACTAGTCCCTTAGTCTAGCAACTTCAGTACAGAAGTGAGTCTCATTTCTATCTGCTAAAGGAAGAAACATTTGTCTTCTAAAAGCTCTCCTTTCCTCACTCTTTTGTTTCTTTAATACATTCTTTAGTCACTGACATAGAAAAATTTTCTTACTAAATCAAAGTCATTATCTTACAGGTGACTTCCCTGGTGATCCAGTGGTTAAGAATCCGCCTTGTGATGCAGGAGATTTGGGTTTGATCCCTGGTCGGGGAACTAAGATCCCACATACCATGGAGTAACTAAGCCCTTGAGCCAGAACTAGAGTCCGTGTGCTAGAACGAAAGATCCCACGTGATGCAAATAAAGTCCCGTGTGCCATAACTCAGACCCAACACAGCCAAATCGGTTAATTAACTATTTTACAAATCATCATTTTACTAAAATGCATGTCTAGATACATCATTCCCCATCCCAGAGAGCTGAATAGCCCTCAGTTACCTACAGAATGTTCCAAACTGTTTAGCATGGGATTCAAGATGCTTTGTCATTCGATTCCAATCTTTCCTTTTAGTCATTCCCTACAGCACCTTTGCATACTTCTTCAGTCAAATCAAGCTAGAATGATCGCCCAAGCGGACTATGCTTTTTCGTATCTCTGTGCCTTTAACGTGTAATCTTCCTCTCTTCTCGTGCTTGCTTCGGCAGCACATATACTAAAATTCTCCCCCTCTTCTCTACCCATTGAGCTCCCAACCAATTGACTCAATGCCTGACAGCTCTTTGACCCCTCTTTGGCAACGGGCATGCACCCCCTCCCCTCCACTCACACCTCCTTATGAGTGTGTTGGGTAAATCTATTCATTACCTTGAGCAACTCTCATAAGCCCCTATTATGGTAATTTTCTCATACAGTTGACTCTATACTTGGTTGAATGCTGGAAGGCTGTACATTCTTTGGCAGCATGGCATCCGCCACATGCCCAGCACAGTGCTTATTACATTAAATACAATATTCTACAGATCCTGGGGTACCAGAGGAGAGAGGACCTCTTCAGAGAGAACACAGTTTTCTGGCCAAGAACCAAATCCAGATGTGTGTCAAATAAACACCTTTGCTCCACATAAGACATGAAAAGTTAAGTACAGCAGAAAGTTAGCTTTTGACTCCTTAAAAATTTTACATTTAAATATCACAATATAGCATTAGTTACTTCACCCCTATTCAGGAAGCTGACAACTATGATTATGTTAAATTCACCTGGAGTCAGGACCCAGAGGTGCTGAGATACCTTTCTGTTCTCACTCTTGCCTGTCTGGTATACTTAGAATAAGATAAGTGAAGGATAATTTCTGAATGCAGCAAAACCTTGAAAAACAAAGCTCTCTGTTATGCAAACTTTTTTTTTTTTTCCATTCTGCTATAAAGAGATGAAAAAAATAAGTTGATATCAGAACTGAAGCCATGGCTATTTCTGGCATATATTATATTCAGAAGAGAGTTCTGTAATCACATGCACATTTTGCCTCTAAAAAGAAACACAGTGACCCTGAGAACAGTTTCTCAATTCCTCTGAGTCCCTCCTTCTTATGTAACATGAGTGGTTGAGGCTAACTTCACACTTAACTTCAAGGAGCTTATTAAATATCAGTTTTTGAAACTGATATTCACAATAATGAACGCGAGGAAATGCAAGACGAGTAACAAAATTGTTGTGCTAAATTATGCAGGATATACCTATTATACAAAGAGCAAAAGACACCAATATAATTTTGAAAGATTTTTAACAAAGGTGAAAAATAGAGTACTTTCATGACCTTCCATTCATTAGAAATTTCGGTTAATACGAACAATCTCTCCTACATAGACGATCTAATCAAGGTACCACTGTGAATATTAAAATAGTGGTCTTACAGAGAGTGGAACAACCACAGGCTTTGTAGATGAGCTATGGGGGGTGGAGGGGGACTTCCCCAGAGGCTCTGTGGTAAAGAATCTGCCTGCAATGCAGGAGACACAGTAGACATCAGTTCGATCCCTGGGTCAGGAAGATCCCCAGGAGGAGGAAATGGCAACCCTCTCCAGTATTCTTGCCTGGGAAATGCCATGGACAGAGGAGCCTGGCAGGCTATAGTCCATATGGTCACAAAAGAGTCAGACAGGACTGAGCATACATGCATGCATGTATGGGGCCTTAAACAAGTTACCTAACCTCTATGTCTAACTGAAAAACAAAGATAGTTAATTCCTGCTTCACTGAAGGTTGTAAAGATTGAACGATATTGTCCATGCACTGCCTAAAAAACAGGAGCTACTAAGTGAATGTTAATTTCCCTTTCTCTACCATCCCCAAGAAAGTTTAAGACCACATTAAAATGCATGATTGGAAGTTACCTCTCAGCTATGTAATACTTTTTTTCCCCATCATTCAACATTCTTTTATGATGCTGAAATATTTTATTCTCACCAATAATACTTGCTTCAAAGTTCTGTTTATTAGATGGTGGGATGATAACCCCATAAAAAGAGCCACTAGAAATTTATTCATCAAAACAAGTCTGACCCAAGTTTTGCTAAAGTTGCACGAATCTGAGCAAACTCCAGAAGACACTGAAGGACAAGAAAGCCTGGTGTGCTGCAGCTCATGGGGTCAAAGGGTTGGACATGAATTTGCAATCAAACAACAACAAAGCTGGCCTGTGAAATAAAGTCAAGGTCTATCTAATCATAACTTCCTGGAGAAGGAAATGGCAAACCACTCCAGAATTCTTGCCTGGAGAATCCCATGGACAGAGGAGCCTGGCAGGCTACAGTCCATGGGGTCACAAGAGTCAGACATGACTTATTGACTAAACCACCACCAACAACAACCGTACCTTTGGTTAGTAGAAATACCACTGAGAAGAGAAACCGCTGATCTAACCTTCCCCCCAATACTAGGCAGGATACCCTATTTTAGGAAGGGAAGAACCTGTTATTTTCTTAAATGATGTTTTCTGATCTCTAAATGCCACCATTTTTGCATGTATGAAAGCAAAGTTGACCTTTTAAAAATCCTTAATGGAAATGAGGAACATTCTATAAAACATTCCATTCTATAAAGTCTCTATTCATTGAACGCAGTCGTTCTTGGATCTTGGTCCATTCAAGGTTAATTTGAAAAAAACAGACTAGGAAAAGCCAGAACCCGGAACCAGAGCTCCCCACTGGAGAGACGCTGCTGTGGGTGCTGAAACAAGGGCCAGCCTTCCCTGGTGGCTCAGAGAGCAAAGAATGTGTCTGCAATGTGGGAGATCCGGGTTTGATCCCTGGGTCGGGAAGATCCTCTGAAGAAGGGAACGGCTACCCACTCCATGGAGAGTTCCAGGGACAGTGGCGCCTGGAGGGCTACAGTCCATGGTGTCGCAAAGAGTCAGACACGACTGAGCAACTAACACTTAACACTTTTATCAGACAAACATAGCATCTAAGGAAACAGTACCAGGCAGGTGCTGGAAGTCTCAGCAACACTTAGCAGCAAGGGAGAGATGAGGTTGAAGACCATGGGAGCATTCAGGCCTCTCCTCCAGGAACAGGGGAGATGTCCTCCTAGGAAAGTGACATCAGACATGCACAATGGAAGCTCGCTGGCCCCATCCCCCAGGCTGGGATTCGGGGACAGTGTCGGGTTTCTGGGAAGGGGAGTTTTGAAGGAGAGGAGGTCTTTATTCTAATGTGATTGGCCTAAAAGAACAGGAAATAAGATGTAGATGCAGACAGGATTCAAGAGGGGCACTTGGATCTCAAAACCAATATCCAAACTAGGGCAGAAAGCCAGAACTGAACTAATTGAAGGAGACACTGCAGGTCTTTAGAGTTCCTTAGGCTCCAAGGAGCCTTCACCCCACCTTCTCCAGTGTCATTCCTTCCTAGAGAGCATAGTACCTCCCACAGAAGAATTGTGAAAGATGAAAACAGTCACTGAAAGCATCCCTGATCCAGGCAGTGGGAGATCAAGGAAAAAGAAGACCACCGTCTTCAACTCCAGAAGCCCCCAGTCCAGTGGAGGAAGCGGAACGTGACCAGTGTTATGCTGGAGATGGTCACTACATGCTGTAGAATGCAGGCCAAGCCGGCTAACCGAGATCTGCTTCCGGCACGAAAACCTTCTCAAACAGACTGAAATATGTTTTGTTGAACTAAATCAATCCTTGGGCTGGTACTGGAGCAGTCCTCTATCTTCTCTTCCTTAGAAAAGTTTCTTTCACTTTCTTATTTTTAAACATTTAAGAAAATCCTTCTCACTCTTTTACTGAATGTCCTCCAAATTTTCTCAGAGCATTGTAGAATCACACCACCGATGATTCTTGCCACCTCCAAGACCAACTGAGCTTCTAAGATGGTTTGAGAGGTCATCGGGACACCACACAGGAGAAAGGGCACTTGACGATCCATCAATAGGGCTGCTGCCTGAATCCGCTAGGTTATTTCCTTGGCAGGAGTTCATGTGAGCTCAAAATTGAGCTCAAAAATTATTATCATTAATAATTAGAAGTTAGCAGGCACCTCCTATCAGCACCAAACTGCATACTTTGCCCCCAAATGGTGGTTCGATGAATGAAATAAATGTCAGCATCACAATTATTCCATGAGATAGTCTTTATTATCTTTATAGACAAGTGCTCGAGCCTGGTGCACTGGGAAGACCCAGAGGAATCGGGTGGAGAGGGAGGTGGGAGGGGGGATCGGGATGGGGACTACGTGTAAATCTATTGCTGGTTCGTGTCAATGTATGACAAAACCCACTGAAAAAATAAATAAATTAATTAATTAAAAAAAAAAAAAAGATGAGCAAACTAAGATTCAGAAAGCAAATAAATATTTCTCAACGTACTTTACCTAGAAAGTAAAATCCTTAGAGTGGGGCAAAAATTCAATTCCTGCTGTCTGTCTCCAAAGACTGTAGAATCTAAAAAATCCACCTCTCACCTCCAGTCTTAATCTTTTCATTACTACCTGGGAGTACTCCAGGGCACTACTTTAAGTTATGCAAATTACCTAAAATGATACAGCAGTTGACTATTTCCAGAGCAGTGCTACACAAATCATGTAACGGCTCTGCTAAACCTCTTGATTGCACATTGGCTCCAACATTGAGCCTGAGATCTTAGCCGGGCAAACGAGACTAACCCTTCACTTCCTGGCTCCAGTTAAGCATTCTACACTCCTCTCTTGCATCTTTCTCCTTCCTCTGCTTTCCTGCTCTCTACAGTAGAGCCAGCCTGCGTCCATATCCCTGATGCAGCCTCTGACCAAAGGCCTTTCCCACTCAGCAACTCAGGATCCAGATGACTCACTGGAAGTTCCGCCTGCCTCCTACCACGTCCTGAGCACTAAGCAACTGCTCCCTCTTTCTGCTCCCACCATACTCTGGGATGCCAGGACTACAGTCCTTACCACCTTGCATTAAGACCTGTTTGCCAACCTCTCCCTGAAGCCTTAATTAATCAAGATGTGGTCCATGGACCTGCAACACTGACATTTCTGGGGGATCTCGGGTGCTCCCCAAACCAATAGCACCAGAGTCAACACTGTTAACAAGAGCTCCTTGACATGGGTGCACTTTATAAGAATAATCTCTCTCTGAGTTGGTGAATTTTAAGACAACAGTGGAGTTTGATTATCCTTAGAACTTAGCACAGGGTCCGGCACTGAGTGAATTCTGTAAATATTTGTTGAATCAAACTGTGTCTGTGATCTCATTTGATTCTTACAACAACCTTCTAAGATAGCAACTTTTCAATGTTCCAGACTTCCCTGGTAGGTCAGCTGGTAAAGAATCCGCCTGCAATGCAGGAGACCCCCAGTTCAATTCCTGATTAGGAAGATCCCAAGGAGAAGGGATAGGCTACCCACTCCAGTATTCTTGAGCTTGCCTGGTAGCTCAGATGGTAAAGAATTAGCCTGTAATGCGGGAGACCTGGGTTCAATCCCTGGGTTGGGAAGATACCCTGGAAGAGGGCAAGGCAACCCACTGCAGTATTCTTGCCTAAAATATCCCATGGACATAGAAGACTACAGTCCATGGGGTCCCAAAGAGCTGAACATGATTGAGCAACTAAGCCCAGCACAGCACTCATGTTCCCGATGAGAAAACTCAAGAGTAGGGACTTTAAATTTCCTAAAACACACAGCCAGTTGATTACCAAGATGAAGCCCAAATCATTTAACGTCTAATACTATACTCTTTTCATTTCCCTATTCTATAACACATGCATTATAAATAAGAAAAATATTTATCCAGTAATTCACAAGATGTGTGCATGTGCACTCTGTCGTGTCCGACTCTGCAACCCATGGACTGCAGTCCACCAGGCTCCTCTGTCCATGGAATTTTCCAGGCAAGAATACTGGAGTAGGTTGCCATTTTCTATTCCAGGGCATCTTCCTGACCCAGGGATCAAAGCCACATCTCTTGTGTCTCCTGCATTGGCAGGCAGATTCTTTACCACTGCTGCCCCTGGGAAGTCCAATTTATAAGATACTTAGTTTATCAATAGCATTAGAATATCGCCAAAGTAGGGTTAGTAGAACCCCTGCTTTCACATTCATGCACTCATTCACTCCTTCCTTATAGCTTTAATTGTAGAAGATTTTCCTAGTAGGTTCTGGTCTTTTTCTTTGTTTTTTGTGTGTTTTCTGTGGCTGTACCACACGGCATGCAGGATCTTGGTTCCCAGACCAGGGATTGAGCCAGCGCCCTCTGTATTTAGAAGCGCAGAGTCTTAATGACTAGACCACCAAGGAAGTCCCTCTGGTCTTTTTCTTCGATGGTTGGTCTAGAAATAGTTGCAATTTTGACGTGCCCATGACAGGAGGTGAGCTCAGGGCCTTTCAGCCCCTCTATCTCAGCCAATCTCTCATTCATTCACTCCTTTATAGAGTAAAATCTTACCGAGCACCCACCACACATGCCACGCATTGTACTCAGAATCAAAGGCATAGAGTCTTGCCAAAGCCATTCCTGCTCCCCTGGGGGACACCCTCAAATAGAGAGCATCCCTCACCCAGCATGAGACATGCCATGTAGGGAGGCCAGGGTGTGGTGGAGACAAGGAAGAGAGACCCAGGACTCAGATGCAGAGTCAGGTTCTCTACAAAAATGAAAATCACAGGTGAGAACTTAGTTTATCTCATTCATCTCAATTTTCCAAGACTACACCTGTGAATGTGCACATTGTGTATACACCGTGCACACACAACAAAGAGGAAAATAAAGGTCAGGCACTTGAAACAACCTATGGCACATGCAGCCAAACAAACTCTGGTAAGGTAGGATGGAGAAAAAGACCCACTGGGGTACCATCTGGTTTTCAATGCATCAAAGATTTACACACTCTCCCCATTACCATTAATGGCTGTTATGAACGTAACTTGTCCTCACGCACCAAGGGGAGAATAAATTCTTCACAGAGGGGAAATAGAGGGTATTCAAAGAAAAAATATTGTATGCAGAAAGCTGATGACTGCTAGCTGGTAATGAATGCAGTAAGAGTAATAATAATTTTTTTAAATCCTCATTAAATGAGCCATAAAGGTCATAGGGCAATACTAGAACACACACAGCATCTCTGAATTATCCAACAGAGCAGCGATAATAAAAATGGCATTTCTAAATGCAGGCAAAGTAAATTAAAAATAAAAATCAGGATGAAATGACAATACAAAGAAGGTATACTTCTAATAAATTTAAATCACAAAGGTCATAGAAAAAGCAAAAATGAAAGGGAAAAAAAAGTAGAAGGATGGATCAAATAAGAAAACCCATCCTGTGATAGTCCATTTTTCCTGAAGTCACTAAATCTGCTGCTGACAGAAACAAAATACAGAGAGGTATCTTTGTGCAGAAGCAAACAGCAGACACACTCCTAAGTGACCAGGATAAATGAGACCGGTGGGTTGCTAAGTGACTCCTACAGTTCAATATAGGTGTTAATCTAATGAGACAAGGGACCACACGTGTTCGTCGAGGGTAAAAGTGTACAAGTCAGCAGTCCAGAGGCATTCTGAAGAGCAGCAAGGTTGCATATTTTAATGCCTTCTTGGCTAATAACAATCAGACAGACAGGCCAAGTGGAGGGACGGGACTTGGAACAGCACTCTTACTTTCCTGGGAGCAGCATTTCTTAAGGTGATTGGAGGCTTTAGCTCCTCATCAGTTCTTGATTAAGCCATTGTCATGTGTCTGTATTTTATTATTCCTACCAGGGTAACAGATTATAGTCACGATTGCAGATCATAAAATATAACAGCTAACTCAGGGGATTGAGACGAAATGAAGACTCAAGAATGGCATGTTCCTTTGCTCGTCAGAGCCCCCGCTTCTTTCCCTGTAAAATGAGGTTAGTAGACACTCTCCCCAGGAATGTTGAGGAAGAGAACAGACACGTGTGGTATATTCCCCAGAGGCAACCAGAACTGTGTTATAAGTACCTAAGTCTCATAATACCATGCGGGGCCACGGTGAGCTCTCAGTAAACATGGGCTTGTATGATCACTGCCTTGGAAGGCTTCCTGTCATTGACAGTCATTAAATCCAGGAAATTCTGAGCAGCTTCCCTCCAGAGAGCTTGTTTTTCAAAGAAAGTACAGTACAAATTTAGCCAATTCAGCAGATGAATTGCCAAGGCCACAGATAAACCCTGTTTAGCATACTCTGAATATAGTACCTAGCACACCATTATAAATATACACTGCTTAATGAGCAGTATTTGATAAAAATGGTAAAATCTACTGCCAGGATTAAATGAGGTGACCTCTTTGGATTCCCTCCAAATGGAGGCAGCGAAGGAAAAAGTGAACATTAAATATCTATCTGTATGTTTGTCTGTCCTTAATCCATCCAGACTGTATCATCCAGACTGAATCAGAGCAACACATATCTATGCGTCTTCCTATTTATAAACTGCAGTAAGTGGCCCCTTCTTGAGTAAAAACTCAAGAACAGTAAATCATGATCCTCCATCCTGCTTGTACCACATCACCTACAACCTCCCCACCGAGAGGAGAACCCTATTTCAAAAAGAATTACTGTGGCACCAAATGAGACCCCCATAAAACTGCCCTGTGATATCACATTATTTTGGTTGCCTTTGGGAAATACACAAGTCAAAGGCATCTAACCATGGGAGAATGAATTGAGTTTGGACCTAGGAAATAGAAATGCTGATGAAAGAGTCTTTGCTTATTTGAATATAGAGGTTTTGTGCATAAAGAGTTAAGAATATCACTTCTATACTCTGCCAGGGAACAATTCTCATCTGGAAATTGGAACGGTATTAACTCGCAGGTGACAAAATGAGAAAAATGCCTATGGGGGAAGGTTCTGTAAACCCGACCCGACATCTTACTATATCTTGATATTGTAGAGCTAGCATCCCTCAATAATAAGCAAAGGGCAAGCAATTAAAAGATTGTTCCCTGACAGAGGAACCACACTGGGTGACTAGCAATCTCAAGGCATAAACATTCTTCTACATTCCAAAGTCCCAAGAACACTCTGCAGACCAGAATGATAGATGCTGTTTCAAGACACCATTTGCCTAGAGTAAAAACCAAACTGTCCTGAAATAAGCTTGCCATCAAGCCCATCCCATATCTAGGGGGAAGATGAACCCAGGGAGGAAAAACAGAAAGGGGAGCAATCAAATCGAATTATAGTACATCCCATCATAGGGCCATAGAGTATTCTTTTAAGGAAGCAATTCCAATTCAGTTTGTGTCAGAGAGTCTCATTTCTAAATGCTACAGTCAAAAAGAAACCTGTTGTTTTTTTTTTAAATTTCATTTTGAGTTCAAGTTTACTGCAAATTACATATGACAATGCAGTTCTTAAATAGTGCAAAATGACACTCCCACTATAATTTTGGTGTCGTGGTTTTTATATTTATGTAGTTGTTAAAATAAGCTGAAATGCTGGCAGAGACAGCAGAAAACAATGAAGAGGAAACGACCAAAGAAACAGCGCTGGAAAGTGATGGGGGGTTTGAAAAGGATTTTGATGGGAATGGTGGGGTTTTTTGAGTCTGGATTAATTAAGTTATTTCCGAATGAAAACTGATCATTATAAAAGAACATTCTGTATGATATAGTAAAACTCTGTAAGTTCTTGGCAGAGTCAATTAGAAAGTAGGGGGCTGACAAGCCCTTCTTTTGAAATTCATAAGAATTGCATAAGAATTATCAGTCTGAAGTGTGCTAGTCCGGGTCCTATGGACACACTCTCCTGGCCACCCAAACTGGGGCTCCCAGCCCACTCTCTGCGGGGATTCCAGCGCCAGACCAGCTCATGGCGTCCTGTGGAAAATAACGAACATGATGAGAAAGCTTACTGCCAAATAAAAAGAGCCCAATCAATAGAGAGGCCACAAGGCCATTTCGTTTATATTTTAACTCAATTTCAAACTATTATGCCCCAACATATATCTGAAACCCACACTCAAACAAATGCAGACAGGGCTTTCTGGAAACATGAGAAACTGTAAATACCTTTTATAGTAAGACTATGTCTCTCACGTTCAAGAGTCAATGAATGACTTTATCCTATTGGAAAGACAAGAGAGCAAAAAGGAGGAAGTCTTCAAAGGGAACTGCTCACCACCTCTTTAAGAATATCGAAATTGTAGGTAGCTGGAGAGAGGAACAAAGGAACATTTGACCGCTGCTATTCTAGTACCTTCTTTTGGTCTATAAGAAGGCAACTGATTTCTGTCCATGCTATACTTCAAGCATCCCTTTGAGAACAGAAGATCCCTCAGAAAACAGAAATGGTATCTCCGAGACTCCCAACGCACACATACCTTGTCTTCGTTGTGTTTCACAGACACTGCGTTGTTTGCAAACTGAAGGTTTGTGGCAACTGTGTCAAGTGAGTCTCTTGGTTCCACATTGCCAACAGCATCTGCTCACTTCATGTCTCTGTGTCACATTTTGGTACTTCTTGCAATCTTTCAAACTTTTTCAGCATTATTATATTTGTTATGGTGATCTGTGATCAGTGATCATTGATGTTGCTACTTTAATTGTTTTAGGAAACAATTTACCACGAACCAAGTGACACTAATGGTGAAGTATCCGCCTACCAATGCAGGAGATGCAAGAGACATGGGTTCAGTCTTTGGGTTGGGAAGAACCCCTGGAGCAGGAAATTGCAACCTGCTCCAGTATTCTTGCCTGGAAAACCCCTTGGACAGAGGAGACTGGTGGGCTACAGTCCGTGGGGTCGCAAAAAGTTGGACATGACTGAAGTGGCTGAGCACACACACGCACGTGCATTTTTCTAGGCTGAACTGAAATTGATAGGTAGAAGCAGCATTCTCAGAACTGAGCAGATCACTGTCTTGAGTAACTGATCAACTGTTTTCTAAAGTACCAGGACACCTCACTCAATGTTCATATACCAAAAAGGGGTGTTTTTCTTGCCTAAGTTTATGCTGCATATCTTATTCTGAACTTTTAGACAGGGTATTCCAGTTTCATACTGTTTTCTTTCAACATTTCCCAAGAGGCAGTATTTCCCATTCTCTGTTGTTACAAAACTATGAAAACACAGGCCATCCACTTAAAGAAACAAATGGATGCCCAGAGGTCTTCTTATCCCAACTCTGGTTTCATGTATAAATTTGTCAACTTTTATCATGTTTAACAATAGCCAAATGAACAACAACAACAACAAAAAAAAACCTCTGAACCAAGTAACTAAGGCTATTTTTTATCGTTCTTTATTCCATTATTAAAATTCTCACCCTCAAAGGTCTATCACATGGGCCTACCTTTAAACTTTTCTTTATCCCATTTACCCCCAAGAAAACATTTTTTATCTTGACCTTTCCTGGGCTTTTGTTAACGTCATGTTTGTAACTCTTACAGGGCATGCTGTATTGGGCCTATATTACATTTAGTGGTCTACTGGTTTCTGCGTGTTCTCTTAATCATCTCACTGACTCATAGCTTTACCATCACCATATACTGGCAAGTACAAAATTTATGCCTTGCCAGGAGATCTCCTCAAATGTGGCCATCACATATCCAAATGCTTGTGATACCACTCCTGTGCCAAGTCAATAGTGTTCAAAGTTGAAAGCATTTATAAACTCAATGGGCTTCCCTGGAAGCTCAGTGGTAAAGAATCCACCTGCAATGCAGGAGACACAGGTTCGATCCCTGGGTCAGGAAGATCCCCTGGAGAGGGAAATGGCAACCCACTCCAGTATTCTTGCCTGGAGAATCCCATGACAGAGGAGCCTGGCAGGCTACAGTCTATGGGATGGTAAAAGAGTCGGACACGACTTAGCGACTAAACAACAACAACAACATAACACTCAACACACCCTGACCCTCTGCACTCATTTCTGAGTTAGTGACATGACCACAGAGCCACTCCTAATACCAAGTCCTGATAATTTCACTTCCTAAATAGATTCAAATCCCAGTCTTCTTCTCTACTTCAACTGTCTTTTTAGTTTTGACCTCTCCTCAAGCAGATTGATAGCTTACAGTGAACGATGTCAGCTTCGTGATCTCTGAAGAAGACTGAGCTTTGGGACCAGGAACCAGGCTTGATGATTCAAGAGCTTTTGTGTAGCAGAGTTTTATTAAAGTGAAAAAGGGACAGAGAAAACTTCTGACACAGACATCAGAAGGCGGGTGGAGAGTGCCCCCCTCGCTAGTATTAGCAAGGGAGTTATATACTTTTTAAATTAGCTATTACAATAAATCAAAAGAATGTCTCAAGGTGGTAAAGATCTTACTAGACCCACTCCCATAATTTACATTTTAAGATAACAGGATTAGCCAGAAGGTTTTCAGGAAGGAGAAACTGTCCTCAAGCAGGCTACACTGTTGTTATATAAACCTTAGTACAGAGTTTAAACTGAGTTGTTTGTTGTATAATCATTAGTTCGGGCTTAAAGAAAAAAACTTTTTATGTGACTAAGACTAAGGAATGTAGAGGAAAAAAAAGATGTTTGTCCTTTCCTCCTCCTTGAGAATTCCAGACCCCTATCTCTACTTTGAGAGCCCTAGACCCCTTTCTCCTCCTCAGGAACCCTGGACTTCTTACCAACCTGCCTAGGAACTGACTCTCTCAAGACGGGACATTCATTTCCTAATGATCATGCGTACACGCATGCTAAGTCGATTCAGTTGTGTCTGACTCTATACGACCCCACAGATTGTAGCTTACCAGGCTCCTCTGTCCCTGGGATTTCCCAGACAAGAATGCCAGAGTGGGTTGCCACGCCCTCCTCCAGGGGATCTTCCTGACCCAGGGATTGAACCTGGGTCTCCTGCATCTTCTACATTGGCTGCTGCTGCTGCTAAGTCGCTTCAGTTGTGTCCGACTCTGTGTGACCCCTTTGACGGCAGCCCACCAGGCTCCCTTGTCCCTGGGATTCTCCAGGCAAGAACACTGGAGTGGGTTGCCATTTCCTTCTCCAATTCTACATTGGCAGGGGGATTCTTTACCACTAGCGCCACCTGGGAAGCCCCCTAATGATCGTACCTCTTTATAAACCTACTCTACAGAAGGCAACCTTCCTAAAGCATTCATTACACTGTTTAAACCCTTTACTGACTCCCCTTCATATCAAGTTAAAGTCCAAATTCCCCAAAACAGTCTAAGAAAGACGTGGTCTGTCAGTTAAGCTCACAGAGTTGAATAGCAAAGAATAAGGGTGAAAACCTCACAGCACCGTGACTCCTTACTTTCCTAAATCCCCTGCTGTCTCTACAGTCCTTGCCAGCTCTCCTTTAGCAATGGAACGCAGGGAACGGAGTTGAATCTGGATCTACCAGCCATCAACACAAGCAAATCTCTCTCTGCTTTGCCTCGCCCATTCCCTCCTAGGATCCTGGAAAGCTCTAGAGGCTGGAAGCAAAGGAAACATATTTCTTTACATTCCAAACCACAAACTCACAAAATCTAGATAATTGAAATCTAACTTCATCTCTGAGAAGATTTATATAATTTTAAAAGATCCAGCAGGTTTCATCAAAGTCACGGCAGGAAAAGAGGAGATGAAGCCGGAACCTTAGATGATAGAATGATAATCAAAGAGCTAAGCAACAAAATATTCAGATAATTAGCATTTGTGTGCAATAACAGTTTAATCATGATTAAAGCTATGGTAGGTTTAAGATGGTTTCATTTTAAGTAATATCAACTGTCAATCTGGTAACAACTGTGTGTGTGTGTTGCTTTTAAGTGTTTAAAGCAAAAGCCTAAAATAAATGAGGCTATCTCTTGAAGAGGAATGTTTAAAGTAGGGAAAAGCCTATAATTTCTTTTACCCATGGTTTACACTCTTCATCTTCTTATCCAATCCGATTCAGTAAACATCAATCCTTAATCCCCACTAGGGCAACCATACAACCATTCGATAGAAAGTATTAACAAGAAAAAACTAACCATTTCATATAGTCTAAATTTTAGCCAATTCTATTCTTTTTAGGAAATCTCAATAGATGGATGTCTCATCCTATACGTCAGGCTGAAAATGAATGTTCATGACCATATACATAAAAGGTTATAGATGTAATAATTAAAGGGAAAACATATGAACTGGACAATGATATTTCACCACAGGACAAGGAATTCCTAAGTAGTATTTATATCCTGCATAAGTAATAATCAGATAGCAAAATAGTAAGTTTTCACAAAAATACCTGGAAGTTATCCTAAAGCTAATACAATCAAATATTAAATAAAACATTTAAGACACAGAACAATTTAAGAGTTACTCATCTAAGGCTCAGAATTGTAGTGGATTGTTTGCTTTATAAAATTTTTGTGTGTTTGTCACACTGCCCACTGGGAATCAGACGAAAATCTGATACTTTTTTCCAGAAATGGGTACAATATGCACAAATGCTGGGCCAGATGTAGATCTTCTACAAATGATGAAATAAGAAGTCCTAAATTAGAGGCTCAAGTCCTATGCTCAATAAACCACTATACATTACATGTATTGCCTGTTATTCAAAAACCTCTCATTAAAGAACAAAAGCTTCCAGATGGCCAACGGGCACATGAAAAGATGCTCAACATCACTAATTATTAGAGAAACATAAGTCAAAACTACAATGAGGTATCACCTCATACCAGTCAGAACGGCCATCATCAAAAAAGCTACAAATAACACATGCTGGAGAGGGTGTGGAGAAAAGGGAACCCTCCTACACTGTTAGTGGGAATGTAAATTAGTGCAGCCACTATGGAAAACAGTAAAGAGGTTCCTCAAAAAGATAAATATAGGGTCATCATATGATCCAGCAATCCAACTCATGGGCATATATCCAGAACAGACAAAACCTCTAACTGGAAAAGACTCACGTGCTGAAATGTTCACTGCAGCTCTATTTACAACAGCCAAGACATGGAAACAACCTAAAGGGCCATCAACAGATGAATGGATAAAGAAGATTCCATTTCACAGTTGAATATTACTCCCCCATAAAAAAGAATCAGGCTTCCCTGGTGGCTCAGAGGTTAAAGTGTCCGCCTGCAATGCAGGAGACCCTGGTTTGATTCCTGGGTTGGGAAGATCCCGTGGAGAAGGAAATGGCAACCCACTCTAGTATTCTTGCCTGGAGAATCCCATGGACAGAGAAGCCTGGTGGGCTACAGTCCATGGGGTCACAAAGAGTCGGACACGACTGAGCAACTTCACTTACTTCCTTAAAAAAGAATCGAGTAATACCATTTGCAGCAACATGGATACACCTATAGGTTATCATACTACTCCAGACAAACACAAATATCATTTGATATCCCTTGTATATGGAATCTGAAATATGTTACACATGAACTTATTTACAAAACAAACAGACTCACAGACATAGAAAACAAACTTCTGGTTAAGAAAGAGGAAAGGGAATAGGGGAAGATAAATTAGGAGTTTGGAATTAACAGATACACACTACTACATGTAAAACAGATAAACAAGACCCTATAGTATAACATGGGGGACTATATTCAATATCTTGTAATAACCTATAATGGAAAAGAATCTTAAAAATAATGTATATAAATATAACTGAATCACTTTGCTACATACAGAAACGAACACAACATTAGTATAGCAATTGTCCTTCAATCAAAAAAGTCAACGATTAACCAAAAAAAATTAAAAAAGTAACCCGAACTATTTTTCCTCTATTTCCTAACTATTCAAACCATAGATGTTTCCAAGCTTAGTTCAAAACCTACACATGGGTCCATGGCATCTGCTCGGACCGTTACAGAGAAAACTGAGGTTTGTTACGTTGACGGAAGATGTACAGCTTTACGTCTCCCTCTGTGTCACAGCAAGGGAAGAACCGTGCTACAGAGGAGAGAAGGACAGGTGGGGACTCGCCTGATTCATGTCTGAACCCCAGTTGGCCAGGCTCCATGCTAGCTTGCTCCATGCTCTTGGCCTCTCTAAACCTCAGCTTTCTCATCTGTGAAATGGGGCCAACCCTCCCTTACAAAAACGCAGCAAAGATTACAAATGAAAGTGTCCACCTGATGGTGAGTACACAATAGATCACAATTCCTGTTATTTAGATTTTTCATCCGTTTTTGTGTGTTTAATCTCGTACTCCCAGCTCCACGGCTGAGCAGGCCTTGGCATCAGGATTTAGCCGGATGATGACACGCCAAGGTTCCTGCGAGTTCAGACTCTCAAAAGAGGCTGGAAGCATGGAGAAAGGGTACTGGCAGGATGTGGTTCCTTCCTTTACTTGCAAAGGAAGTGGGTCTAACACATTTCCATTCTATTTCCTCCTCCATGCTCTGTCTCATCAAATGGAAACACCATCATGACCACATACATGGGTGACCAGAGCTGCGGCCCCCTTCTGAGGGTAGAGATAGGCACAGGGCAGAGATATGGAGGCAGGAAGATAACAGAAGCACTGGTGAGTGGTCCAGCTAATGCCCACAGCTTCATTTCCGAAGCTGCAAATACACTTGCTTGCATTTTCACACTTTAACACGCAGTTAAGTGACGACTTTTTAAAATACATTTCCCCCCCAAAATAAAATAAAATAAAATACATTTCCCCCAGGCTACTAGCATTTCATTCTCTATCGATATTAGATTTAAAACCATGATAATGAAAACCCACAGACAGTCCTATCATTTTAGTCATAACATCTTCCCCCTGCGCTATAGAATCTTTATGTCCAAGGATCGAGAAGGACAAGTGGCCAGATTTATCATTTGCATCATTTTAACTCCAAAAGGTCTACTGTCTGGTAATAAGTGATATGCCAGGAAGGTATCAACTAAAGGATAAGGTAAGAAGCTGCAAAAGATGCTGGTAGCAGTGTGACCTTCAGAAAGCTCAAAAGCCCCGGGGCAGGGAGGATGTGGGGAGGGTCCTGGAGGGAGCAAGGGTCTTCCCTGTGGTCTCCTGTGCCTGGCTTCTCCCTGTGGCTCTCACCTCTAGCCAAGGGACAGCAGGGGTGGAGGCTGCGGACTCCGCTCCATCTTCAGATTTACTTTCAGCGACTTGAAGGCTCATCCGTGCTGGCAAGTCTGATTAGAAATCACCAATTTACTTTTATATCTGCAGAGACCGGAAAGGGGCCAACATTTACTTTCCACTCAGGTTTATGTACTGAGCGAGCCGCCCTGGAGGACGTATCTCTTCCTTCTGCTTTATTACAATTCAATTTCGCTTGTAAACTAAACCTACCCCCAGGGATTTCTTAAAATATAAAGGTTTCTCTTACCTCTTTTTGGGACAAGTGACTCTTTGGCAATTCCATTTTGAACGTGTTCCTATGTCTCCAAAACGGAAGAGGAAATAAGCTCATTTGTCACTGCTCTAATTTTAAGATCATTTAACCAGAGTTCATACTGACTAAATTTGGGTCAACGTGATTTACAGGTGCAACACAAGCTGCAGTCTGTAACATACTAGCGCTTGTGGAAGAGAACAGATTGCTTGGGTTTGTGGCATTTACTGCTTTAAATTTTATGCTAAGAAAATTGGTGCAGGCTGACTTCAAAGACGGTAAATTAACCATTAGTTCAAATTTGCAGTGTGACAGGTACTAGTATTAAGTACTTTTTCTCGCTATTTCATTAGGAATCAAAGAAGCAAAGCTTTCATACTATTAATATTAATGAGAAATTGAAGATTAGAAGATATGTTTAAGTCACAAGCAAAACCAGGAGGGACAAGAATTCAAACTTCATACAAGTATATATGCACACGGCTGCAAACTCAGATATGCCAAACAAAGTAACTTCAGTGAAATTTTGCTTATCCCTCCCTAAAAAAAAAAAAAAACAACACTACAAATAATAAATGCCAGAGGGTATAGAGAAAAAATAACCTTCAGGCACGGTTGGTAGGAGTGTAAACTGGCTGCAACCACTACAGCGAACAGTATGGAGAAGTTCCTTAAAAACTTGAAAGGAGAATTACAATAAGACTCCTGATAAAAATGACTAAATCAATATGAAGTGAACTATCTCACAGTAACATTTATGATTCTTGGCTATGTCAGTAACTGGCTGCTGGTTCAAACGTAACTAAAATGGGAACAGGTAAAGCAAGACAATCTTTGGAAATGAATTTCATCAGAAATATTTGCACCTAAACAGACCTCCATTTTAAAGCATAGGGCTTGTTATTTAGTCGCTAAGTTGAGTCCAATGTTTTTGTGACCCAATGGGCTATAGCCTGCCAGGCTCCTCTGTTCATGGAATTTCCCAGGCAAGAATATCAGAGAGGGTTGTCATTTCCTTCTGCAGGGTATCCTCCCAACCCAGGGATCAAACCCACCTCTCCTGCATTGACAGGCGGATTCTTTACCACAGAGCCACCAGGGAAGCCCTACCGAAAATTCCACCATATCTGTATTCTGCTATCATGTATGATAGCCAGGAGAGAGAAGAAAGCCTTCCTCAGCGATCAATGCAAAGAAATAGAGGAAAACAATAGAATGGGAAAGACTAGAGATCTCTTCAAGAAGATTAGAGATAACCAAGGGAACATTTCATGCAAAGACAGGCTCAATAAAGGACAGAAATGGTATAGACCTAACAGAAGCAGAAGATATTAAGAATACACAGAAGAACTGTACAAAAAAAGATCTTCACGACCCAGATAATCACAGTAGTGTGATCATTCACCTACAGCCAGACATCCTGGAATGTGAAATCAAGTGGGTCTTAGGAAGCATCACTATGAACAAAACTAGTGGAGGTGATGGAATTCCAGTTGAGCTATTTCAAATCCTAAAAGACAATGCTGTGAAAGTGCTGCACTCAATATGCCAGCAAATTTGGAAAACTCAGCAGTGGCCACAGGACTGGAAAAGGTCAGTTTTCATTCCAACGCCAAAGAATGATCAAACTACTGCACAATTGCACTCATCTCCCATGCTAGTAAAGTAATGCTCAAAGTTCTCCAAGCCAGGCTTCAGCAATATGTGAACTGTGAACTTCCAGATGTTCAAGCTGGTTTTAGAAAAGGCAGAGGAACCAGAGATCAAATTGCCAATATCCTCTGGATCATCGAAAAAGCAAGAGAGTTCCAGAAAAACATCTATTTCTGCTTTATTGACTATGCCAAAGCATTTGACTGTGTGGATCACAACCAACTGTGGAAAATTCTTCAAGAGATGGGAATACCGGACCCCCTGACCTGCCTCTTGAGAAACCTGTATGCAGGTCAGGAAGTAACAGTTAGAACAGGACATGGAAAAACAGACTTGTTCCAAATAGGAAAAGGAGTATGCCAAGGCTGCATATTGTCACGCTGCTTATTTAACTTATATACATCATGAGAAACGCTGGGTTGGAGGAAGCACAAGCTAGAATCAAGATTGCCGGGAGAAATATCAATAATCTCAGATATGCAGATGACACCACCCTTATGGCAGAAAGTGAAGAAGAACTAAAGAGCCTCTTGATGAAAGTGAAAGAGGAGAGTGAAAAAGTTGGCTTAAAGTTCAACATTCAGAAAACTAAGATCATGGCATCTGGTCCCATTACTTCATGGCAAGTAGATGGGAAAACAGTAGAAACAGTGGCTGACTTTATTTTGGGGGGCTCCAAAATCACAGCAGATGGTGACTGCAGCCACGAAATTAAAAGACGCTTACTCCTTGGAAGGGAAGTTATGACCAACCTAGACAGCATATTAAAGAGCAGAGACATTACTTTGTCAACAAAGGTCTACCTAGTCAAGGATATCGTTTTTCCAGTAGTCATGTATGGATGTAAGAGTTGGACTATAAAGAAAGCTGAGCACCGAAGAATCGATGCTTTTGAACTGTGGTGTTGGAGAAGACTCTTGAGAGTCCCTCGGACTGCAAGGAGATCCAATCAGTCCATCCTAAAGGAGATCAGTCCTGGGTGTTCATTGGAAGGACTGATGTTGAAGCTGACACTCCAATATTTTGGCCACCTGATGTGAAGAGCTGACTCATTTGAAAAGACCTTGATGCTGGGAAAGATAGAAGGCATGAGGAGAAGGGGACGACAGAGGATAAGATGGTTGGATGGCATCACCGACTCAATGACATGGGTTTGGGTAGACTCTGGGAGTTGGTGATGGACAGGGAGGCCTGGCTTGCTGCGGTTCCTGGGGTCGCAAACAGTCGGACATGACTGAACGACTGAACTGAACTGAACTGATGATAGTATTGGACACAAGGAGTGACCTAGCCAAAATCAGGAAGTGATAGTCCCTTTAGTCATATCTGACTCTTTGCGACCCTATGGACTTGTAGCCCCCCAGGCTCCTCTGTCCTTGGAATTCTCCAGGCAAGAATACTGGAGTGGGTTGCATTTCCTTCTCCAGAGGAAGGAAATTTTGCTATCATGTATGACAGTACTGGATACAAGAAGTGACCTAGCCAAAACTGGGAAGTAGACGAGTGAGTGGTAATTAACGGTGTAACACAGAATGCAGTCCAAGCATGGACTGCATGTCATGGACATGGACAAGCATGTCATGGGCCCCAAGTCAGAGTCTCATGTGAATACCAGGATTTAAAATTTTCCAGAATGATTTTGAGCAAATCATCCGTCAAGTGGAGGTAAATGTTGTGCTAAGGACAGGGGTGTGCTGAGACACTGCAGCAGAGGGCCTGGCAGTCACACATGGGAGACCGTGTTGCTCCCACAGGCCTCCACCAGAAATAACCAACGCTGGTCAGGTTCCAAGGAAGCACACAAAAGGCAGGATTCCTTCAACGATGCCATCAGAGAAGGCTTTACAGGGAAGTCAACATTCAAAACACGTCTTCAAAAACAAGCGGACTTCGGGCTTGCGTCAAGGGGAGGAGGAACATGGCCGGCCAAGGCACAGAAGAGAGACCTGGGTAAAAAATATACAGGGAACACTGTGACATTCCGGCTGGGCAAAGCACAGCCCAACAGAAGGATGCCAGTGGATGCGGCGTGATAAACGGGGCGGGTGCTGCTGCTGCTAAGTCGCGTCAGTCGTGTCCGACTCTGCGCAACCCCATGGACGGCAGCCCAGAAGGCTCCTCCGTCCACGGGATTTCCCAGGCGAGAACACTGGAGTGGGTTGCCATTGCCTTCTCTGGGGGCAGGTGAGGCGCCTTGTAAACAGCCTTTATCTACGGGAAGCATGAAGGGCCGTGATCCCAGCCAAGAAGATGACTCTTAGGTACCACAAGGATGAACAAGATGGAGGCAGGTGAGCAGGAAAACAGCCCGGGCAAAAGACATGGGTCCTTTTGAGCCATTTGAAATCAATGTGGCAGGGCACCATGGCACTGCAATGAAATGCAATTTAATGCCTTTTTAATTAATGGCTTTTTCACAATTAATAACTTTTTACATGGTCACTCAGAGATCCCAACTATCATAGCAACATGTCTCAATAACATGTCTCAATACAGTTACATATTACATAAACTTGCTCATAGTACATTCAAGGCAGTAAGATGTCTCAGCCTTCTATAGGATTCAGCCTCTGATACCAAAAACAGATGACTGTTTTACAGCATGTTCTTCTGCCCTCATCTCTAGCCTCAATCTCAAAATACATTTTATCTTTCTCTAAAAACGCACTTGGTACGGTTTTTAAAGAATTATATACAAGCATCAAAGATATTTTCTTTTTATTTTGCTCAATCCCCCACCCAGGATCAGAAACAAAAGCCCCACAAGCCCTGAATTGAGCTTTAATCTTAGAGAACATCACTGCAACATACAACCTCAAATATCACTGGCAAGGTTCATTTTGTGAAGATAAAAAAAAAAAAATGATCTAGCTGTAGAATGCAATACTGAAGCTGGCTTTTCTTGGAATATCAATGACATCTTTCTGAGGGAGAGTCCAGTGACCAAAGTCCTGAATTTGTAAACTCCCTGAGGTCACAACCCTGTATTATATTTACTTCTTTTGTTTCCCACGGCACCCACAGCATAAGGCTGCAGCAAGATTTTAAGATTAAATGAGAAAATCTGTACCAGAGGGTTTTGTATATTATAAAATGATATATTCAAAGTAGCTAATATTAGGGACTTCAGTGGCAGTCCAGTAGTTAAGACTTGGAGCTTCTACTACAGAGGGCATGGGTTCAATGCCTGGTCAGGAAGCTAAGATCCTGTATGCCACGCATATAGCCAAAAAAAAAAAAACCCACAAAACCCCTATTTTCTTTTGTTTTTCATTTTCTTTTTGTTTTTTTTTTTTTTTTGCTTTTTTGTTAGGGGAGAGAGGTTCAAAAGGGAGGGAAATAAATACACATATAGCTGATTCAGGGTTTCCCTGGTGGCTCAGACAGTGAAGAACCTGCCTGCAATGTGGGAGACCCAGGTTCGATCCTGGGTCGGGAAGATTTCCTGGAGAAGGGAACGGCTACCCACTCCAGTATTCTTGCCTGGAGAATTCCACGGACAGAGGAGCCTGGCAGGTTACAGTCCATGGAATTGCAGAGTCGGACATGACAGAGCAACTATCGCTTTCACTTTTCATAACTGATTCACTCTGCTATGAAGCAGAAACCAACACAACATTATAAGGCAATTAGACTCCAATTAAAAAAATTAAAAAACATTTTTTAAAAAATGTAGCTAATATTAGGTGAATGGAACTCTAAAACGTTAGTTGACTTGGAACTCTAAAGAACTGATTTTCCTTTCAGTTAGTTTCTGTGGTTATTCAAAAAGGATAAAGACATGGACAGGTAGTACATGTATCAGAGGAAAGATGTATCAGAGGAAAGATGGAGGTTTAAAGGAAGATACTTCACGGAATCTAAGGATAGTATTTTAAAAAATAACCGCCAAGATGGAGAAAACCCACATCATGGAGGTATGAGCTCAAACAAACAAACACACCTAATAGAGATGCTGAGAATACCTATTTAGATTGCAACTCAAATTATGATCTATGGGGATCAAATACAGCTAGCAACAAGGGGCATTTACTAGGTCCTGAGTAATAAGTCACCTGCCAATAAGAATATTATTTGTTCAAAACTTACTTTGGGAAATACAGCAGAGTGCAATAGCAAACTAAAAGTGGACAAAAGTGGAATCAAAGTTCTTTCTTTTAGTTCTTTCTCAGTCCGCTTCTATGCATTATGTCATCCTCATAGCTAGAATTCTGCCCAACAGAGAGCAGGATTCAGTAAATATCTGTGTAATGAAGCAAGCTAATTAATTGTTTAAGTTAAACTGTAAAACTCTTGAGTCAAATATACTATTGGTAATGGCCGCCGTTTATGGGGACGCTACCTTTTCAGGCTTGATATTACCTGACTTACATGTATACCTTGCAGAAACCCCATGAGTTAGTATTACTAAAAAGCAGAGACATCACTTTGCCAACAAAGGTCCATCTAGTCAAAGCTACGGTTTTTCTAGTGGTCATAAACAGATGTGAGGGTTGGACCATAAAGAAGGCTGAGCGCCGAAGAATTGATGCCTTTGAACTGTGGTGCTGGGAAAGACTCTTAGGAGTTCCTGGAACAGCAAGGAGATCAAACCAATCAATCCTAAAGGAAATCAATCCTGAATATTCATTGGAAGGACTGACACTGAAGCTCCAATACTTTGGCCATCTGATTCAAAGAAGTGACTCATTAGAAAAGACCCTGATACTGGGAAAGATTGAGGGCAGGAGGAGGTGGGGGTGACAGAGGATGAATTGGTTGGATGGCGTCACCGACTCAATGAACATGAGTTCGAGCAAACTTTAGGAGACAGTGAAGGACAGGGAGGCCTAGTGTGCTGCAGTCCGTGAAGAAGTCGCAAAGAGTCAGACTCACCTTAGTGACTGAACAACAGCAGCAACGATAGGTGAACGAACTCAGGCTGAGTCAGTGGCTTGCCCATGGCCATGAAGCTGTTGAGGGGCAGAATTCAACCCTGTCTGCCCAGATCCTGCTTTACAAGACAACGCACAACCACAGAATAACGTAAACACAAGAACAGAAGGCAGCACTTGAAGCTTTGCTAATAGAAGGGGGGAAAAGGCACCAACATTTTATTTTACTTACAGTTTTACAGAAACAGCTTCTTCTGAGATCCGACCACATGCAAAATTCTGAAGCATCCCACATGGGGAAAACTGTTGTTATTCTAATCCCAGGCTGCAAGTAATGCTACAAAAACAATCTGCCACAACTTACAAGCTTAACAAGCTAAACAGGGCAAGTATAGAGAAATGAAAACAAGTCCCTTCTCCAATATTTTCCACCATCTTAAAAACTCATCAGAGTCAGACTTCCAGATCTGCTCTAAGTAGACTGCAGGAGGATTATGGTAAAAACCACACCACACAAAGCGCGATTGTCTGAAATTACTCTGAAGTCAAATGTACATAAACTGGTGCCACACAGAGAAGAAGAGCTCGCTGCTGTGTAATTTCATGAAACCTGCTGGGCACCGAGGTCATGGGCAGCCAAAGTGAATTTTAAATGGTGCCAACCGGGAGGCTATAATCAGGACAGCCACCAGTGGGCGGATGAAATAAATGAACCAACTGACTTTCTTCCACCAGGCGATCAAAATAGGAATGTCATCTTTATGCATGAAACAAAAAAAAACAATTGTTTTTTAAGTTAAAATATTCACCCTTCACATCTGTCTTTTCACTACATTTCTAGACTCTTCTTTCCTCCAGGCACATTTACGTGAATGAAGATCATGCAGTGTGATTTCTGTCCTACCTTGAGTTTTCCTGCAACCTACTCCAGAAAAATAAAATCTATCCCTACAAAGCACAAACTTCTCCATAACCCTGGTCCACCAGCATGGTAGATGTCGAGCGGCTGGTACTACCCAAGGGCAAGCTTAGAACTGATGATGGAGTCAGACACAGCCAAGAGCCTGCCTTCCAACTGGGACAGTCAAATGGTAAAAGAAAGTGTCAGGATATAAAACCACATCTTTTTAAGAGTGAGTGAAGTAATACTGGGGCTTCCCAGGTGGCTCAGTGGTTAAAAAAAAAAATCCGCTTGCCAGTGCAGGAGACACAGGTTCAATCCCTGAGTCAGGAAGATCCTTTGGAGGAGGAAATGGCAACCCACTCCAGTATTCTTGCCTGAGGAGTCAGGCAGGCTACAGTCCATAGAGTCACAGAGTTGGACTCGACTGGGCAACTGAGCATGAACACACAAAGTTATACGTCTCATAGGAGGTTCTCAAAGACACTAAGGATCTATATATTTAAGCCTGATCTCTCTCATGAGCTCTTTTTCCATGTTGCCAACTGCCCACGTAACCTTCCACCTGAAGTCCTTGAACCACAAACTGTGGATTCAGGAGGTGTTCTTTGGTCAGTATCCTCCAGATCCTATGAGATGCACAAACTGAGCAGGCTGCCAAGCAGGGCAGCTTCTGCCAGCCTTAGCCAAATTGGGCTGCAGACCTTGAGTCTTTTCTCCTGAGTCCTCAGCGCTGCCCATCGAAAAAGCCGAAAAGGGACTTCCTGGTGATTCAGTGATTAAGAATCTGTGCAGGGGACATGGGTTCCATCCTCGGTCCAGGAAGATCTCATCTGCCACAGGACAACTAAGCCCATAGGCCACAAGGACTGAAGCCCACGTGCCCTGGAGCCCATGCTCTGCAACAAAAGAAGCCACTGCAAACAGAAGCCCACGCACTGCAGCTAGAGAAAGCTCCGCATGCAGTAATGATGACCCAGTGCACCAAAAATAGATATATAAATAAAAGTTGATTTAAAAAAAGAAAAAGCCAAAAAGAGGCCGGTACAGGATAACGGGAACTCTGAACATTTTGCTACTGATTAAATTCCTTTGCAAAATGCTTTTGCATTTGTGGGAGTCACATGACTCATGTCAGCACAGCCACAGGATCACTGACTTGCAATTGAATTGGTTCTGCCTTGATGTTCTTATTTTCCCTCTCCTCCAAGTTCCCCAATAAGATTAAGTCTCACTGAACTGCACTTCAACTGCTTGGGCCTTGCTGTTCCCTCCTTAGTGATCAGAACAGATGCACAACGATGCACAGATGCACAGATGATCCCAACATCATCAGATACAATCTGCTACCCATACAGAAGGTACCTTCATAGACTGCAAGAGGGGATTATCTGGGTAACCTCATCATAAGATAACACTGGGGTCAGAGTTTTAGAAAAACTCTGGAGCTTAAAGGTGGAGATAAACATAAACACTAAGAAAGTCAGGTCTCATATGCAGCAACTCTCACCAAAGAGCACTAAATCAGATGAGAATTAGATGTCATCACAGAATCATACCAATTTAGAACTTAAAGGCACATTTCATTTTTTCAAAAATTTGATTTGACAAACATATGGGAACTATAACTTACACTGAAATAACACAAGGACATTTCATCCTTCATGGCCTTCAATGCAACTGACTTATGGCATAGAAACAATAATCATTGATAATATTAACTCATTAATTCATAACTAGTTTCCTGTCTTGCTCTACCATATTACACACCTGTAACATGACTAACACAAGCTATTACACATAAGCTATGAAAGGAATCTATTAGGTCTCCAAACTACACTAATTTATTCATCTAAAAATAGGAGCCATACAACCCTTTTGCCTCGATCTTAGAAAAGTCTTCAAAATTGTTTTCTGATTTCCACAGCTTTGCTGAGGTCTTCTCCATCTCTGGCTGAGCCTGCAATAACAAGCCTCTTGCTGCCTTTCCTGGTTTTTTACTGTTTCCCCAGATCAGCCTTTATTCCTCATCACTACTAGATTATATAGTTCCTAAGTCAGTTTCTCCCATAACCACTCAAAGACTTCAATCTATAAAGTTGACTTTAGGTAAGTGTTCAATTCTTACCATGAAACAAAAATACGGACCTCCAGACCTGATCTTGTTCCATCACCCCCACTCCATACTTTACAGGATATTGCCATTCCCTGAATGCCCATCAGATCTTTTTATAACTCCTTGGCTTTGAGAATCTGACAATTCCACTGCTTGAAATTCCAAGGAGTCTTCTGCTCATCTTTCAGACCCAGTTCATCTGGTGCCTCCGTTACGAAGCCTTTGCAGACCCCTCCAGACACAAGGTCCCTTCCTCTTCTGTGCTCCTACAACATTTTGTTCACACTTCAGTGGAACATTTTTAAACATTGGTGATTTTTGCCCATTCACCAAAAACCCCACAAGTTCATAGTATGATATAATCTGCAACTTGGCTAAGGCAGGAACTGGAATTAAGTATTGTATTTCAGCCAGGATCCAGGAAAGCAGAAACCAGCCTAAGCATTTCAAACACAGATAATGCAATATAATACAAGAAACTGGTTGCACAGATGATGGGAGAGCTAAAAAGCCACGTAGATGTTAAAGAGGTGACTGGGAAACTGGCTTCAACAGAAAACTACTACCATCCATGAGGCTGGAATGGTGTTGGAAGAAGAGGGCATCACCAATGACTAGAAGAACCGGGCTGTGTCCCTGGTGGAGGATTGTCGAGAGTGGCTTCCGAGGGGAGCTGTGACCGTGAAGGTCAGGGCTTTCCAAAAGGAGAGACAACGGCTGCCAAAGATGCTGCCAAAGGGGGAGCCAGAGAGAGAGACATACCCTGGCTTCTCCTTGCCTCCCGTTTTTCCAAGCGCCTAATCTATCCAGAGGCCAGGAGTCAAGGCTTCTGGGAAATGTAGCCTCCTGTGAAGCAGGAAATGAGTGGCACCATGTGAGGCTGGTGAGCCCCTCATCTGGAAGCTGAATGAGCCTCACCAGCCTCTCAACAACTGTATGCAGTGGAATGCACATCTGTGTCCTGAGTCCTTTGGACTGTAATTATACCTCACGTGTTGGTTTCCTCCACAAGACTGTGAGTGCCTCCAGAGTAGCAATCTTATCTCAACTTATAAACTAGTGCGGTATTTGACATTCGGTAGGCCCTCAATAAATACTGCTCAGTTCAGTTCAGTCGCTCAGTCGTGTCTGACTCTTTGTGACCCCATAGACTACAGCACACCAGGCTTCCCCGTCCATCACCAACTCCCAGAGCTTACTCAAACTCATGTCCATTGAGTTGGTGGTGCCATCCAACCACCCATAAACACTAATGCCCTGGGTTTATGACATGTTTTAACTTAGCACTTCCTAAAGTTTGTTGTGCTGGTCACTAATTAAAAGAGATGCTATTGCCTATCATAGGGTAAGTAGGACTCTGCAATTTCCAAAAAGTTTGTGAAACACAGTGTTAAAGTTAACTTGGAAGAAAAAAAAAGTTAAGCTGGTCTCAAAGCATAGTCGAGCTGCAATTAAAAAAAAAATACTGTGGACTATGTAGCTTAGAGTAAGTCAAGGCTGTATATTGTCACCCTGCTTATTTAAGTTATATGCAGAGTACATCATGAGAAACGCTGGGCTGGATGAAGCACAAGCTAGAATCAAGATTGCCGGGAGAAATATCAATAACCTCAGATATGCAGATGGCACCACCCTTATGGCAGAAGGTGAAGAAGAACTAAAGAGCCTCTTGATGAAAGTGAAAGAGGAGAGTGAAAAAGTTGGCTTAAAGCTCAACATTCAGAAAGCTAAGATCATGGCATCTGGTCCCATCACTTCATGGCAAATAGATGGGGAAACAGTGGACACAGTGGCTGACTTTATTTTTGGGGGCTCCAAAATCACAGCAGATGGTGACTGCAGCCATGAAATTAAAAGATGCTTACTCCTTGGAAGGGAAGTTATGACCAACCTAGACAGCACATTAAAAAGCAGAGACATTACTTTGCCAACAAAGGTCTGTCTAGTCAAGGCTATGGTTTTTCCAGTAGTCATGTATAGATGTGAGAGTTGGACTCTAAAGAAAGCTGAGCACTGAAGAATTGATGCTTTTGAACTGTGGTGTTGGAGAAGACTCTTGAGAGTCCCTTGGACTGCAAGGGGATCCAACCAGTCCATCCTAAAGGAAATCAGTCCTGGGTGTTCATTGGAAGGACTGATGTTGAAGCTGAAACTCCAATACTTTGGCTAAGTGGTGCGAAGAGCTGACTCATTTGAAAAGACCCTGATGCTGGGAAAGATTGAAGGCAGGAGGAAAAGGGGACAACAGAGGATGAGATAGTTGGATGGCATCACTGACTCAATGGATATGAGTTTGGGTGAACTCTGGGTTTGGGTGAACTCTGGGAGTTGGTGATGGACAGGGAGGCCTGGCATGCTGCAGTCCATGGGGCCACAAAGAGTTGGATACGACTGAGTGACTGAACTGAACTGACATGGCTTAGAAACAACAGAAATTTATTTCTCCTATTTCTGGAAGCTAGAAGTTTAAGATCAGAGGGCCAGCACAGTTGGGTGGGGGCTCTCTTCTCCATGTATCTTCACATAGGCAGAAGGGGCAAGGTGCTCTCTTCAACTTCTTTATAAGGGCACTAATCTCATCTGTGAGGGCTCCACCCTCATGACCTAATCACCTCCCCAAGTCCCCACCTTCTAATACCATCCCACTGGGCATTAGGATTTCAACAAGTGAATTTTGTGGGAGGACAAAAATATTTAGACAGAGCAGCTTGTTTCTTTATTGCAGATAATACAGTTCATTCAGAACTTTCAAAATGTGCTTGAAGAGACAGATGTAGAATTATGTAGCATCACAGCAACATATATAACTACAGAACATATATGTTTTCCAAAAAACTAACATTACACAGGGACATCAGTTAAGGAGTCATTGCTTTAAGTATGTTCACATTTGTGATATTTTATCTCTCCTCTGAAATATTCCCATGAGGTAGAGAAGAACAAGGTCACTTACAGATAAAAATGTTGCTAATAAATAACTAAAACTAATACATCAAGTATTAATTGAATATATAAGATGTTATTTACTATTCTAAATATTGTAGGGCTAGAAGGAAAATGTAGATATTCACCTATGCTGAGACTTATTATTCCTAATGGCCAGAAATTCTGAATTCTACATACAATACAAAATGGAATCTCAATTAATGCTGAAATATTATGGTGATAGCATTCATAGCTCAGCCAATAACTAATGGGATAACTTTGGGTATCACTCTAAAATTCAGTGCTCATAGCTGTAAAAAAAGAGAAAGAGAGAGAGAGACAACAAATTACCTGCCTCACTGGGGTGAAATAAGAACTGAATATGTTCTAAGGATCACCAGTCCCTTCAGGGACCCCATTCCAAATTACTTAGGAAAACACTTAATACTATACCTTCCTCATGCCCCCCAGGAGGTTGGTATAGGCATCAAAATACTTAAGATTCTGTGCTGTAATGAAATTTATTAACGTTCCATAACCAAGTGTTTCTCCAATCTACTTGTTTCCCAAATGGTTCTGCTTTTCCTGTTTACAGCTACTAGTCCCCCCAGGAATCCATGCTCCCTCCAAGCCGAATGTGATGCCTTATGAAAACAAAAATATGACTTTTAATGATATCCAGGAATAAAAGTTTTAAACTTGATGCTGTTATGCTTTCTGATTATAAGCAACAACACAAGAGGACACCCTTGGCAAGCTAGAGTTAGCTGCAAAGTTCAAGAACCAATAATATAACAGTGATGAGGCTGTATGAGGTGCAAACTGGATACATCTTAAGATGCTGCCTATGTATTGTAGAGTGAGGTAAAGCTGTCTTTAGTGTGTGTTTTAAGTTTTTCTTTTGAAATGATTATGAATTCACATGCTTCAGCTGGTTTTTCTTATAACTGAAAATACACGTTTTACAAGGCAGTGGGACAATTGTAAATCTATGCAGATGTAAATCTAGCGACATTTACTTACTGTGTTAGTGAGATTTGATTTAGTTTCGTTTAGTTAGTGTGGTTTTTTCAGTAGTCATGTATGGATGTAAGAGTTGAACCATAAAGAAGGCTGAGCACCAAATAATTGATGTTTTCAAACTGTGGTGCTGGAGAAGACTCTTGAGCGTCTCTTGGACAGCAAGATCAAACCAGTCAATCCTAAAGGAAATCAACCCTGAAAAGTCACTGGGAGGACTGGTGTTGAAGCTCTAATACCTTGGCCACCTGATGCGACAAAGTGACTCATTAGAAAAGACTCTGATGCTGGGAGAGATTGAGGCAGGAGAAGGGGGCAACAGAGGATGAGATGATTGGATGGCATCACTGACTCAATGGACATGAATTTGAACAAACCTCGAGAGACAGTGAAGGGCAGGGAAGCCTGGCGTGCTGAGTCCATGGGTTTGCAAAGAGTCAGACACAGCTTAGCGACTAAACAGCAACAAATGTGTTAGTGAAGATAACCAGTCCAGACAGACCCTGACCTCAGAAGTATCAGCTATCACTGTGTTAGCTGGTGGCAACAAAGGGAGTTAAGTTAAAAATCAGATGATTCTCTTAGAAAGACTCTTCTCCACAAGAAGGAAATGAAGATTTGGACGTTACGGGTATAGTGGCTTTTTAGTGGCTCAGAGTTCAAAGCAACTCACCTGGACTTTACACCGTAAGGTTAGAGGAATAAGGAAACAGTAGTTCATGATCTCTAAGGTGTAATTTAAAGAGGAGCAAGAAGAGCTCTGCCTGCTGCCCCAAATGGCCCAGGAAATGCCTGGATTTCTTAAAAATTAGAGCAACTTCTTACAGTGAGGACACTGTCACTAAAAACCCACGATGCCCATTAACACACCAACACTTACTTACCTTATTCCTCAGCTGTCACGTGACAGAGAACCTGGATGTGATGGAAAGCACAGGGGGACATATCGTATGTCAGATCAGGTTTAAAGTGGAGCAAGGGGAGCAGAAGCCTTCATCCCAAAGGATGAAAGACAAGTCCGGGTGGAGCCCTACAGTGAGGGACTCCAGAGAGGCCATGATGCTTTCAGCACAGAGATGGGTTTGTGGCAAGAAGCACTCTGTCGTCATTACTGGCGTGAGTGGCACTTAACCATCAATTTGTTGAGGAGATGGTCTCGCCTGGTTTCTCTGAACAGAACAGTGTCTCAACTGGAAAGGTAGTTGTTTACTACTGATTTGCACTCTACACTCATTTTAAACATATATGCGACTCGCATCCAAACGAAATATGGAATAATGCCAATTTGGGACTCTTCCGTGCCCTCTCATTATAACACCAGCAATTTCCAAAGATGAAATCTACAGATTCGGACCCTGACAATTACAAGCACCAGAAGGCAGAACTTCAGTTCAGTGGCTCAGTCGTGTCTGACTCTTTGCGACCCCGTGGAGTGCAGCACGCCAGGCCTTCCTGTCCATCACCAACTCAAACTCAAGTCCATCGAGTCGGTGACGCCATCCAACCATCTCATCCTCTGTCACCCTCTTCTATTCTCTCCTTCAATCTTTCCCAGCATCAGGGTCTTTTCAAATGAGTCAGCTCATCTGAACTTAAGATAGCCTTAATATGTCTTTACAGTGTTCTTACATGCTTCATTTACAGAGCCTGTAAATAAGATATTTTTCTAATGCATACGTCAAAAGTTTGGTATTAAGCCTTAAAAAGTCTATTAAAGTACTTAACAACATATCGGAAAGGACATAATTCTGCATTCCAAATGATGTATCGCAAAGGACATAATTTTGCGTTCCACAAACAAAACGTTGTAAAAACGTTACAACCTCTATCTTCTCATAACACCATTACTACACTTTCGGCACGTGACCATTTTCACTAGACGTGATACTTTTCAAAGGCTTTCTACGTGCCCGTTAAAAATTCAATTGAGGGTAAAACTCAACCCAAGCTGGTTTTTAAAAATTATGACAAAGACATGACTTAAAATATAAGCTGGAGATGGTGGCAATTAAAGTTTATGAGCAAGTTACTGCGAGAAAGGCAGAAGCCGTTGACTCCGCGGGTACTTCCTTTATAGGTGGTAAAAGTCTGTGGACCACAGTGCCACTTTGTGCTGTTCCACTCGTCTGCAGGTGACATTTTAACCTCTAAGCAACCACAGCAAGACGATTCAAAATGAAGTTGACACTGTGTCCTTTAACTAGTCCCAAAGTCCTGCAGGGGTTTTACTGCCTGATGTTGTACCATATGTGCACACTCTGGACGCAGCAAGCAGGATTAAGCAGGATGCTTCTGCACCCAGCCATCATCCTGCTTCCTGTTGTTTTTGGAGCAATCCTAACCTCAGCTAAACATAACCTTTCTGGGTGGAGCATTTTTAGAAGGAGAATCCACCTTTAGCAGAGTGCCCTGTAATGTTGACTGTATTTTGAAGGCACAGACATTGATTAAACTCACAGAACTCAGTGGTTTGGTATCGTGCTATCTTTATGAAACCCATTTTATGAAAACTTTCATAAAATTATTTATCACTCAAGTTTTTATGCATAAAAACTTGAACAAGTATGAAATGAACAGGAGGAATTCTTTCTGAAGCCTTTTTTGGTCAACTGGTCTATCACTAAAGTGGCAATGATTAATGGCAAACTTTTCAGAATCTTTTCTGTAGCTCAAGTTATTTTTTAATTCTAAAATGATGACTGTCTTGGGTAGTGGGGATATATTTACTTACTCGGGTCCTCAAAAGGTTCGAATCAGAAAAGCCCTCTTAGGTTTCACATTTCAGAATTATTTTCTGCAGGATATGAGAAATCTATTTGAGACATGCTAATAAGAACCTATATCCTCAGCTCAATGTCAGGAACTCTTAACAAGCCAGAGTTCATGAAGAGCATATACAAGGGAAAAAACAGACCTTTTAAAAGTATACATAACTTCTATAATGGTCTTTCCCCTTGAGTTTTCTGTAAAGTAGAACATTAAGCTCTTTATAATTCCCCCAAATCTATAGATAGCTTAGAGAGAGAAGCATAAATCTCAAGAGCCTCAGATTTACTTCCTGTTGCCTTCCTGCATTAGACATTTAAAGGTAATCAATAAAAACTGATTCCTCTTCGTAAGCACTTTCCTGTTCTGCCAGAAATAATAGTAGCCTCTGCCCCAAAATGAAGAGGAAAAAAAACGAAAAGTAATATTTACCAGGAGAAAAAGAAACTGCCCAACTATTTTTCCTGAGCCAAGTGAAACACAAACAGCAAGTCAAAGTTTATTCTTAAAGAAAAAAAAAACAACTTTTAAATATTCCTGGCATTAATCCTGTTTTTCAAATCTGAGGTATCAACAAGTTTTTACCTCCGGATTTGTATTTCCACTCTCTGCAAAAACCTCATTCTGTTTCCTAATGGCTTTCCGGTGCTGTCCTTCTGTAGGAATCTATACACCACAAGCAAGACTTGTGCTCAACGCTGACCAGTAAAGAAAGGACAGTTAAGCCCCCCAATTACCTCCTAGGGCAGAGTGAGACACAAAACCAGAGGGAACAGATAGATGAGGACAAAGTTACAACTTGTAAGGAAATAAAGAACTGCAGACAACTGGATCTCTTACTCCAAAACACAAAACTTTGGGCCCCTTGCATTTTCAGCACGAGAATTTTCATACTAAAAATGTTACTTGAAAGTTTAATATTAGATAATCTGAAATCATCTGTTGGGATGTCTCCAATATGTAGACTCTATCTGAGGACTCTATTTGCAGTGCTTTTTCTTCTTCTGGATTTTTCACAAAAGACTGCAAGAGAGTACCCAAAGAAAGAGCTGGGTCTCAGACTCTTACTTTGTGATGAAGTTACAAATATGTTTTATACGTTTTCCTGGCTTCCTGTTTCCCTGTGTTCTGTACTATCTGCAGAGGTTGTCATATTTCACCAAGGCGGATTATAAATCAGACAAGTTCAGCCCGTCAGGTTGAAAAATGGAGGTGAAAGGCACAGCAGAAAATAAATAAAGTATAATTAAAACCATATGACCAGAAATATTGAAGCAATACTTGTTGGAGGAAACCCAAGTAAAAATCAAACCTTTTCTGGTGTTAGTGAGACTAGCCAGTCCATTTGAAACAAGCACACATCACTTGCTAAAAATTCCCTTTTTTTTTCCTTCACAGTAAAAGCAGTCCTAACAAAGTAATTAAGCCTATCTTTGTGGCATAGTGAAATTCATAATTGTTCACGTAAAACTGATCTCTCATTTAAAACTGTAATCACTTCTTTAGAAATATAATTTAAGACGGGGCAAGGCTCAATTTTATATCCACCAAAGAGTATTAAAGGCTTATGATGACAATGTTGAACCAAAAACCTTTTCTACTTTTCGTGAAGTTTTCATCTCTTAAGATCTCAGGATTCCAGAAAGACACAGATACTGTAATTGCTAGTTGTTGATCGTAAAGAGCCAGTAGCTATAAAATCCAAACTGTCTCCCCTCCAACATTATAAACAACCTAGACGTTACTGCCTCACAGAGGTGGTACTGAGCAGACCAATGATGTACATGCTTGCAGATATACAGAAATTAAGAGCTCTTGATGTTTATACAGCAATTCCGGTAAAGAATCTCTGACTCTGGCAATCTGTCCCCAAAGCCACTCTATATCCACGTCTCCTTAGCGTTCCAAGTGTCAATTACCATAATCTCAGTAGACAGCTGGAACACAATTTTCAATATTGCTCCGGGATTCCCGTAAACAAGTGAAGTTGAGAGAAGTCACTTACCCCCCAGAAACTGAATTCCTCCGGCCACTCTTCCCACCGTCCGGGAGATGAGCTCCGACACGCAGCAGCCCATGAGGGCGGTGAGCGCCACCAGGAGGAGCAGGCCACAGCCCAGGCCGGTCACGATGGTACAGATCCTCCATTCGGCGCTGGGAATGCCCTGGAAAGAGGCGTAGCGCCCACACTCCTCAACCATCACCATCATCTGCCGACTCTCATCGTGCACGGGATAGGAGCACCTCCGGAAAGTACCGAAGGACACGGGCTTGCCCAGCTGTGACCCCCAGAGCCAGTAGGGCATGAAGAACCCCACGCAGGAGGTGGCCGCACAAAGAAACGAGAGCAGAGCCCAGATGACCCCGGTGCAAGTCAGACTGGATGCCATCTTTCACCTCACAGGGCAGGGAGGCCCCGAAGTAACTGTTCCGGGGCTGCAGGAAGGAGTCAAGGCTGTCAAACCGCTGGCTCCCCGAGGGTAATCCACAGCTGTGTGATGGGAGAGCGGCTACTAACAGAACGGATCTTCAGTCTTACTGGACATCAGCTTCCCATTCTCTGCAGTAAGGATGCTGGCCCCTGGAAAAACCATAACATTAAAGGTTAAATGTCTTTACAGAAAAGATAAGACCGACTCAGTTGGTCTGCAACTTTCAATTAACACCCATTCAGAGACACCTCCATAGTTCAAAAAGTGAGAAGAATCCATTCTATCAACTTTTCCGTAATTCAAATTTTGTCAGACTGGCTCAAAGCTTTTTCACGTCTTTATCTCTTACATTCCCTAATTAACTCAGACAGCTACTTACTTAAAGAAATGCATGACTTATTCCTGCTTGCCAAATCAGTGAATTCACTGCATATACTCACGTTAAAAAGAAGGCAGCATTTTTACTGGCGGTAAACAGAATTCTGAATGTTATAATAAAATGAACCATAGCATGGTTTGTTCAGTTGGCTTGCAAGTTCACGCTCATAATTTGCAGCAACTTTTCTGTGTTCCTTTAGGTGCATTAACTCTCTGCATGAGCCTGAACAAAATAATTAGGCTCATTTTCACAATTATAGACTGTCTAGGCATCCAGACTGGGACTCTTAGGCGTCTTGCCACGCTTATTCAGTAGTGTTTGGGAATGCCTTCAGTCTCAGCTATCTTCTCTAGTGTCAACAAAAGAAAGCCTGTGTACGACTCATTTTCATATCTGCAATTCTGATTAATTGCTTCTAATTAAATTATTGGAACCATCTTTCCCACTGAATGAATGACTGTGTCTCATCTGAAAAAGAGTCCATACTTTCCGGTCTTTCCAGGGGTTTCACTTGCATCCTGCTCTCCCTTTAGAACCCCTTCTCCCACGTTTCATAAAGAACACAGAAGCCCAGAGTCCATGCACCCCACAGTTCCATCCCCAGGACTCCAGCTTTCAGAGTCCATCTCAAATCCTCCCCTCTCCTTTCCAACTCTCGCCCCTGCCCTTTGCTTTCCACCCACCGCCCCTTTTCCACTCCCCTGTGTCATTCACTCCAGGGGAGCTCCGGCTACTTTTTTTTTTTTTTTTTTAAATCTTGTCAACAGCGGTCAGCATCAGCATTAGTCGCTGAAGTTGGTCTGTTTGGGCCCTGAGGCTGGGGCAGACGGGGGAGTCACTGGGTGAGTGGGGAGGGGGCCCTCACCTCGAGTTGGGGCCAGGCACCCCGGGGAGGGGGGTAAGACCAGGCAAGCCCTTAGCCAGCCGAGCCCCCCGCAACGGCCGCACCCACCCCCACCCCGAAGACACACAACGATCCTTTAACTCCCCAAAGGGGAAGAGGGGCATTTTCCAGCCGGCCCGCGCGGAGGGAGGAGGTGAGGATGGGGTCCCCCACCCCGCCCCGGAGGCAGACGGACGCGGCGGGCCGGGCGAGCCGGCGGGGAGCCCAGCTCAGGAAGTCCGGAGCCTCGGGGGCAGCCCAACTCCGGCGTCCGGGAACGAGGGGCGCGGAGAGAAAGGCGCGGAGCCCGCGCCTCGGGGCAGCCGCGCGCTGGACTCACATGGCTGGCGGGCGGCGGCCGCCCTCCCTCCCGGGGCCGGGGCGCACTCACAACTTGCTGTCTCTCCCTGGCGGAGCATCCACGGCGCGCCGGACCGTCCTTCCTTCTTCGCCGCGGTCCCCGACAGCCGCGGAGCCTCCGGGGCCGGCCGCGGGAGGGGCGCGCAGGGGCCGGCAGGGGGCGGAGGTCTCCGGGAGGACGCGCGGCGCCGCGCCCGGGCAGCCCTCGCTCCTCCGGCTCTCCGGCGGCGGCTCGGGCGGAGCGCTGGGGCGGCGCGCGGGGCGCCGGGGCTCGCGGGCGGAGGAGCAGATCTGCCTTTGGCAGGCGAGGCACGCAGCGCCTCCTCCCCTCCGCCGCCCGGCCCTCCTCTCGCCTGTCCCCTCCCCTCGCGCCCGCCGGGACCCGGAGCGGACGCGGCCCGGGCGCGGCCGGCGGGGACCCTCCCGGCGCGCGGGGCGGGGAGGGGGCGCGGCCCCTTGGAGCCGGGGTCCCCTCCCACCTCACCCCCCTCAACCCGGGCGGCTCTCGACCCCTCTGGCCCCGAGCCTCCTCCCGCCCTCCTCGCACCGTCACTCCTTCCAACCCGAGAGTGGGATGGAGGCAGACAGACCGAGAAGTAGGGGAGAAAGTTGCTGGTCCTCTGGGGTGCTCTCCGGAGCGGGTGGGGAGGGGGGGCGGTGGCTGGGAGCTGAGACACGCTCCCTGGCTGCTCTCCTGAGTCTGGTGTTTCGGGTTTAAGCTCCGGTTTCCGACCGCCTTTATGAGATGGAGATAGAGAGCAGGGCTCTAGAGACTGATGCAGTGATTCCTTTCGAGTTTTCCTGGGATGTGGTCACTTTGGAAGGGGGTGAGCAAGGACAGTGTGGGCGTGGGAATGGGAGGCAGAGAGCAGAGAGCCCCCTCTGGGGTTCCGTCTGGCAGCCGCCTTTCCAGCCAAGCCAGGGGGAAAAAAGCAGGGGAAGATTCCAGCAAACCTCTCCCAAGAGACCTCCTCTCTGGGAACCTCTTTCAAAGCGTTTCTCCCCGTCTGTCCTCTCTCCCCTTTCTATTTCTGTCTGTCTCTCTCTCTCCTCTCTCTTCCCCTCCCTCTCTTCTCTTCCACCTTTCGGTCCAATCACTCTTGCAATCAATACCTCCATTGAATTTCTTTACCGAGAAAACACTGGTTTTGATCCCCCCTCTGGACGTCAGGTCTTTTTTGCTTGTCCTTAGCGCTAACCCCTGTGGAAGTTGAGAGCCACATTCAGCAGACTGTGGGAGTCCTTGCTGAAGGCGGTATTTTAAGAAACCTGCCATCTGGGAATAGCAGTTTGTGAAGTAGCTACTTCCCCACATACAGTTTTTATGCTTTTTCAAAAGTTGAAAGTAATCGCTGGATAGATATAGATTCCATAGTAAATTTTCAAATTGCACCATTTTAATTAGCCATGGTGGTGCACATTTTTGTTTTACTACTACAGATGGAGATGTGCACGCTTACACTATTAATTTGAGAGGTTTTGTGTAATTAGTTCCCACTCTTTATGAGGTCATAGACCGCTTTAAGAATATGATGAAATTGATGAGAACCTTCTCCCCCCTCAAAAAAAAAAAAAAAAAAGACGAAAATGCACTTCCATATCAAGCTTTATCACAATGGTTCTCAAGCAAGAGAAGAAGGCAGATTATGACCCCTCCCAGGGAGTAGTCTGCAAGGTGTGGAGATATTTGTGATCATCATGGCCAGGGTGATGCAGCTAATACCTGGTGGGCGGAAAGGCCAGGGATGCAGCTAAATACCCTACCAGGTACAGGACAGCCTCCCAGAATTATCCATCCCAAAATATCAATAGTTCTGAGGTTGAGAATGCCGGTTTCAATAAAGTGTTAGACTGTTCCCTGTTCCCCCCGCAGCCCATTCTTGATTGGAGTCCCTGATGAAATGCCTTGATTTAAGTTATTTTTGTTTGTTTTGTACAAGTCGCTGGTTAATGAGCTCAGTGACTGTGTGGTAAGGATTGCTCTGACTTTCAGTTCTGTATCCTAACCTAGTGTTTAACACAGAGCCTTCAGATCTGTATAATGTGCAGGTAAAAGGTATGACTCCACAAAGACAAGATAATGAGAGTGACATTTGGACTCACCCTCCACATTCCCGCTGTGGATATTGGTCCAGGACGCTCTTCTCAATTTGGAGTTTGAAGCGCTGAGACAGCCTGTTGAGATTAAGTCCTTGCTGTGTCTCAGTCCCTACACTGTCCTTTTCTTTTTTTTGGCCTTGCCACATGAGATCTTAATTTCCCCGCCAGAGATCAAACCTGGGCTCCCTGCAGTGGAAGATAGGAGTCCTAACCACTGGACCACCAAGGAAGCACCCCTAAGTCTCCTTGATAGATTATTTTGTCTAGTCCTCAAAATAAAAAGGAAAAAAAGTATGTAGGAGGTGCAATTTTTATTTTACAGAGAGGTTAAGTAATTTGCCTGAGACCTTACGGCTAAAAGGTGGACTTCAAAAAATCTCATTATCTGAACTATTAAAACGGAGTAAATACTGTTGAAGAGATTCTGCCTAACATGAAAATGAAGATAGAAGAGGAGACTTAAAAAAAAAAATCTGTCAGGATACAGCATCAATTACTTGTGAAAGCACAGTGTATTCTATACTAGGACTCAAAAATTTCTATCCTAGAAATGATTGTGTTACTAGCTCAGCTGTGTCCGACTCTTTGGGACCCCCATGGACTGGAACCCACCAGGCTCCTCTGTCCATAGGATTCTCCAGGCAAGAATACTGGAGTGGGTTGCCATTCCCTTCTCCAGGGGGTCTTCCCAGCCAAAGGATCAAAGCCTGGTCTCCTGCATTGCAGGCAGATTCTTACCATCTGAGCCACCAATTTGGACAAGTAGTGACTTTTCTGAGCCTGAGTTCTCTTACTTGTAAAAAGAGGTCAGAAATAGATGATTCCGTTTCATGACTTCTAACATCATGATTATATAGTTAATCTTATATTTGAGAAAAAGTTTAGGGGTTATCTAATTTTGTTCAACTATATAATTTTACAAATGAGGAAGCGGAGTCTCTGAATTCTTCCAGTGTCTTACCCAAAGCTGAACCTTGAATCCATGTATCTTGATTGCTCATTTCATTCCACCATGTAATGATCGTCCCAAACTACAAAATCATCTGAATTACTCCTTGAGGTCTTGTATACTTACTTTATAGGCAGACTGCATTATCTTTAAAACCCTTTCATTAAATTTGCACCTTCAAAGGATCTTTAAATTACATTCCAGCCAGAAGTTCTCACAAAGCAGATGCTGCCCATACCTCTTATTTCAGGCTTGAGCTTCTAGTATGTTTGGATGGTAGTCCTGTTGAGTCATAAGATGAGATCATGAATGTAAAAATATGTGGAAAACTATAAAGCATCTGTGACAGCACTCTTGGTTGGGTGCCCAAAATTGACTCCCAGTCCCCTCTCCCTTATTCGGGCTTCCCTGGTAGCTCAGCTGGTAAAGAATCTGCCTGCAATGCAGGAGACCTGGCTTCAACCCTTGGGTTGGGAAGATCCCCTGAAGAAGGAAAAGGCTACCCACTCCATTCTGACCTGGAGAATTCCGTGGACTGTATAGTCCATGGGGTCGCAAAGAGTTGGACACGACTGAGCAACTTTCACTTTCACTCACCTTCTCCCTTATTCACTCGATATTTTTGGTGGACACCTGACCCTATTCTAGATAATGAATCAGCTGAGGTGTCCCCTAGGGAAGACTGTATTTCCTGCTAAAAGAAGGAGGCATGAGGAAACAGCTCATCCACCGTCTTGGCTACCATTATTAAAGAATAAGATGTTTAGAGCTATGGCAGCCTTCTTGTAACCATGAGGGGAATCACAGAGATACAGTTCTAGCACCCTAAAGTTGTGGAGCCACACACCTCCTTTTGAATGTTTTAGAAGTGAGTCATAGATTATTAATAGTTTTAAGTTACTGTTATTGAATTTTCTGCTTTTTAGTGTCTGAAAGCATTTCTAATTGATAAAGCACTGTGCAGAGAAAACATATGTTCAATGATTAAAAAACCACACGTTAGTCAACGTTGTATCCCAGTGTTTGGCAATAGAAGATAGATACTCGGTAATTTGAACATTAACTGAGGGAATTCATAAACAAATCAATATTATTGTGATGATTTTCCTTTCCTAGTGCAGCCTACAGAGTGGGTATTTTACTTTTAAACAGAGAGAGTGTGCTATGTGAAATTAGGGAAGAAATGTGATGGTGAAATATAGGAAACACCATGGAATCCATCACTTCTGACCATCAAGGGAAGGTTGTAAAGGAACTTCTTTGGTTCCACATTTGTGGCAGTCAGTATATTTTGGCTGATATGGTTCCTATTCCCAACCCTCTTCTTCCGTATCTTTCTCTCCCATCAAAGCAATGAAAGCTAAAATCTCCATCTCCCAGCCTCTCTTCAAGTGTGAGGCTCATGTGACAGTACCACCCAAGGAGAGGCAAAGTGGAGGGATGCTGGGCCCCTCAAAGCCACATCCTCTTTCCTCAGCCCTAGAAAATGGATATGGCACACCTTCGCAGCAGGCGCCTTTCAGCCACGAGGTGACAAGCGTGAGGACCAAGCCCATGCACTAAGAATGATGCAGTCCAATAGTGAGTCTGGATCCACAGTATCACTTTTAGGCTCCTGCATTATCCTCAGACTTCTCTTGGGTGAGACCAACAACCCTTCACTGTTTAAATCTGGGAGTAGCAATAAGTACCGGTACATACTTACTGGAATATTAGAATACAGGTACGTACTTACTGGAATATTAGAATACTTCTTAGAATATCCAGACTACCTATTCGCTTGCCATGCAAGAGCCAAAAACCACAGTAAAGTGGGTCAGAGCCAGACACCAGGCAGAACAGAGAGAAGGCAGAACAGTGTCAAGGGGGAGTCCGTTCTCCAGCAGTTGGTGGCTGCAGCGGGCAGTCATCATCTATAGCATGGATTAGAGACACAGACCCGCGTTAAAACTTGACGATAGAAATGGGAAGAGCTTTGCAGATAGTTGACAAAATGTGCTCAGTCACATCCGACTCTTTGCGACCCAGTGGACTGTAGCCTACCAGGCTCCTCTGTCCATGGGATTCTCCAGGCAAGAATGCTGGAGTGGGTTGCCATTTCCTTCTCCAGGGCATCTTCCCAACCCAAGGATCAAGCCTATGTCTCTGGCTTTTTCCAGCATTGGCAGACAGGTTCTTTACCACTGAGCCACCTGGGAAGCCCAAAATAAATAGAGACCACGGTAAGTTCTTCCTTTTTGCCACTTCCTTCCTAAGCTACCCATTCCCTTCATGAATGCCATCTTTTTTTTTCCCTGTAAATTAAGCCCACCTTTTATTGAAATTTTGTTCTAATAAAACATATCCAAGCCTGAATGGAAAGTGCTTTTTTTTTCCTTCAGGAGGCTGTATCTCTGATTCATTTTATTTTTTTAGTTTATTTTTAATTGGAATATAATTGCTTTACAAAGTTGTGTTTGTTTCTGCTGTACAACGAAGTGAATCAGCTGTGTGTATACACACACCCCCCTCCCTCCCACGCCCACCCCACCCCATCCCCGCGCAGAGCTGATCCCCTGTGCTCTCAGCACCTTCCCGCTAGCTATCTGTTTTACTCCTGGTAGTGTATATATGCAAATCCTAAAGCTCCCAGTTCTTCCCGCCCTCCCCTTCCCCTTCCCCTCCCCACCGACCCTGGCCCTATGTCCATAGTCCGTTCTTTTTGTCTGCATCTCTACCCTTCATAAATGCCTTCTTAAAACAGGTTTAAGCAGGTATTGCTATGCTGTCCATCTCATTGATAGGGGATAAAAAAATCTCATGGGACAAGTGACCTTTCAGGTTTCCTGGTCTCCATTTCAGGTCACCTCTGGATGAGATTATGGATTGCTTATAGGATGCTTAGTCTCCTGTTTGTATCCATACATTTACCATAGCTGGCCCAACATCCTATTAAGGTAAGCATCCTTACTTTAAGAGGAACAGAGCTGCTCCTCTCTCACGGGTGGATCTCCCACACAGGAGCCCTGCCCTCTCTGGTCCATGTGGCCAATACTTTCCTATTTCATTTTCCAGGAACTTTTTTTTCATGCATTTGATAGACTCAAGACCCCTCTTCCCTGTGGAAACTGCACATGTCTCATTACGTACAATTTCTAAACATAGTGATTTGTCTGGCCATATTCCCCAGGAGCTCTCATGGAAATAAGATACATACAGTCTGTGGCCTGATCCCTGGGGTGCTGTCTGCATTATTCATTTAAAGTTTGTGAATTACTTTGGAAATATAAAGTGCCATATAATTTCTCTAGATTATTCTTTTATGAATTAAAGGAGAATACAAATTTTAAATCAATAACTTATTCATAAGAAGAAAAAAATGTGAAGTGTTAAATCACATTTAACATAGCAGACACTTCACATTAAACCATCAAAATGGGAAATGTCCATAATACATTATATATATATTTTTGCTACATGACCCAATATGCATTTGAAAGCAGGGCATAATTATGCTTAATACTGAATCAGTATTACACTTTTGCTACTTTTAAATCATGCTTCTTTTTTCTTCCAGTATCAAAAAATCATCTTAGGCTTTTTCAGTGTTACAACCATGTTTTCAAACTTTTAAAAAATTTTCCCAGAATATGTAGAAAGAGGAATATAATGAGCTTCATAGAAAGAGATAAAAATTTTGTGTATCTGTAGATTATAATATCTACCAGTCAGTCATAACTTCTAAGAGAATTCACAAAGATCTGTTCTATTGTATTTAAAGATCTTAAATCCCACCCTCCTTCACCAAAATAAGATGCATTGCATACTAATATGCTGACTATACTAATACAATGGTCTAAGAGAACAATGGGCTTCCCAGGTGGCTCCGAGGTAAAGAACCTGCCTGCCAATGCAGGAAACGCAGATTTGATCCCTGGGTGGGGAGGATCCCCTGAAGAAGGAAATTGCAACCTGCTCCTGTATTCTTACCTGGAAAATTCCTGCCAACAGAGGAGCCTGGCAGGCTACAGTCCATGAGACCACAAAGAGTCAGACAAGACTTAGCGACTAAACAACAACAGAGGAAAGCCAAACTGACATGCTGGATTTGATATTAAAATACTGAGAGGGGTTAACAAGCACTGATTTTTCTAAAGGAAATAATTTCATATCACAGCCATGTGAAATGGAAGCGTGAAAAGGCTTCTTCACCAGTTTCCTGGTTTTCCCCAGGGGAAATTTAATTCCGCCTTCCACACCCCCTCCAGTGGGTGTGGTCAGGGCTGCTCCTCTCTTGTGGGCGAATCTCCCACACGGGAGGCCGGCCCTCTCTGGTCCACGTGGCCAGGATGCAGAGAGTGGGCGAGTCTGCCAGCTCTGGGCTCCTTAGCAGGCCCCTCGCCACTCACTAAACCACATCCTCCACTTTAGCCATTACCAGTAATAATCGTGGTATTTTGGTCTCCATCTACTTCTTTCTTGCTCCCTCGGTTTGTTCGGATTGCAGTTGGGGAAGAAGTGTTATTTACTGATCCCAGGAAAACCATCACAAACGGAACGTGAAGCACGGGAGCTTAGCTCAGTGCTCCGTGATGACCTAGAGGGTGGGGTGGGTTGGGGGGCAGGGGGGAGGGGGCCTCAAGAGGGAGGGGGTATGTGTGTATGTGTAGCTGATTCACTCTGTTGTGCAGCAGAAACTAACCCACAATGGTAACGCAATTAGACTCCAATAAAAACAGAAGTTAAAAAAGAATAATTATCACAAACTGAATGCATGCACCACGTTTCAATATTAGTTAAATATTACTATTTTGTTGGGCTTCCCAGGGGGTGCTAGTGGTTAAAAAACCCAGCTGCCAATGCAAGAGATGTAAGAGACGTGGGTTCCATCTCTGGGTTGGGAAGATCCCCTGGAGGAGGGCATGGCAACCCACTCCACTATTCGTGCCTGGAGAATCCCAAGAACAGAGGAGCCTGGCGGGTTACCCTTCATAGGGTCATACAGAGTTGGACACGACTGAGGCGACTTAGCGCACTCACACACACACACACACACTCCAGCAACACCAGGTCTTTATTAATAGGGGTCAAGGAGAAAAGAGAGAAGTGAATTTTCAGCAGTTTCCACTGCCTCAGAAGGCCAACGAATGTATCTTAAATGCTGTGCTGGATTGAGTCGCCAATTAAAGTGAAAGGGTGGATGAAAAGAGAATGCTTTTTTGCTAGTTACGTCTCTGAAAGATCAATGTCTCTCTTAAAAGCAAAAAAGTATGGGTAAAGTGATGAGAAGCAGAAGATATAAGAACAGAAATAGAATTTCGAGCTGTGGACAATGTCACCATGTCAGCACATATAGACATTCGAAGTGGTGATGGCAGAGCTGGGGAGAGGAGAGAGAAAGAGGAAGAGGAGGGGAAGGAGATATAGAGAGGGGGAGACCGGCAAACAGAGAAGGCAGGTGTCGTGTCTCTGGGTTTTTGTTCTGTTTTACTTTATTTCCAGGGAGAGAAGGTAAAGAGCTACACTGTCTTTTACTTTGAAGGCGCAGATACAGGATACCTGCCTTGTCTGGTGAGGGATCCCGTGACTTAGTCGCTACCACGAGGGTGTGAGTGCGTTCACGTCCACAGAATGTCAAAAACACATTCACTAGGTCAACTGATAAAACTGATATCGTATTATCAAGAAAGTCTACATTATACACTTCTTTCTTTGTTTTTTTTTTTTTTTTAAGGGCTTCTCTGGTGGTTCAGGCAGTAAAAAAAAAAAAAAAAAGATGCCTGCGATGTGGGAGACCCAGGTTTGATCCCTGGGTCAAGAAGATTCCGTGGAGGAGGGAAAGGCTACCCACTCTAGTATTCTTACTTGGAGAATCCCGTAGACAGAGAAGCCTGGTGGGCTATCGTCATAAATAAACAGTTTTTAAAAATTCATCTTTTATCTATACCACCCCTCTGAAACTAGAGCAATGACAAGAGTTCCTCCCTCAGTGCTCTGTATTTTTAAAAATATATGTATTACAAAAGCAATTTTATATTATACATTTCTATGTGTTTCTTAAAAGCATTAAATTATACTATCTGCTTTGGAAATATTTCATGTAGTAAAAATTTCAAATTTAGGATGTGCAGTCTTTAGCTGTCTAGAACTTTCTTAGCCAAATCAGCCACTCCTTGATTGGGGCGTGTAAAAATTTTACTATGTAATTGAAATAAGCTGTTACTCACCAATTATTAAAATTAAAATATGGGAAGATTAAGGGATATATTTTTCTTTTGGTTTTTCTGTATTCCCTAATCTTTCTTCAAATAACCTGGATTACTTATGTAATTAAAATGTTGAATTAAGAGTGGAAGCCAATTATCAGTTGAAGGAGCTTTCGGAAACAGAATAACTAAGCCTAACACACTGGAGAGAACTATCAATGAAGAAGAGAATTTCAGGTCAGAGTAAGGAAGGATAAGAGTTGTCCTCTGAAGTGGAACATGCACTTCAAAAACCTGTGAACCATCAGTGTCCACCCAAATTGCAGACCTGTGTCAGGAATGTTGTAGAAAGCAACCCAGGTTTTGTCTGAAGTTCTTGAGCAACTGGCGATCCCCAACATTTTTGGTACCAGGGACTAGTTTAGTGGAAGACAACTTTTCTCCAGATTGTGGTGGTGGTGGTGGGGAAATGGCTTGGGCATGATTCAAGAGCATTATATTTATTGTGTACTTTATTTCTATCATCATTACATCAGCGCTTCCGCAGATCATCAGGCATTAGATCCTGGAGGTTGGGGACCCCTATTCTAGAGTTTTTTCCTTTTCCATTCTCCTAGAGTCAACCTTCTTTAGCACTTCTGTAGTAGCTCAAATTCATTTCCAGTGGGTCTCCTACATTTTTGCAAACCGCCTGGAGAAACTCGAGTCTCGTCTCACTAAGTTGTGGGTCTCATCCCTGCCTTACCCTGGGATCCTCGCATCAGACCCCAAGTGGTAAAAGACCTCTTTTTCTTTATTTCCCAAGTAAGACTACATCAGGTAACAGATTTTTAAGAGGCTTAGAGAAAGATCAGGGTGGAAGGTTAGACCACCTAGAATGGAACACCAGAGCCCCCTGCCATGAGGCATCTCACGGGAGCTGCTTCTCCTTGGAGAATTCTGCCTACAGCCATCTTCAAGGCCAGGTGGGTCCCTCTTTCTGTTACCATCCTTCAGTTGCTCCTTCCTACACCTCTAACTCTTCTGAACTGCTTAGCACCTGTCTTGCCTTGGAAACGCAAGTCTCTGTCCTCCGTGTTGTTTGAGCACTCCTCTCTTCCCCTCTGTGTCCCTGCTGCTCATCCTCTGGGGATGACCACAACACAAGCACTAAATAACCCTCTCCCCCCGACCCAATTAAAAAAAAGATTCTCTTGCTAAGGGGATTGGAAGTTGCACCTTCTTCAGATGTTCACTGGCTCAAACCTCAGGATGCTATTTAAGAGGATAAAATAAACTTGTTTAAAATACTTTATTAGATGATGTTTCAAAAGGCACTTCTTTAAAAACATAAAGTTCCACGGCCTCTTAGAAACTCTTTGAGCCAAAGTATAAAAGAAAAAGCCCACATTATTACTGGTTTGAGAAAGAATAAATAGAATACACCAATACACTGCCGTCAAAATATGTATGTTTTCCAAAAGGAGATAGAGCCAGCTTCTGACCATCATAATCAAAACCCACAGTGTTTAGTGGTCAAATGAACACTATGTGGGGGAGTCAAAGACCTGAGTTTAAATTCAGAGTCAGGGTCTTGATCATACTATGACTCAGATATTTGTTCTCTTACAACCCATTTGAATAAGGCCATGGCTTTACCTAATAGTGCTAGTCACCATCGTATCTGACCACTTGCCTGAGATGAAATGAATCAATTAACTTATTTGTATTAGTTAGTGGTAGAGCTTGAATTAAGTGCTTGGATTAACATGAGTGTGTTCTATTTTTTTTTTTTTGAATGCTATACATTTGTTTCTTTATACCAGAAGCCTCCTAGTGGCAGAAACACAGCAAAAAGGACCTTCAATATTTTTTTTTCCCCTAGGTATAAGGGTGAATGTAAAATTTCAGCCTAACTGTGTGACTTTTCTGTTAATAACTGATTCGTACCCCGTCTCTTCTCCTAACACGCGAATATGGGAGCAAAACTTGATTTAGTGCAGTTATGCTAAAAATGTCATTAGCCAAGAGAAACCCACGTTCTGTCCTTGCTATGAACTCTCTGTCAATTACATTCTGTTTCTTCTTCTTTTACTTCTGTTTTTACATACATGCCTATTATTTCTTCCATGGTCATGATACTCAGTCAGAAATTATGTGTAATGTGTTTACTTCAAAAAGTTAAGGTTTTGTTTATGACTTGCTTTTGATCCAAAAGTATTGCAAGTCTTATTTGAACTTGGCTATTGCTTAGAAAACAAGTAATTATGGTGTAGTGAAAGAGGAAAGACCGGGTTTCCTTGTTTCAAAAGAGCCTCCAAGTCTGTTAAACAGAGCAGACAAAGAATAAACATCCGGTTTTTGATGGACACTTCCTAATCTTCATTTTTGTCTGTAAAGAGACAGAAAAGGGAGATGCATCAAAAAGGAGATCTAAATACAGGAAAGTAGTCAGGAACACCCAGCTCTGGGCTGGGCTTAGCTGCTAAATTGTTGTTTGATCTTGGACAAGTAACAGTGAAGAGTGATAGACCTACTTTGATTGTTCTCTCCTCCAAAAACTGCTCGGTTCTTTAAAGAGACAGATGGTACGATTACCAATAACCAATCAGGCCATGATCAGGCAATTCCCTGCTCTTCTGTGAATGCTAAAACTACATGATATCAACTTTTTGAAGGTTCAGCTGACCCCAGCAGCAACAGGGATGGAAAGATGCACCATTTTGCTGTGGATTAACTTTTTAGGAGGAGGAGAACGGGTAACAGAGGTTGGACGGTTGGATGGCATCACCAACTCAATGGACATGAGTCTGAGTAAACCCCAGGAGACAGTGAAGGACAGGGGAGCCGGCACACTGCAGTCCGTGGCGTTGCAAAGACTCAGACATGACTTAGCATCTGAACAACAACTTTTTCTCAGGGCTTCCCAGGTTTCGCAATGGTAAAGAATCTGCCTCCTAATGCCACAGATGTGGGTTTGATCCCTGGGTCGGGAAGATCTCCTGGAGTAGGAAATGGCAGTCCATTCAAGAATTCTTGCCTGGGAAATCCCATGGACAGAACAGCCTGGGTGAACTGTATCCCATGGAGTCAGAAGAGAGTTGGACACGACTTAATGACTGAGCACACACTTAACTTTTCCCCAATGTTTGATTCTTGTACTTTTTAGACAAAAAGAACCTACAGGCTTAATGACAAGTCTCATATACTAATTAGTGCTGGAGAGTGATAGGCCAATCTGCCATCAAGCGTCCCAATGTAATAAATTAATCCAAACCATTTATGTTGAATCGCTTGTTTTTCCCTAGCCAGGTTCTGCAGAATATTTCCTCTACCATCTTAGATTCATTCAGTTACAGCAATAAGAAAATCCAGCATGTTCAAACCTACAGTTTGAACCTATCCTTCTGAGATGAATTTGAGGGTGCAATTAGTTTGCCAAGGGCATGCAAAGACTAAGACTCTGTTAGGGGTCATAACAGTATAATGAATCTAAATTCAAGTGCTTATTTCTTGGTTTATTTATTATGCATGCCACATCATGCAGCATGTGGGATCTTGGTTCCCCACTCAGGGATTGAACCTGGGCCCCTGATAGTGGAAGCACAGATTCTTAGCCACTGGACACCAGGGAAGTCCCACTTCTCTTGTTTAATACCGAAGAGAAAAGTTATCTTTTTTTTTTCTTTTGATCTTGGTATTTTCCAGTTTCTTGGATTAAGTGTTGATGTACAATAAAGGTAAATACAAGGATAAGATGAAGCATAATGACTTGCTGCCACCATGACAGGACTGATCTGAATTTGATTTAGCCATAGAAATACCTCCGATGGAAAGAAAGCCTGTTGGGGTTGAGAGCAGCAGATTCTGGGCTCAACCACTTACTGGTTTTCTCATCGTGGGTAAGTCAGTCATTTAGCCTCTCTAAAACTCCATTTGCTCATCTGTAAAATGGAGTGTGTATCTTCCCATAGCGTTATTCTACAGACTAAATGAAAACACATATGTAATGATCACACTGCCAGGCACATAGTAAACTGCTTAACAAATGGTAGCTATTATTTTAGGAAGATCGCTCTTCTACTAACTTAGAATTTATTTAGCAGCAAATAATCCCACACATTCAAATCTATAAAAAGTTCTGACTTATTCTCTTAAGATGATAAAATTAAAGAGATCTTTAAAAAAAATCAATATGCAATCTGGTGTTTCCCATGATTATTTTTTAAGAGAGAAGACAAATTTTGACCAATTTTTTCATACAAATAAAAGTATCAAAATATACAGTACGCTGTGTTATACAAAATGGTAACCAAGAAAAGTTTTCCAACGGAAATATTCTTTGACACTTCTATACATCAAATTAACAAATATTGAACTTTGAGGAAGAAAGAAATTTGTGTTTATTCTGAGCTCAAGAAAGCCAAGGGTGAAGTCCCCCAAAGCTAAATTCTGTGGATCTATTTTCTCTAATTAAGTCCGACTCTGTCTACACCATAACCCATCCTTTCTTTTTTTCCCTTTCCTATCTCTGAATCTCCGTGGAGGAAGTTCATGGCAACCCTCTCCAGTATTCTTACCTGAAGAATCCCCATGGACAGAGGAGCCTAGCAGGCTACAGTCCATGGGGTCACAAAGAGTTCGACACGACTGAGCGACTAAGCACAGTATCTCTGAATCTATCTCCATAATCCAGTTAGCAGGGGCATATACATAAAAGTTGGGGTCTGTAGGTAAGGCACCTTAATACAGTCCTAGTGAGTGAAGTGAAGTCAAAGTCACTCTTTGCGACCCCATGGACTATCCCAGTCCATCCTAAAGGAAATCAGTCCTGAATATTCATTGGAAGGACTGATGCTGAAGCTGAAACTCCAATACTTTGGCCACCTGCTTCGAAGAGCTGACTCATTTGAAAAGACCCTGATGATGGGAAAGATTGAAGGCAGGAGGAGAAGGGGACGACAGAGGATGAGATGGTTGGATGGCATCACCGACTGAATGGACATGGGTTTGGGTGGACTCCGGGAGTTGGTGATGGACAGGGAGGCCTGGCGTGCTGGGGTTCATGGGGTCGTAAAGAGTTGGACACGACTGAGCAACTGAACTGAACTGAACTGGACTATACAGTCCACGGAATTCTCCAGGCCAGAATATTGGAGCAGATAGCTGTTCCCTTCTCCAGTGGATCTTCCCAACCCAGGGATGGAACCCAGGTCTCCCACATTGCAGGTGGATTCTTTACCAGCTGAGCCACGAGGGAAACCCAAGAATACTGGAGTGGGTAGCCTATCCCTTCTCCAGTGGATCTTCCCAACCCAGGAATCAAACCGGGGTTTCCTGCATTGCAGGCAGATTCTTTACCAGCTGAGCTATGAGGGAAGCCCCATACATTCCCAAAGTCCTTATTAAATAACATCAGCTCCTAAGTGGTATGGCCCTCACTGATTTATATCAATTCTAGCTAATAAAAATTAATGGCCTTTGTGGACAAAACAAAGCATACTAGTTTGCAATAATATCAATAATCTTCTAATGCTTCACCTTACTGACCATTGTGAAAATAAAGATAGATACCTGCGTATAAACCCAAGAAAAATTTATTCCCACTGAAACCCACTTCAGACTTTAGAATTGATGTAGAAACCCCCAGACACTGCTTTATCTTGATCAGTTTTCAGAAACCAAATAAATGTTATTTCGGTTGCTAATTAAAAATATCCTTCCAGGGCAGAATTGCAGTAATGGGTAGAGTAGGATGCTTCAGTGTACAGCGAGCTTTTTTTTAGCCAAGACCGTTAGCTAGAACAACGGCGTTGTTACTCACTAGCGCCATCTTGTGGTGACCTAGGAATATGGTTTGCACTTTAGGAAATTACTCCCTGATAACGGAACTGCCTGAAATCAAACATAAACTCTTAACATGAAACTATTCTCTGGTTTGAGGATTTCCTGGTTTTTAGGGACCCTTCATTCTTACACCCATTCTCTGCTGTTGGCTGAAAGGCTAATCTTAACACTCTTGCCAGAGGTTAAGTAAGCAGGGCATAAACAAGGACCCTCACATCAATCGGTATCGTTTCTGTTAATTTGGTGGTTTAAAAAATATGAAGTTTCCTTACAAAAGGATTCTAGATAATGCATGTAGACACCACCCACCCCCACCCAGAAGGTGGAATTTATCCTCTCCTCCACTCCCTGGAGAATAGATGGACTCAATGACTCGCAAAGAATAAACAATGGAAAGGAAAAACTAGTAACTTCCCAGTGGAGAAGTCTGACAGACCAACATCTTAACCAGGTGACCTATTAATAGATGAACATCACTGGCCATGTGTGGACCCCTGATATGAGATGACCAGAGCACACTCCACTTCATGGCATTCTTGCCCAAAACCCATTACTCCAGTTGAATCACATTTGACTAAAGCATGCTGGGGGTCATTCTACAAAATACCAGATCAACACTCCTCACAACTGTCAAGGTCAGGAGAAACATGGGGAGAGGCTGAGACACCATCACATATCAGGGGATCCTGATGAGACAGGATGAGTAAATGCAATGTGGTCTCCTGGCTGGGATTCTGAAACAGAAAAAGGACACCCATAGGAAGACTGGTGAAACCCAGATGAAATCTGGAGTTTAGTCAATAGTAAGATGCCAGTGTGGTTTTCTTAGTTTTGACCAATGTACCACAGTATGAAAGATGAAAACATCTTAGGGGAAGCTGAAACTGGAGAAAGGGTATAAGGGAATACTCGCTCTTATTTTTGCAAATTTTCTGTACATTTCCAAGTATTCCAAAGTGAAAAGTTTATCTTTGAAAAAGTATTAAGTATTTGCTGTGTATGCTGGATGTTCTTGAGGACACTTCATATCTGAAGAACATGTCACGGATTAAAATGTGTTTTCATGTACTTTCATTTAAACTTCCATGGCAGCCTGCAAGGCAGTCAAGATGGGATTATTTCCATTGACAGTGTATGGACGAGGAAGCAGAAACTATGAAGTTCTGTCCTCAAAGTCACCCAGGGATTAAGCAGAGCCAAGTGGTGGCTCCACCTTCAAGACTCCTTCTGTACCTTACAAGTTTCTCACTTTTAAATTCTAATTGTAGTGATTCTATTGGGAGTGACTGCCACAATCACATTGGGAGTGATTGACATGAGATTGCTAGATTTTAATGTACCCATGTTATCTTGACCCTTCTGTGGGAGGATTTGTGTGTGGAAAATAGTAATGAATGCTATAATTAAAAAAAAATTGAAGTGGGAAAGACTAAGTCAAAGTTCCAATATTTACTCCCAGACTTCATCATGAAGTAATAAAGTTCCCTCTGCCAAGAAAAACCCTTTTCATCCTTTAAGTCTTGGCTCAAGAATTATTGGATATTTTTCATGTCCTTTTTCCAGGCTCCCTGCTGCATCCAAACTCTCCAAACTTCATACTTCTGTAGCATTTTTCACTGCTTCTTTACTTGTTTGGGATAAATATTAGAAATATACATTCACATTTTTGCTGTATATAAAATGACTCTCCCATCTCTCCTTTTTTTACATCTTTTGCTATCCAAAAGTAATCCTCAAACATAGTTTTTTCTAGCCAAATGGCTCATTAGGAATGGGCATGTTAAATTCTTTAAGTTAAAAATCTCAAACTCAAATGTCTACAGGGACCAGCAAAGAAATATAAATGAGTAAAGTAGATCCAAGTATAAGGAAAAGTCAACTGACTTTCTCTGTCTTTTATTTCCCCATGTTTATAAAACCAACAAAAATGGCTATTTTTCTGCTACAATAAAAATGGTGCTTGATGATAAATGGTAACTGACATTTGACCTCAAGATTTGTAGGGAACAAGAGAGTGATTGGAATTGTGGCAGATAGAAAAGCTTGATTAACTTGAGAGGCTCTGAAAATTATGAAAGGTCCTTTGGAAGACTCAAATGTTGGCTTGATTATTCCTCAAGTCCACCATATAGAAGAAATGAAAGATTCAGTCTAGCACTTAAAGGTCCAGCAGAGAAGGAGCAAGGTAAGGGAGGTGGGGAATAGAGGACAAATTCCCAGGGAAAGATACGACACTGTCATGTTGACTCACAAGGCTAACTATGGGCAAAAGGATGACAGAGACTATACCTTCTAACCTCTGTCCTCCATTTCCTGTTCGGGGCTTCTTTCTTTTCATAAAATGTTAAATACCCCGAGGTAAGGTTGCTCACACCATGTTCAAGGCTTCTCTGGGAAGTCCAGCCCCTTCCCCCTCTTCATTCTTTGTGGCCACTTAACATTCTTCCAAGTGCTCTCAGCTGAAATACTAATGAATGGACCTTATCTCTCTGTCATTGGATGCATTTTAAGTAGGACTCTATGTCTGTGGTGTTGACTGCCTTTCTCTATGCTTCTTGACAATGAAACAGTCTCTGTTGTGAATTTTCTGTCTAAATCTTTTGCCCAATTTCTATTAGGTTACCTAGAGGGGATTGAACAAATACATAAATATATTAGGGATCATGGAAACCAAGTTTCTTACTGTTTGGAAGGGAGCTACAAACAAAGGAGGAAAATGAAAATGAATCCCGTATTGTTGATTGGAAATAGAAGGATTGATGTGAGGTTATGGTTTTCTGTATACATAGAGGAATATGTAGTTATCCATGTAGGCAGGGGAAACTATGAGATAAGCCTGGAATATATTATTATGACAGAAAGAAAGCAAATACTCAATGATGGAATTGTATCAAAAGGGCACAGAAGCCAGTTTGAACAGCCTCCTTCTGGCCAAGTCTGAGACAATTTGAGCAGAAAGATAAATAATAATAACCACAGATTATGACTCATTGAATGAAATAGGAAACAATGAGTCCTAAACAAACCAACCAAGTTTTAAACTTGTTTGATAAAAAATGGGATATTTACATAGTTTCAAATTACTCCCATGAAACACTTATTAAATAGAAAGGAGAAAGTCATAATATTACAGTGAAGAGTTCTGTAATATTATGAACCACCTTAAACAATCGAAGTGACTATCACCAGTAATTGGACAAATTAAAATTCTGTACCAGCTGATAAGATGCAGTTACATCACAGCATCAAGAACCATGATATTCCTACCTGTAACACATCCTGAATCTCATTAGGAGGAAAATCAGAGAAAGTGAAATAGAGGGGCCTTCTGTGAAATGACTGGTCAGTGATCTTCAAAAGTGTCAAAGTCATAATTGTGAAGAGAGGTTGAAAAACTGTCCCAGACTGAAGGAGAATAAAGAGAGGTGACAAACTCATGTGATTCTGAACTGTCTTTGGTGAAACTTGATTTGGTGAAACTTGGATTCTTTTTAAGACCATCAAAAATAATTTGTTCTTCAGCCTGCGCTGGGAAGGACCAGAAGAAGTTATGGAAGACAGTAAACATCTGGGCCCAGGTAGCTCAGGGCTAAAGAATCCACCTGCCAATGCAGGAGACACAGGAGACATGGGTTCAATCCCTGGGTGGGGAAGATTCCCCTGGACAAAGGACAAGACAACCCACTCCAGTATTCTTGCCTGGAGAATCCCATGGACAAAGGAGCCTGGTGGGCTACAGCTCATTAGTATTTCAGCTGAGAGAACCTGGAAGGGGAAACGGTCACAAAGAATTCCCATTCTTTGGGTGGAAGGAGCTGGATTTCCCTGATAAGTCTTAAGTATGGCAGGAGCAGCCTTACCTCCAGGTATTTAACTTTTTATGAAGAGAGGAAAGCCCCACACTGGAAACAAAGAATCGAGAAGGTTAGAAAGTGCAGTCTTTGTCGTTGTCCGTGGAGTCCCAGAGAGTCCCACACAAGTGAGCACGCACGCGTTATCACTAGACGTCTGGGACAGCTCATGATAGCCTGCCCAAAGGGTCCGTGGGAGGGTCTGCGGTCACCTGGACTGCACCCTTGCTGGCTGGCTGGGCTCCTGCGAGCCTTCCTTCCTTCCTCCCCCACCTCCCTCCTGTGTCTGTGCCTCCTCCCGGCATCCCGCTGCTCCAGGCCCCGCGTCTGTGCCCAGGCGGGCACTGGGGACCAGCAGGGACTTCACAGTGGATGCGGCGGCCAGGACAGCAGCCTGGTCCAGAGGGCTCACTGCGCACCTTGCGCATCAGCCTCTAGGGGGCGCCCTCCACACCACCCCACGGGCTGCTGGGGGTCCCAGGGTCCCCCAGGGGTCCCGGAGGGTTGAGAACCTGGAGCCTGAGTCCCAGCGGTGGTCCTGGCGCCTCCTGGTCTCGACCTTGAATGTAGGGGATGCCGTGGTTACGGGGCACCCATCCGGGTCGCACGTGTCCCCACCAGTACCGAGAGCAAGTCTAAATTCTCACCCACTTGAGAATTCTCACCTCTATTCCCTGCACCGGTTGTTGTTCGCTCAGTTGTGTCTGACTCTTTGCGACCCCCATGGACTCAGCATGCCAGACTTCCCTGTCCTTCACCATCTCCCGGTGTGTGTGAAAGTCGTTCAGTCGCGTCCGACTCTCGGCGACCCCGTGGACTATACAGTCCATGGAATTCTCCAGGCCAGAATACTGGAGTCGGTAGCTGTTCCCTTCTCCAGGGGATCTTCCCAATCCAGGAATCGAACCAGGACCTCCTGCATTGTAGGCGGATTCCTTACCAACTGAGCTATCAGGGAAGCCCATCTCCTGGAGTTTGCTCAAACTCATGTCCATTGAGTCGGTGATGCCTTCCAACCATCTCATCCTCTGTCCTCCCCTTCTCCTTCTGCCTTCAATATTTCCCAGCATCAGGGTCTTCTCTAATGAACTGGCTCTTCACATCAAGTGGCCAAAGTATTGAGCTTCAGCTTCAGCATCAGTCCTTCCAATGAATATTCAGGATTGATTTCCTTTAGGATTGATTGGTTTGATCTCCTTGCAGTCCAAGGGAGGGTAGGTGTCCTCAAAGGTCCTGGTGATACTTATGGTGAACACACAGAGCCAGGAAATTTACACAGCCAGTAGATTTTCAAAGTTATCTTCCTGATTCTGCTGTCTTTATTGTGGTTATGCTGGTGGGAAATATACACTATCTTCCCTGGTAGCTCAGATGGTAAAAAATCTGCCTGCAATGCAGGAGACCCTGGTTTGATCCCTGGGTCAGGAAGATCCTCTGGAGAAAGGAATGGTAACTCACTCTAGTATTCTTGTCTGGAGAATTCTATGAACGGACCATGGGGTTGCAAAGAGTTGGACACAACTGAGCAACCAACATTTTCACTTTCATTTCATGTGATGGGGGTCCGTTTGCGATTTGATTTTACCTTGTATTACAAGCTGATCAATTAGCCTGTTACTATTGTGGGGATGCTGGCAGTAGACATAAGAGGCCTGGGTCAGGGACAAAGTGTCTTGTTACTCACGGTACAGGAAACGTATGAACACCATCATTTGCACCTGTCCACTTTCTCCCACTGACTCAATGGACATGAGTTTGAATAAACTCTGGGAGCTGGTGATGGACAGGGAGGCCTGGCGTGCTGCAGTCCATGGGGTCACAAAGAGTTGGACATGACTGAGCGACTGAACTGAACTGAACATTTCCCCCAAAGTCCCACAGGGGTGACGCAGAAAGCCCAGATGCCACCTACACATGCAGTGGGTTGCAATACAGAGAGAAACACTGAACTAGGGGAATCTGCTTTTTTATGGAGTGGGTGGCCATTCCCTTCTCCAGGGATCTAACCCAGGTCTCCTGCATTGCTGGCAGATTCTTTCCCATCCAAGCCACCAGGGAAGCCCTTTATAGCAAACCTCAAGCCTAATGTTTGCCCAGAACATTGCCACATCCTGTAAGGTTATTCACTGCAAACAGAATCCTGATCTATACCCAGAGGAAGTGTGTGCCATAAGGATATTTGTGGCAGCATTCATAGTATTCCTACTACTGCAAGGCTGTGACCAAATTAAGTGTCCATCAATAGTATATAAGTAAATTAGGTTGTATTTGTAACTGAATGAAAAGGAATGAACTAATGTTCCATAAAAAAATATGAATGAATCTTATAAACCTGAGGTTAAATGATTGCATCCACAGAAAATACACAGTGTATTGTTTCATTTATATCAAGTTGAAAAATGAATGAAACTAGTCTATGGAGATAGAGGTCAAAAGAGATGGGGTCCGGAAAACAGTAACTATAAAGGGCTTCAGGGAGATGTCTCAGATGCCATGTGGTGTGTTTTATTGAGCTGAACATCCAAGATATATGCAGTTTCCTAGGTTTTACTTCAACAAAAGTTTTAAAGGTGAAAAGAACGCTAGTGCCTGCTTCCGTAAGTGAAATGATACAAAGATGCATAAAAGAAATTCTAATAAATTTCCCCACCTGCTAGTCTCCTGGGGTATTTATTTTTACCAAATCAGTATGAATCCTTATATATCATCTCCTAGTTAAACAAGCAAATACAATCACATCTATATAAATATCTCTGCTTTCTCTTTTTTGCTTTTATCCATTGCATAATACAATTTATGGACTTTAAACCCTAATATTTTTATTCGACAATTTGTAAATGGACTTTCTGTAAGTCACTAGCTCTAGTTAGAACTATGTCTAATGTTTCTGCCACACATTTATAATTTTACACAAATAAGTATGTGTACTGTTGTCTGTTTTTAGTGACGCCTTTTTTTTTCTATGCATTCTGCCACCCACTCTGTCATTTGACAAATCTGGTATTTTTCTCCTACTTAAATAACCATTTATAAATGAATAATTTGTGTATTTAATCATTCTGCATATAAGATGAAATTTTATGTACAAATGTATAAAATAGGTTCATATCAACATTCTCATACTTATTAATTTTATTCAAAGTTTCTTCTCTATCTTGTTCTCCAGATGCATTTAATGTAGCACTTTCGCCTATGTAATAATCAAACCTCCACAGACATTCAAAATATTATAGAAATACACATAACTATTGTAAATACCACATTTTTAACGTAGAAAGAGTATGAACAGCTTTACTTCCGATCACAATTTATGTATTTGGGCAAATGGTACTTTCTTTGCATTTAACATAATGCTTTACCAGGACATTTCATTTGCACCTACTGGAAACGAGGGAAACACTAAGGTCAATAACATGCATTAAATTTTCCATCCAATATCTGCATTTTATTCTCTTGTCTCTGGTGAGGAAAAATTTCATTACTAAATCATTAATGCTATTGCTTATAAGGAGTTATAGTCAGTTAACTAGATGTTCTTTTGCTATACTTAATTTAAATTATCCCTTACCTTTTGAAGGGTACCATAATTCCAACAAATAATTGTTTGCTTTCCATTTTTTAAGAAAATCACCCTGTATATGGACATTAATTGCTTCAGAAATCAAGGTTAATTAACATGTGGAATTAAAACAAACTCAGTGATATGTTATGGCACTTTCATCTTTTTCTTTAAAAAAAAAAGAGTTTTTTAACAAAAAAAAAAATCATTTTACAAAAATGTTACATTGCTTTATAAAGTTCCATGGGAATGAGGAACGTCAATTCAATGACCTTAAGAGAAATTTTCAATTAAAAATTCATGATCATATATTTGTGTCAAGCCTGGCAAAGTATATAGACAAACACTTCATTAGTAATTTTTATTTTGATGTCAGTTTCCTATCAGAGGCAGGTGATTGATAAGCTTTTTAGTATTAATAACAAAATTAATAGCAGTGCCCATTCTTTACTCTAAAAAATAGAAAGTAGGCTTTAGAAACAGAACTTCGAGGAAGAGCCTGGAGTTATGCAAGAAAAAGAGAGAGGATTTCTCCTTGTAAATCGTTATTCAACTGATATGATTTTGTCTGAGGTCCCAAAGAGAGATTGGGTCTGGTTTCTGCTATTTAGGCTTTGTAATCACATCTTGATTAAAGAGACTCCCCTTATGAAAAATCTGGAAAAGAAAAAAAATTTGTTTTATTTCCTCTGAGAGCACACTGTTTTTGTTCCTTCAGATGTAAAGAGCAGGGCCAGCTCAATAACACATAGTCCATACTCTATCAGGCCTCTCACAGCAAGATGTCGCTTCTTCAAAAACATTGCTACTGACCTGTTATCACACCTTCCCAAGCTTTTCTCTGCGCTCTTCCTTCCTCTGCTACAAAGTGCCACCTGGCACTTTCGGTGTCTCTGTTCCATGGCCTTGCTGAATTTCTTTTATTCAGTTTATTCTGAACTGAATTTCTTGTTCAGAATAAACCACTCCATCTCTGGCACTAGGCAGCTCTTGAAACAGATTGGCCCCAAACTGAAAACCAAATAACTCAGGGGTCAGCTATTCATTAGGATGGATGGAATCATTCATAATTCTATGCCAATTGAGAGCAATTCCAATTTTAATACCCAGTCACTGTTGACAGCTCTGCTTTCAAACTTCCTATGATAAAGTGTCACCTGACTTGGGTCTCACTGTTTCTGTGTGATTATTGCTTTAAGCTGATGAAAATTGCACTGCATTAATATTTAAAATGAAAATCAGTGATGACTCTATAGCAGAGTGACAGAATGCTGCTGCTGAATGCTATTGAGTTTCTCATTAATATTAATTTGTAGTTTGTAGAGAAATGGTTTAACAATCATTGAGCTACACACATGTAATTCAAATATTGATGAACTGAGCCATAAGTCTGTAATCATGAAAGAAATTGCTCATGACCGTCTGTTTGATTTTATGGTCTTTCTTAACACTTTTAAAATTTACCATATTTCAATAATAATGTGCTTTCTCTAGTAGGTTGGTTATTAACAAATATTTTCCAATTTTTGACTGGCATCAATTTGTTTGGTTGCCAGGAATGATATAAAATTTCCCAATGATATCTGTATCTGAAGGCACGATAACCCTGATATTTATATTTAATATTATCTACATTAATCATGATTTACTGAGTATATGTTAAGAACCAGGGACTGAACTAAGACTCTGATTTTCTTTAGTCTGAAAAAAGGATGCTGTTGATCTGAAATTAGGAGGATGCTTATTTTGAATGGTTTTTCTTGATTGTGGCAATTAACTTCCATTTAGCTATAAACACATACGTCATGTCTGCAACATTAGGTAAACATATGCCCACAGAATAATAATTAAAGATCCACCATTGTAACTGGATCTGTTTGTAAATTCCAAACTGAGAACTTGCTTTTTATAAGATAACAGTTTATTTGTTCATTAACAAATATTTATTGATACGTGTCCCTGGTGGTTCAGACGGTAAAGCCTCTGCCTGCAACTCAGGAGACCTGGGTTCAATCCTTAGGTTGGGAGGATCCCCTGGAGAAGGAAATGGCAACCCACTCCAGTATTCTTGTCTGGAAAATCCCACGGATGGAGGAGCCTGGTAGGCTACAGTCCGTGGGGTCACAAAGAGTCAGACATGACTGAGCGACTTCACTTCACTTCACTTTCTTTCATTTTTCACTTTAAGGCATTATACTAATTTTTACTGTGCGGTATATAGGTACATGTATATACATACATATACATGTATACATACATGGCTACATGTATTAGCCTCAAGGTATTTTACCATAGGGCTTCCCTGGTGTCTCAGTGTAAAGAACCCGCTTGCCAATGCAGGAGATCCCGCGGATTCAGTGGCTGGGTTGAGGAGATGTCCTGGAGAAGGAAATGGCAACCCACTCCAATATTCTTGCCTGGAGAATCCCATGGACAGAGGAGCCTGGCGGGCTTTAGTCCACGGGGTTGAAAAAGAGTTGGACATGACTTAGCAACTAAACAACAACAATTTTACCACAAGCTAGAAAATTAATGAGGCATGGATACAATAATCATAACACACATTCCACTTTTGTCCATTTCATTACAACCTCCCTAGGTTTGTGGGAACCAGAAAGAGAGAGTATCAAAATCATCGTGGAGATAAAGCATCTCTTTGTAATATTTGGATGTGCTTTTACTGAAAAGCACACAGCAGTAGAACACAGCACACTTTCTTTCTTCCAGTCTTCCTTTTTAAACGTTTCCTTTTCTTTCTTCCCTTCCCCATCTTTCCCTTCGTTCCTTTTTTAACATAGATCTTCCTCCTCCTCCCTCCTAAGAGATCCACTTAGTCTGTGCCGTGGATCAAAAGTCAACTCCTTTAAAAAGCTTACACTATAATTTCCTGAATTCCAAGTGAGTTAATTTTCCTTTCTACTCTTCTGCAGAAAATTAAATAGGGAAGAGGACTGAGTGAACAAGGAAAGTAAACACAGTATAATAGAGAGTGTCACACCGAGTGAAGTAATTCAGACAGAGAAGGAGAAATATCATATGACACCCCTTATACGTGGAATCTAAAAAGAAATGATACAAATGAACCGACACACAGAACAGAAAGAGACTCACAGACTTAGAACATGAACTTATGGTTCCCCGGGGGAAGGGATGGTTAGGGAGTTTGGGAGGGACAGGTACACACGGCTGTATTTAAAATGGATAACCAACAAGGACTTACTGTATAGCACATGGAACTCTGCTCAATGTGATGTGGTAGCCTGGATGGGAGGGGAGTTGAGGGGAGAATGGATACCTGTATGTGTATGGCTGAGTCCCTTTGCAGCTCACCTGAAATGATCATAGCATTGTTTATAGGCTAGACTCCAACACAAAATAAAAAGTTCAAAAGAAAAAAAAAAAAGATCAGTTACATAAAGTGGAGAATTTTCACTCATTGAGTTGATTCACTGACAGACACTGAAACTTCTTTCATACGAACATGCAGTGGGCATCCTCAGAAATCCAAAGGCGGCAGAATTTAGAATATTCTATAAGGTGGGTTCTGATTGCTGGTAGGCTGTGCACTCCCAGGCCCGGGGCTGAGTAGGAGCCCAGGGTGGTGCACACAGAGAGGGGCAGTCATGAGCCATGATTTGGAGTTACTCCAAACGTCCTCCACCTGCTCCACATCATTCATGTTTTCTTATTGATATTTTTAAGCAACCTCAAGGTCCCATGTCATTTTTCTCCCTTGCTGTCTTTAATCTAGGAACACACCTTTCTCTTTTTCAAACTGGGTAATGAGAGCCCCACAGATAGGTATGGGGCACCTTCCAGAAGCATCAGCTTCTTTTTCCATTTTTACTTTTTATTTTATATTGGAGTCTAAGTGATTAACCATGTTGTGATAGTTACAGGTGAACAGCGAAGGCACTTGGTCGTACATATACATGTACCCACTCTCCCGCAAACTTCCCTCCCCTCTAGGCTGCCACATAACATTAAGCAGAGTTCCCTGTACTATCCAGAAGGATCTTGCTGGTTGTTCATTTTAAATATAGCAGTGTGGACATGTTATCCCAAACCCAGGAGCACCAATTTCAGTGAAAAAGTGCAACTGCCACATTATCTCCCAGGAGAGACTCTAATGCTATTCCAAGAACCACACACGTGTGTGTGTGAATGCATGTATGTGCATGTATGTGTGTGTTTTATACCTTTGTGCTGGCAGGATATTAACAGTTCCGTTATTCATAAACAATGCTTGCAACTATTTCTTCTGATGGCTAAATGGTCAAAACAGGGTGTGGGAGATGGAAAAACTAGCCTTGCAATCAATTACGTAGCTTCCATTACCTAAATTATTTTCATTATCTGCACCTATGGAATACAGCAGGATGATATCACACTGAATTAATAGATTTCAAAATTCTTGATAGCAGCAGGACAGCTAGTCCTCCAGAGGAAGCTCGGACATCATCAATTACTGAGCTAGTTAATCTGTAATAGGAGAAGGAAACCTATCAGAACCTGAAATCACTTCTTGTTCTTAACAGGGTATATGTTATTCATGTGTCAGTCAATAAATAAGACCAGAGGTGGTAAAAATAATTGAGATATGGCAGATGACTTTCAAATATAACAGCATTCTCCTTGGAAGTGGCCTTCAGAGATCTGGTGTTTCTGCTCCAAATCATAGATTCATGCTACCGAAAGGAACTTCAATCTGATGCCCCACCAAACTGAGAAGTCTCTTCTGCACCTCCCAGGGGATCCTCAGCTGGCACCTGCTTCAGACTAAATGTGTGACCATTTCCTTGTTGGATAGTTTGAAACAACAGATAGATGTTTTCACCAGATTTTCACCAAAATGATAATTTTTCTTCCCAGAATCAGGTCACTTTGACTCGAAAGCCCACATTGTTTTATGGTACCACATTGTTTTTGAATGAATGTCTATTATATACCAAAATGTTTGCAAGAATATTAAGAATAGAAAAATTGATGAAACTCGGCACCTCTTCATAAGGTGTTTATAACCTGCATGTAGAAGAGATAATAAACACACATGATCATTTCTAACTGAAATGTCAAAGAGAATCTTTAAGTTCTATGAATCTTTGTTCCGTGAGGTAAAAAGAACAATACCCAAATGAAACGGGGTTTCATGAAGGAGAAACCTAGAAGGTTTGTGGGGACACAGAGGTAAAGTGGGGAGAGCATTGAAGGCAGAAGAGAGGGCATGTGCACCGTGGGGATGAAAAGCACTGGACATGTTTAGAAACAAGGGATTAAATGCTTGCACTGCAACACAAGTATAGGGGAGCAATGAGAATAAAACATAATGATGACTTTGGTCCATCTGAATGCAGAGTTCCAAAGAATAGCAAGGAGCGATAAGAAAGCCTTCCTCAGTGATCAATGCAAAGAAAGAGAGGAAAACAATAGAATGGGAAAGACTAGAGATCTCTTCAAGAAAATTTGAGATACCAAGAGAAAGTTTCAGGCAAAGATGGGCTCAATAAAGGACAGAAGTGTTATGGACCTAACAGAAGCAGAAGATATTAAGAGGTGGCAAGAATACACAGAACTATACAAAAAAGATCTTCACAACCCAGATAATCATGATGGTATGATCACTCACCTAGAGCCAGATATACTGGAATGTGAAGTCAAGTGGGCCTTAGGAAGCATCACTATGAACAAAGCTAGTAGAGGTGATGGAATTCCAGTTGAGCTATTTCAAATCCTAAAAGATGATGCTGTGTAAGTGCTGCACTAAATATGTCAGCAAATTTGGAAAACTCAGCAGTGGCCACAGGACTGGAAAAGGTCAGTTTTCATTCCAATCCCTAAGAAAGGCAATCCCAAAGAATGCTCAAACTACCACAAATTGCACTCATCTCACATGCTAGTAAAGTAATGCTCAAAATTCTCCAAGCCATGCTTCAACAATGTTGAACTTCAGATGTTCAAGCTGGATTTAGACAAGGCAGAGGAACCAGAGATCAAATTGCCAACATCTGTTGGATTATCAAAAAAGCAAGAGAATTCCAGAAAAACATCTACTTGTGCTTTATTGACTATGCGAAAGCCTTTGACTGTGTGGATCACAATAAACTGTGGAAAATTCTAAAAGAGATGGGAATACCAGACAACCTGACCTGCCTCTTGAGAAATCTGTACGCAGGTCAGGGAGCAACAGTTAGAACTGGACATGGAACAACAGGCTGGTTCCAAATAGGAAAAGGAGTATGTCAAGGCTGTATATTCTCACCCTGCTTATTTAACTTACATGCAGAGTACATCATGAGAAACGCTGGGCTGGATGAAGCACAAGCTGGAATCAAGATTGTTGGGAGAAATATCAATAACCTCAGATATGCAGATGACACCACCCTTATGGCAGAAAGTGAAGAAGAACGAAAGAGCCTCTTAATGAAAATGAAAGAAGAGAGTGAAAAAGTTGCCTTAAAACTCAACATTCAGAAAACTAAGATCATGGCATCTGGTCCCATCACTTCATGGAAAATACATGGGGAAACAGTGGAAACAGTGACATACTTTATTTTTTGGGGCTCCAAAATCACTGCAAATGGTGACTGCAGCCACGAAATTAAAAGATGCTTGCTCCTTGGGAGAAAAGTTATGACCAACCTAGATAGCATATTAAAAAGCAGAGACATTACTTGGCTAACAAAGGTCCATCTAGTCAAAGCTATGGTTTTTCCAGCAGTCATGTATGGGTGTGAGAGTTGGACTCTAAAGAAAGCTGAGCACTGAAGAATTGATACTTTTGAACTGTGGTGTTGGGTAAGACTCTTGAGAGTCTCTTGGACTGGAAGGAGATCCAGCCAGTCCATCCTAAAGGAAATCACTCCTGAATATTCATTGGAAGGACTGATGCTGAAGTTGAAACTCCAATACTTTGGCCACCTGATGGGAAGAACTGAGTCATTTGGAAATACCCTGATGCTGGGAAAGATTAAAGGCGGGAGGAGAAGGGGACAACAGAGGATGAGATGGTTGGATGGCATCACTGACTCGATGGGCATGAGTTTGAGTCCAGGAGTTGGTCATGGACAGGGAGGCCTGGCATGCTGCAGTCCATGGGGGTCACAGTGTCGGACACGACTGAGCTACTGAACTTTCTATTGATTGAATCTGTTTTTCTTAGTGTCTATATTGCAAGGCTATAGGTCTCATGTCCTGTACAGTCCAGGAAGCATCCAGAATGAAGGGTGCATGCTCCAGAATGCCAGGATTGGCAGGGTGTCATTGTTTCCTTCACTATTTTTCAGCATTTCAGTTCAGTTCAGTTCAGTCGCTCAGTCGTGTCCAACTCTTTGTGACCCCATGAATTGCAGCACGCCAGGCCTCCCTGTCCATCACCAACTCCCGGAGTTTACTCAAACTCATGCCCATCAAGTCGGTCATGCCATCCAGCCATCTCATCCTCTGTTGTCCCCTTCTCCTCCTGCCCCCAATCCCTCCCAGCATCAGGGTCTTTTCCAATGAGTCAAATCTTTGCATGAGGTGGCCAAAGTATTGGAGTTTCAGCTTCAGCATCAGTCCTTCCAATGAACACCCAGGACTGATCTCCTTTAGGATGGACTGGCTGGATCTCCTTCCAGTCCAAGAGACTCTCAAGAGTCTTCTCCAACACCACAGTTCAAAAGCATCAATTTTTTGGCGCTCAGCTTTCTTCACAGTCCAACTCTCACATCCATACGTGACCACTGGAAAAACCATAGCCTTGACCAGACGGACCTTTGTTGGCAAAGTAATATCTCTTCTTTTTAATATGCTATCTAGGTTGGTCATAACTTTCCTTCCGAAGAGTAAGCATCTTTTAATTTCATGGCTGCAGTCACCATCTACAGTGATTTTGGAGCCCCAAAAAATAAAGTCTGACACTGTTTCCACTGTCTCCCCATCTATTTCCCATGAAGTGATGGGACCAGATGCCATGATCTTAGTTTTCTGAATGTTGGGCTTTAAGCCAACTTTTTCACTCTCTTCTTTCACTTTCATCAAGAGGCTCTTTAGTTCATCTTCACTTTCTGCCATAAGGGTGGTGTCATCTGCATATCTGAGGTTATTGATATTTCTCCCGGCAATCTTGATTCCAGCTTGTGCTTCATCCAGCCCAGCATTTCTCATGATGTACTCTGCATGTAAGTTAAATAAGCAGGGTGACAATATACAGCCTTGACGTACTCCTTTTCCCATTTGGAACCAGCCTGTTGTTCCATGTCCAGTTCTAACTGTTGCTCCCTGACCTGTGTACAGGTTTCTCAAGAGGCAGGTCAGGTGGTCTGGTATTCCCATCTCTTTCAGAATTTTCCACAGTTTATTGTGATCCACGTAGTCGAAAGCTTTGTTGTAGTCAATAAAGCAGAAATAGATGTTTTTCTGAACTCTCTTCCTTTTTCAATGATCCAGCGGATGTTGGCAATTTGATCTCTGGTTCCTCTGCCTTGTCTAAATCCAGCTTGAACATCTGGAAGTTGACGGTTCACATATTGCTGAAGCCTGGCTTGGAGAATTTTGAGCATTACTTTACTAGCGTGTGAGATGAGTGCAATTGTGCTATAGTTTGAGCATTCTTTGGGATTGCCTTTCTTAGGGACTGGAATGAAAACTGACCCTTTCCAGTCCTGTGGCCACTGCTGAGTTTTCCAAATTTGCTGGCATATTGAATGCAGCACTTTCACTAGCGCACACAAATGGCTACCTTCCAGTGGGTTTGCAAATGTGCGGGCCCAGGTAGGTGGATTTATAGATTATGTCATATAACTTTAACTAAACATCATCACAAAATGGCAAATAGCTTAAAAAGATGCCTTCAGAGAACTCACAGATTAAAGATAATACTAATAATATAATCACAGACAAGCTGAAAGTTGCAGAGCTGATATTCCTTATCCTCCAAGTATAAGATGTTCATTGGCCACCTTACAGAACCAAAACAGGGATCATCTGATGAGACCTGATAAATAGGATCTGAAAATGGGACATCTGAAATATAGATATAGATCCAACATTATATATGGTGAACCTTCTCATCAATGGCATAATAGTATTGTGTCTTTGTGACATCTTGAGTTTTTTTGCATGATAGCCCTTGAATGAGGCATTAAAACAAACTAAACTTAGAATGAGAGCAGCAACTTTGGTTGCTGTATCACAAAGTATTAACCACAGTTTTTAAAAATATGAAAAGTGAAAGTGAAAGTCTTAGTAGCTCAGTCATGTCTGACTCTTTGCCACCCTATAGACTGTAGCCTGCCAGGCTCCTCTGTCCATAGAATTCTCCTAGCAAGAATACTGGAGTGGGTTGCCATTCCCTTCTCCAGGGGATCTTCCTAATCCAGGGACTGACCCCAAGCCTCTTGTATTGCAGGTGAATTCTTTACCGTCTGAGCCACCAGAGAAGCTAACAAAATATGAAGTAAATATATGTATACATAAATATGAATACATATAGAACCTCTCAATATAAAACAACTAAGCAGGTAAAATACCTCTAAATTTTATGCCTGTACTCCACACACTCTCAAAATATTTTAGCTGTGAGGAAGTGATAATTTTGAAAAGTTTCACATTTTGGAATAAAGATGCAGCGAAGGTTTGGGGCCAGAAGTTATATATTGATATTTCAAGATACATCATGAGTTATATTTAAGAAAAAAAATCTGGTGCCAAGGTACCCTAAGAGACTATTTTATGGACTGTAAAAGACTATTTTATAATGAACTATAAAACAGAAAGAAGGGAAGGGAGGGCTAATAAATTGTTGAGATAATTCACATCTTGAATAAGGGAAGGAGGGTTGGGACTAAGAAGGGGAAGATGGAGGTGGTAGATACGGGGTTTCAGTGAAGGCAGGAACGACAGGACTTCAGTACATGGTTCATTACCAGGCAAAATAAGGGGAGCAGAGGAGAAAAAGCAGCGGTAACCATGATTTTCTCTTCTGGGCAAATGAATGAATGGTGAAGACATTACTAATAACAGAAATGCTGTGTTTTTAGTTTGGCTTGGAATAGAATATATTTTCTACAATTTGGGTCATCGTTAATTCAAATAAATCAGTCTATTCATTTACTCATAAAATTTTTTAATTTATTCAACAAATACTTACAAATTCCAACTACATTTCAGAAACTGCATGCCATATCAAGTAGTCAAAGATGAATGAGATGGTCTCTAGACTCAGGAAGTTCACAGATTAGTGGGAATTATAAAAACATGTCGATAATGGCTTGGGGTGTGAGAGGGGCCATGAGAGAACCACCTGGAGAGTGATTTGCGAGCACAGGGAAGGGATAGCTGGCCTGTCTCAGGACAGTTTTGGAAAAGACGTCTTCTGAGAGTCTAAAAGAAGTGCTTGAAGGGAAGAAGAAAGAAAATTGAGTTCCAGGTGGAGGGATATGATGGCCAAGGCAATGCATAGTGTAGGGGGAAACTGAAGCAGAGAAAGAGTTCAACAGGCATCAGATTCCTTGTGACAGGAGGACTGCTTAGTTCTGCTAAGAGGACATGGTCTCAACTATTCTGAAAACAAAATCAATAGCAATCAATTAAAAGCCAAAACCTGCCAGATTTATGCAGAACAGTGACAACTGGAGGCCAAATAAAAAAGAAGTGGAAATAGATAATTTATATGTTAAAGCTGCAGTACAGAGCTGGTTAATTAAAACATTAACTGTGGCTATTTAAATTAGAGACATTACTATCTGGTGATTAAATGTGGCATGTGGTGTTAAATAAAAGAGGCCAGCAGGCAACCTTGTAGATGGGGACCCCAAGAATGAAAAAGCAGACACAAGTGGAGGTTTGTTTCTGGAGATTATATGCACCCATACAAGGAAAGAGGGAAGGGCCAGAACTCTGAAAAGTATACACTTGGTATTTAAACCACATGGAGCTTCCTAGGTGGCTCAGTGGTAAAGCATATGCCTGCCAATGCAGGAGACACAGGTTCTATCCCTGGGTCAGGAATATCCTCTGGAGGAGGAAATGGCAACACACTCTGGTATTCTTGCCTGTAGAATCCCATGGACAGAAGAGCCTGGTGGGCTACAGTCCAAGGGGTCACAGAGTTGATGTATGCATACATGTGTGTGCTAGATGAAACTTGAAGCTGAAAGGGGATAGGAAATGTGTGAAAAAATATGTATGCTTTATTTATCTGAGAATGTAGAACTGTTGCATGAGACTTGGCAGGAGTGGAGGATTACCGTATAGTTCCACTGATGGTGTGTGAAGTAGCTTGGGTAAATGTGACAAATGTGTGTTATGGATTGATTGCTTAGTACATCTTGTATGCACCTTATTTCATCTAGTCCTCATTATTCAATAACTCAGCTAGTGTTACAGCATTTTGCAGATGAGGAGACCAAGAACTGCAGGCAAAATGTGAGTTGTCCAGGGTCTTATGGTGGTAGAGTTGAGATTTAAATCAGGCTTTCTGACTTCAAAACCAGGGCACCAACCACTTTATGGTTTCAACATACCAGCAGCTTTTTGGAGAATTATCATTTGATAACTGAGGGTTCTTTACAAATATATAAAGATGGCTTTTATGTGTAGAAAGGAATTCTTACATGCACATTCATTTTCACCAGTAGTGTATACATTACAATTTTGATTGTAAGATACAACTTAAATATTAAGTAAATCTACTATGCCAAAGTCTTTGACTGTGTGGATCACAATAAGCTGTGGAAAATTCTGAAAGAGATGGGAATACCAGACCACCTGATCTGCCTCTTGAGAAACCGGTATGCAAGTCAGGAAGCAACAGTTAGAACTGGACATGGAACAACAGACTGATTCCAAATAGGAAAAGGAGTATGTCAAGGCTGTATATTCTCACCCTGCTTATTTAACTTCTATGCAGAGTACATCATGAGAAATGCTGGGCTGGAAGAAGCACAAGCTGGAATCAAGATTGTTGGGAGAAATATCAATAACCTCAGATATGCAGATGACACCACTCTTATGGCAGAAAGTGAAGAAGAACTAAAGAACCTCATGATGAAAGTGAAAGAGGAGAGTGAAAAAGTTGCCTTAAAGCTCAACATTCAGAAAACTAAGATCATGGCATCTGGTCCCATCACTTCATGGAAAATACATGGGGAAACAGTGGAAACAGTGACATACTTTATTTTTTTGGGCTCCAAAATCACTGCAGGTGGTGACTGCAGCCATGAAATTAAAAGGCTCTTGCTCTTTGGAAGGAAAGTTATGATCAACCTAGACAGCATATTAAAAAGCCGAGATATTACTTGGCCAACAAAGGTTCATCTAGTCAAAGCTATGGTTTTTCCAGCAGTCATGTATGGGTGTGAGAATTGGACTATAAAGAAAGTTGAGCGCCGAAGAATTGATGCTTTTGAACTGTGGTGCTGGAGAAGACTCTTGAGAGTCCCTTGGACTGCAAGGAGATCAAACCAGTCAATCCTAAAGGAAATCAGTTCTGAATATTCATTGGAAGGACTGATGCTGAAGCTGAAACTCCAATACTTTGGCCATCTGAGGCAAAGAATAGACTCATTTGAAAAGACCCTGATCCTGGGAAAGATTGAAGGTGGGAGGAGAAGGGCATGACAAAGGACGAGATGGTTGGATAGCACCACCGATTCAATGGACATGAGTTTGGGTGAACTCCGGGAGTTGGTGATGGACAGGGAGGCCTGGCATGCTGCAGTTCATGGGGTCACAGAGAGTCGGACATGACTGAGCGACTAAACTGAACTTACAAATCTAGAGGTTGTTAATTAATAGTCAACTTTAAATTTAGGATATTTAATTTCCCCAAGCATTTAAGTACAACTCATAAGTTTTATTCATGTATATTATTTCAAATATTTTGTGTTAAAGTCATGTTAGTTATATTCTCCTAAATATTAAAATTTTTGTGATCAATTTAATTATCTAAAACTTTTCAACTTAAAATGGCTTATATATCTGTTTTTCTAGTGTACTTCAAATAGATAAGCAGGTAGAAGTACAAATCTAAAACACAAAATATTCTTAAGTATTTAAATGATACTTAAAAGCCTAATATTAAAGATCTGATGATTTGGATTTACTTAAACTTGTAAATGCTGTTAAAACTTATTAAATACTATTATACCTTTTAAAATTACAATCACACACACACACAATCTTCAGGTTGAAATTACAAGTTTAAGATGTCAGATTTAAAAACAAAATAGCCTATATTTTTCAGATGATTATACACTGTTCAAATTGTCTATTTTCTTTTTCATTTATTTTCTGCAGTTGGAGTCACCTAGATTTGCCCTTAACATCCCAAATTGGTACAAAAATAATGATTCCAAGGATTTGATTTTATCATTATTTTCTCTATACTTATTTTTATATCTTCCTGCAGTTGCTAAGTCATTTATCATCTCTTGACTCAAAAAATTTCAGGCTGTGGTTAGAGATTCTAGACAGAGACCTGGAACCTAATGGCAATTTCCAGAATAATTCTACCTAAGTTAGCTGTTAATATCCCAATCCTGTTCAGAAAGTTTCATCTGGCTACTTATAAGCCATTTTATTTTTACTATAATTTCTGACACCACTTGTATTATAACCCCATCATAAATGTAATTTTCTCATTTGGGTGTACAACATCTCATACCCACCTCACTGAGTCACAACTAATCTGTCGGCTCAAAGCTAATTAAAATTGGCATGGCAGCCCCTTTTATCCCATGTGCTGGGGTTGTAATTAAACTTTTTACTATCTCATTGAAATTTGCACCTTTTTAATATAGATTATTTCCTAACGTGTCCCACAGACCACAGATTTGTAGTTATTGTATTGACCAGAATTACCTCTCCACTACTGTGTGCTCCTGGGTTTGAAACCAAGCAGGACCCTGTTGGGTCTTCCCAGAGACAGACACTTTCATGGCCCCTTCCTCTTGTTTGTAAAAAAAACTTTAGCCTCTTAGACCTTCTCAGAGTTCCAAAGAGCAAATTTTATCAGAGAAGTGGGGGGGAAAAAAAAAAAAGCAAAAACCAAGGAAAACAGTTAAACAAGACAAAATCATAACAGTCTAGCCATAAACAAAGTCAAGAACCTACAGCTCTTCCTCTTGGGCTATAGGTAATATCCTGAGCTATATCCTTGAGTTGTTTTACAGGTATTAATACTAAAACTCCCACCAGGTGGAAGATGTTAATCACGTGCTGACTACCAGCACATAGACCCCAGACCAGTTGGAAGGCTGATGACTAATTCCTGAAACATCACTCTGTTACCTCACCATCAACCAATCAGAGACTTCTGCACAAGCTGAACACGTGTACTGGGACTCCCTCCCTCAGTCTTTAAAAACCCTTCCCTGAAAGCAAAGGGGGAGCTCAGGTCTTTTGAGCATGAGTTGCATGTTTTCCTTGCTTCACCCCACATGTGGGCCCTTGCAGGAAATGCTGCACTTTGCTTCACTACAACCTGGGGTCGGTAAATTGGCTTTGCTGCTCTTTGGTCAAGCGGACCAAGTCTGGTTCAGTAACACGTTAAATCATAAATCATGGTGTCCTGACTAATGGATGGGCACGTGGTCAAAGTGGACTCACTTCAGGACTGTGAATGTTGAGCAAAGGCAGAAAAAAGGATTAGTGGCAGTGCCCTACAAACTGGACCGTGTTTCCAGCTACTGGGATCCCGAGTTGCTGCTGGTTCCCAGCTGGCTCCCATCAGTTCTCTGAGGTGACTTCCCACCCTTTGGGGCTTCCCTGGTGGCTCAGCTGGTAAAGAATCCTCCTGCAATGTGGGAGACCTGGCTTTGATTCCTGGGTTGGGAAGATCCCCTGGAGAAGGGAATGGCTACCCACTCCGGTATTCTGGCCTAGAGAATTCCATGGACTGTATAGTCCAAGGGGTCGCAAAGAGTCGGACACCACCGAGTGACTTTCACTTTCCCTTTCCCACCCTTCTAGTAAATTACTGTCACTTCACAAACCCAAACTCCAACTGGTACAGGCAGCCAAGGGAGGCTACACAGATCACACACACACACACACACACACACACACACACAGTGTACCTAGCAAAGAAACTAGAGAAGGGAATGGCAATCACTCCAATATTCTTGCCTGGAAAATTCCATGGACAGAGGAGCTTGGCGGGCTACAATCCCTGGGGTCACATAGTTGGATGCAACTTGAGTGACTTCACGTTCTTTATTTCTTTAGCAAAGAAAAGGCTTTGGGCCTTACCCATGCTCCATCAGACCAGCCATACTGTTATTCGTTCTGCAGATTTCATTTGAAGAAGATACGAAATCATTTTATTGCTAAAAAGGTCTGAAATCATCACATTCATGACTGTGAAGGTTTCAGTTATGAAACCTTTAAATTGGAGAATTTTAAGGACAAACTGAAGGATGAGGACTATGGCAGAAAATATGTCTGAAATAAAAAAGAAAATGAAAAATTGGAAGCAGCTTCAAAATTCATGAGATTTCAGAGGAAAGAGCGATAACAGGAGTTATTTCCATGTGAGGACCCTCAATGCCTAAAAACTGAGTTCTAGGTAGTAAAGAAGAGAATAGTAGGTCCAAAGAAAAGGTTCAGGGAGCTGTGATTACAGACAGATAAGAAACATGGGATCGATGCTTCAAAGTCCTTGAGAGAAATAACAGGAGAGAGACAGTACATTACAGACTTTTGCAGAGAAATTGAAACTCTATTTCTCAGCTTTTCTAGAAACTAGAGTGTGGACATGTATTTTAGGTTCAACTAACTGGACACCTAAATGTAGAAACACCATCTGTGGACACAAAGAAACTGGCACTTCAGGGACTCAAGAGAAAGTGACACAAAAAGCAGACACAAGGAGAACTCTTCAGGTGACAGCAGTTTAAACAACAGTCTCCAGAGACACAGCTGTGCTGCGGAGGCAGCCTCCATCCAGGGTCAGTCGGTAAAGTGACCTGTCAATCCAGGCTTCAGCAGTAATACCCGTGTGGTCCCACTGGTAATGTTGGAGGGTTCCCTTTTCTCCACACCCTCTCCAGCATTTAATGATTGTAGAATTTTTGAAGATGGCCATTCTGTGTGAGGTAATACCTCTTGGTAGTTTTTATTTACATTTTTTTTTTTTAATAATTAGTGATGCTGATCACCTTTTCAAGTGCCTGTTGCCCATCTGTATGTCTTCTTTGGAGAAATGTCTCTGTAGGTCTCCTGCCCATTTTCTGCTTGGAGTGTTCATGTTTTCATTTTTTAGACTAAGCTGTATGAGTTGTTGGTATACTTCGGGCATTAAGCCCTTGTAGATTGCACGGTTTGCAAATATTTTCTCCCATTCTGTAGGTTGTCTTTTCATTTTGTTCATGGTTTCCTTTGCTGTGCCAGAGTTTATAAGTTTGATTAAGCCCCATTTGTTTATTTTTGCTTTTATTTCTTTTGTCTTGGGAGACTAAGAAAACATTGCAATGATTTATGTTAGAGCATTTTTGCCTATATTCTCTTCTACGAGTTTTATAGTTTCATGTCTTATATTTTCAGTCATTGTGAGTTTATTTTTGTATGATCCAACAATCCCACTCCTGGGCATATATCTAGAAAAGATGAAAACTCTAATTTGAAAAGATGCATGCATCCCAATATTCATAGCAGCACTATTTGCAATAGACAAAACACAGAAGCAACCTAAATGTCCATCAACAGATGAATGGAGAAAGATGTGGTCTATTTATACAATGGAATATTACTCAGCCATAAAAAGATGGAAATAATGCCATTTGCAGCAACATGGATGGACTTAGAGATTATCATACTAAGCGAAGTAAGTCAGCCAGAGAAAGACAAATATCATATAGTATCACTTATATGTGGAAACCTAAAAAGGATACAAACTAACTTATTTATAAAACAGAAACAGACTTGCAGACATAGAAAACATGTTCAATTCCATGTTATCAAAGGGGGGAGGGGGAAGGATAAATTAGTATCTTGGAATTAACAGGTACATACTGCTATATGCAAAATAGATAAACAACAAGGTCCTACTGTATAGCATCCCTGGAGAAGGAAATGGCAACCCACTTCAGTATTCTTGCTTGGTAAATCTCATGATCAGAAGAGTCTGGTGGGCTACAGTTCATGGGGTTGCAAGAGTCGGATACGACTTAATGACTAAACCACCATTGTATAACATAAGGAACTATATTCAATATTTTGTAATAACCTATAATGGAAAAGAATGTGAGAAAAATTTGTATTATGCACACACACACACACATATTCTCTGCTGTAGAGCGGAAACTAACACAACATTGCAAATCAACGATGTGCACGCATGCTATGTTCTTCAGTCATGTTCGACTCTTTGCAACCCTAGGCACTGTAGTCCTCCAGGCTCCTCTGTCCACGGGATTCTCCAGGCAAGAACGCTGAAGCAGCCATGTCCTCCTCCAGGGGATCTTCCCAACCCAGGGACTGAATGCTTGGTTCTATGTCTCCTGCTTTGGCAGGTGGGTTCTTTACCACCAGCACCACGTGGGATTTCAATAAAACAAATAAAAAGAACTCTAAAAACCATAAAACTTCATTTCAATACTTTTCACTCAATAAGCCTTTAATAAGCACATATACTGTGTAAGATACTATGCTGAAGACTAGGAAGACAAAGATCCCATCATCCAAGTACTTAAGAGTCTAGTGGAGGAACAACAAACATTTAAATTTGAAAATAATTGAATGACAGAAGTTAGAGAGATGCTGTATATTATCTGCTATGGAATTTGCATGATACATCAATTAACTCTGCCCAAGGACAGATGGGGAGCTATGTGAAGGTACAGAGAAGTGATATTTGAGTGGAGTCAGAAGGACAAATAGGATTTCACCAGTTTCACAGAAGCAGACATTTCTGGGAGAGTGAGTTGTATGAGCCAAGGTATGGAGACTTAGAAATTTGTGATGTGTTTGTGGCCCAGAAAATACAGGTGGTTTGAGCATGGTAACCACAAGCAAGTGCCTAGAAATAAAATAAGAGGGATACTCTGAGATCTCATTATGAAGGTGTATGTACACCATACTAAAAAGTTACTTTATTCAATAACTGCCACTATGGTTTTTAAAGCCACAAAGTGATAGGACCAATTTGATTTAGAAAAATAATCCTGGTGTCAGTGCAAAAGTAGTAAGAACAGGCAATGCAAACACAGAACACACTTAAAAGTTTAGCTGCTAAAGTTTTTGCCTACATTCCAAGTGAGAGGTGTACATAACTCAAAGCAAAAACCGAGGAAACAGCAATAGAATTTGAAAACTATTGCTAACTTAGTAAGTATGTGGTGTGAGGTTAGCCTCATATCCTTGGGAAGGATTCCATAGCCTTGGATTACTTACTCATTTACTCATCATAAAATACTAATAACATGATAACATGGTAATGATTCTGATGTTGCAGAATAGGCACAGAGAACAGTGCATTAAAAGGATCTAGCACTGAGCCTGATTCTCAATCATTTGGATGCTAAATAATAGAAGCTGTGGTTTTTTATCCACTTTCCAGGTGGCTCAGAGGTAAAGGACCCACCTGCCAATGCAGGAGCCGCAGGAGACACGGGTTTGAACCCTAGGTCGGGAAGATCCCCTGGAGAAGAAAATGGCAACCCACTCTAGTATTCTTGGTTGGGAAATCCTATGGACAGAGGAACCTGGCGGGCTACAGTCCTTAGGGTTGCAGAGAGTCGGACACGGCTGAAAAGGCACTTGTTGCTTTTAATAGAGGGAAGAATATAGAGGATTGAATATTCTATTTTGTTCTATGATTCACCAGATATGGCTTTAATAAATGCCATATTATATTTTGATAAAGTCACAGTGAGCAATGTGGTGTGACTTCCACCTATTTCAGACACTAAAGATCAGGAAAGCTTTAATAAAAAACCAAAGGGGGAGACGGGGAAATTGATGAGGCTCTCCTTTCAACTACTACTTGGAAGGTAAGAATGTCTGCATCTTACACTTAAGCATGGTTCTTCTGCAGTTATATTAAATGCTTTACTCTTTTACATATAAGTCTTTGTTCTCTCACTAAATTAAAATATTTAGGTCGGAGCTTGTCTCTAATTCTTTCAGTGTCTATTATCATAAGGAGTTTAATATACATAAATACCTTTACATTTTCACTAAAAGAAAACCTTTATCTTCAATAAAATTGTTATATATAAATACTATACATAAACATATTTAAATAAATACATATATAAAACCTACATCTCTGATGAGGCTTACCTGAATATTTGTTTTTAACTGCTGGAAAATATTGAACTGTTTAAAAGTATTGATTTCCAACCCTCAGCTTAAAATTTACAGTTAGCCTTACAAAAGAATAATAGGTGAAAATTAAAAAGCATATAAATTGCTTTAAACATCCTTAAATTTTACAGTAATTTTCCTGTCTTCATCCTACTATATTTCTAATTTCCAAATTATCTTGTTCCTTTTTATTACAATTGCAAATTCAGAGAAGTACAAATAAACACAGAAAAGTGGGCCCCCTACCTTAATGTACTCAGTTAATATATTCAGTAACACATAAGGGAGATTAGAAAACTTCAGTCTGTTTGGAAAGGTACAAAACGAAAAGTGCAAGTCTGTCTGCCAAAGGAATGCCATCCTAAAAAAAGAAAAAAAAAGCCTAAATTTACACGTACCGGTATTTCACACACACACACACACGGTGATCACACTACACACACTGCAACGCACCTTGCTTTTTTCACATACTGTATTTAGGAATTCTTCGCGCATCCACAATTAAATCTCCTTCACAGCGGAAAACGGCTGCACAGTATTAAGTGAACTTAACTAGAATTAGCTTTAACTGAACATATTTGCCCAGGCACAGGTCTCAGTGTATGTAAGTCTAGCTCAGACTTTCACAGATTGAAGGATTACGAAATCTCTTTAATCCCATAAATCGTAATACCCCAGCTCTACACCTGATTTGAATTTCAGTCCACTTTGCAAACGCAGTCTCGCGTGAGTCTCCTCCTTCCAGCCTGAAGTCTTGCTCCGCCTCCCTCGATTTCTCTACCCCTCCCACCAGCTTCCTAGGAGGCAAGCTGAACAGCAGTGGGCGGGGCACAGCCGTCCGAGGGCGCAGGCGCGGCCTGTGCGCGCATGCGCGCTACGCGGCTACTGGCGCGTCCCTATCCTGGGCTGAGGTGGCCGGCGCCTGTCCGGGGGCGGGACGCGAGGCGCTATGGCCGAGGGCAGCGGGGAAGTAGTCGTAGTGCCCGCCACCGGGTCTGCCAACGGCCTCAATAATGGGGCCGGCGGGACCTCGGCGCAGACCAGCAACCCGCTGTCGCGGAAACTGCGTAAGATCCTGGACACCAGGCTGGACAACGACAAGGTGAGCGGGGCTGGAGGGGCCGAGGGTCGCGCATCCCTGGGAGCCGGGGTTCGGGGGTGGTCGTCTGTCCGGCGCCCTCGCTCTGATCGTGTCCCCGCCTCGAGGGGACCACCTCAGGCCCGCTGGACCCCCAGGCTGCGTTGCCGACGTGGGGCAGATAAGGGGGAAGCCGAGGAGACCCTGGAGAAACGAAGAGGTTTCCAGGGTATTACCTCTATTTATTTAAAAGGGTTCCTCGAAGATTCTGGGTCAGGAAGGCAAACGGTGGAAGAGGGGTTCTCCCTGACACCGACAGGTGTTGGTCAAGCCATAACGGCATAAAGAAAAAAAAAATGTAGAAGTGAGAGTTTTATAGGTAAATGTGTAGGCATCTGACAGTAAGCTATCGATAAGAATTTGTGTATAAAAGATAACATTATACTATGATGATGTAAGAAAGATGGTCCACATTATACTGTGAGGACTAAGAAAGGTGGTCTCTAGGACCACCACTTACTAGATATAACCAGCAAACTGGTGCATTCTGGTTTGAGTAAGTCCCTTAACTTCTCTAAGCTGATGTTAAATCTCTAAATTGGAAATACCGCAAGTTACTTTCTCAGGGTTGTTGCGAGGGTTCAATGAGAGAAACCAGGTGAAATGCTCAGCACAGCGCTGCAGGAGTTGTTTCTTGTTAATTCTCAATAAATGTTAATTTTACACAGTTTATTAAGGGTTTAAAGTGTCTATTATTGACATGAATCTTTTAATACAGCTGCTCTGGTAAATTAGCATTATTTCTTTTTTACTCATGAGAAAAATAAGTTATGGAGAGAGTGTCTGGGTTCATTTGCCCCCTAGTCTGTGTGATTTTGTTCATTTAGCATTTACTGACCACTCATTTAGCCTCGACTCCAGGATGTATCAGGGCTGTGTTCCAAAAAAAGAAACAGCTTTATTTTATCTATTTTTTGCCATAAATATTTATAGCTAAAGATTTTTTTCTGTCTCTTAAATAGTAAACTGAATTTAAATAGCCTTCCAGTTTTTGTCATTCCAGCCATTCTTTAAAATTGAAGTATAGTTGATTTGCAGTATAGTGTTAGTTTTAGGTGAGCAACCAATGTGTCCAGTGTTTTTATGATAGCGTAGTCAAAACATGGAAAGTTCAGCCTGTTTGAACATATATTAGTTGAGGTGTAAGAATTCTGTCTGTAGGATTTAGGGTGCTATTGGACACAATGGGCTTGGTCTTCTGCCCTCTACCCATGTTCTCTCTGTTAAAGAACTCTTTTAGTCTCATAGCTTTTTAAATACTAAAAAGCATGATGATTCTCTAATTTCTAACCCTGTTCCTGACATCTCTACCAAGCTCCAGTTGTTTACATGACATCTCCAGTTGGATACCTGATCCATATCACACAGACGGCATGGCCAGAATTCTTGATTTTTCTCCAAACTGGTTCTCTTCCCCTGTTAGTAAAGAACCTCACCATTTACCCTTCATGCAAGAAGCATATAAGTGCTTTTTTTATTCCTGTTTTCTTTTCCCCCACATCTCACATCCAGTCCATTACAAATCCTATCGGCTCAATCTTGAAAAATATATTCTAATTTTTTTGGAGTATCTCTTTTTTATCTGCTTAGACCATCTTGGGCTAAGCCACTGGCCACTGTCAAATCTTGCTTGAATTATTTTGGTTCAGAAGTTGTCTCAGAGAGACCTTCCTCTCTTAAGTCTAAATTCGGCTCCCAGTTACTCAGTTCCCAGCCTAGAATTTACCGTTAGTACTTATTTTTTAGATATAGCCTTCCAGAGTTGGTTTATGCAGGCACCAGTAAATATGCATGTACTGTACATAGTCCTTTTTTCTTTTTTTTAAACATTTGGTGTTACAGATGTTTCTGTAACTTTTTGTTTCACTTACCTATATCTTGAAGCTCACGCTATGTAAGTACATACAGAATTTCCTCTTCTTTTCAATGGCTGTATCAGTCTCTTTAACCAATCCTTTTTAGATGAACATTAAGGTTCTTTCTAATCTACAATTTCAAACAATCCTGCAATGAATAACCTTGTATATATGTCATGATGCACAAGTAAATATGTCCTTACTGTGTTTCAGAAATAAGTTTGCTGTTCACTAATGTGAAGGTCTTCCGGTATTTTTTGGATTGTGTAATGGAAATAAATTCTTGGGAAATGATTTTAGTAATTTTTGCCTAAGATTAGAAAGACATTTGAAAATTGGTCCCAATAATATTCTTTTATTACCAATTATGTAGGAGATGTTGGAAGCTCTTAAGGCACTGTCAACCTTTTTTGTTGAAAATAGTTTGCGGACTCGAAGAAATTTACGTGGAGATATCGAACGCAGGAGTTTAGCCATCAATGAAGAGTTTGTAAGCATTTTCAAGGAAGTGAAAGAAGTATGTAAACTCTTTTCATTTAGCATTTATTGAGCACTTACTGTATGCTTGGCTCTGTGCTAAGTTTTTTTATAAATAGAGTTGATGTGCTTGCTGTTTGTGTACCATGTTCAAATAGAAAATTTAACTATTAACAATTCCTTCAGCAGCATCTTTCTTTGGACTGATGGGATTTCTAAATCCGTAACCTCCACAAATGCTGCTTCTTAGAACGTTGAAACATTTGCTCTGGGAAATTCTTTTACGAATTTTAGCATTTTAAACAGCAACAGAAAACCATTTCTCTGAGTGATTTTCCAGTAGAAATAGTCTTTCATTGAGTACACCTCCCTTGGATAACTATTTTTCCACTGGAGATTAATAGGGACTGAGTAACCTTACTGTATCCTAAATTATGAAATTTTCAGATTAATTAAAATCAGTTACTTCAGCTAATAAATAATTATTCATTATATTTGAGTGAGCAGTCTACTCACCATAGGGTGAAAATGAATTTTATTATGACATGTTTTATTAATTATATTAAATTAGAGTGATATTACATAGTTAATATTTCTATGTGAGTTGTGTGAAAATGTCATACATGGTACCAGCGGGTGCTTAGTAAACACAAGGCTATTTTTTTTTTAAAGATTTATGATTTCTTTGTTTGTGGCTGCACTGGGTCTTCACTGCTGCACGCGGGCTTTCTCTAGGTGGGATGAGTGGGAGCTACTCTGCATCGCAGTGCACAGGTTCTAAGCGCTCAGGCTTCAGTAGTCGTGGTGCATGAGATTAGTTGTTCTGCTGCATGTGGGATCTTCCCAGACCAGGAATTGAACCCTGTTTCCCCTGCACTGGCAGGCACATTCTTAACCATAGACCACCAGGGAAGTCCAACATAGACTGTTTTTAACTGTGCAGTAGAATTTCATTGGCTGAAGTCTAATAATCTGGAAGGTTAAAAGGGAGGTTTGGTAGTGTTCATAAAACTAGGGAGGGATAGTAGTGATGAGCACATCTAAAGTGTACTCTTGAAACACCATTTCCCACTGAAAAGAAGTACCAAAGCGAGGAAGCCGTAAAAGACCACTGGGAAGTGTCAAAAGGACTATGGAGCTGAGTTAAGGGGCTTCCACTGGTCAAAGATAGGATGGTTTGAGGATCAGTAAGAATGACTGCAGTGGACTGAAGCTCATCAAGCATATTTGTGTCCATGAGTGATACTATTTATTTACAAATCAGATTCATTCAGTGTACTGTAGTGCGTGCTCAGTCCCTCAGTTGTGTCCAACTCTTTGCAGCCCCATGGACGGTAGCCTGCCAGGCTCCTCTGTCCATGGGATTTTCTAGGCAAGAATACTGGAATGGGTTGTCATTTGCTAAAGTAAATATTAGGAATAAGTTATTCTTGAACTAGTTGGCTAATAATATCATAGTGCTAGTTTCATTAGATTATACAGTGAGATTAAAGGAAATAGTTTAGTTTGCCTGTCTATTTGTTTCTGTTTGCTGTTGCTGATATTGCTATTTTGAAATCATTCTTTTATTCACTTAAAAGCTGTTTAGGATAAGCAGGTCAGAAATAGAACTATTACTTATGATTCTATTACACAAAAATAACCTGTCAGTATTTTATTGTGTGGCCCTTCAGGACTTTCCCTGTGTTCTTCTACACACATATACGTGTATTTTTCTGAAAAAAAAACAAAACAAAACAAAACAAAAAAACATGGGGAGGTGTTGTATGTGTTTTATGAGCCCTTTTTTAGCCTTATATAGACATCTTCCCATAATAACACACACGTGTGTGTTCACACACACACACACACACATAGATATTATCATTGTTAATGGATGCACAGATTTCTGTTGTGTGGTTGGAAATGTTTCATACTTGCCATTTATTTTAGGCAACTCTGTGTTGGTCATCTCTTACATACATTGTTGCACACTTATTTGATTAATTTCTTAGGATAAATTCTTAGTATGAGAATCTGAACATGTATTCATATTCTTTTTTTTTTTTTTTTTTTTTTTTTTTTTTTTTTTTTTTTGTATTCATATTCTTAAAACATTTTCCATCTTCATATTGTCAGACCCTTTCTAAAAAGAAATATGCTAGTTTTTTAAAATATCTTTTCATATTCTAGATGTTATTCTTTTTAATCATTTTCAGTCTTAAATACAGAATCTTTTGTCATGCTTTGGCAAAAGAATATCATGGAACAAAAATAAGGATTTGGCTAAGAGAAGAGAAATTTCTTTGACTATATCTAATTTTTTAACTATACCTAATGCTTTAACTATATCTAATGTTACTTTTATCCTTTTCAGGAACTTGAAAGCATACATGAAGATGTTCAAGCAATGAGCAGCTGTTGTCAAGATATGACAAGTCGCCTACAGGTCCGGTATAATGACTGCATTTTAGCGTAGTTCCTGATAACAGGGTAAACTTTCAGAAATTGCTAGATAAGTCTACAGAATGTGAGGATATCTGATACATCATGTCCTGTAGTAAGTTTGAATGTAAATTTTTTAAAATTATAACTCTCTTTGTGTTTCTTCGGTGATGGTTTACTAATATTGTGCAGTTAACTCCAGAAACCTTTGTATTTTGATCATGCCAGTATAGAGATAACTCTGTGAAGTTTTGATAAACTTTTGAATTCCATAATATTCCACAAATGCAGCAGAAATAAATTCCTTTGTAGAAAGCCTTAGGAATACTTTCAGATTAAAGCTATGCCCAGTGAAGACCCAGCTTAATTATGATTTATACTCCCTTTAAAAAATATCTCAGGAAAATATCTGTAAGTGTAGGGCCATTGATTAAAGCAGTCTAAACCCCTAGTTTGGCTGCAGAGTTAGCATTGATCTACATACTTGTGGTTCATTTAATGCCTTTATGTCTCCACCTGTCTCCAACCACTGACTTGTTTCTCCTCTCGTTACTGACTGCCTTATTTTATAGTATTACCCAGTTCAGGTCACTGAGAGAGAATCTCATTGGCTACACTTGTTTGTTTCAGTTCACCTTATAAATGTTTTCCTAGTCTTTGAAATACGTTTTCATTCCTGTTCCTTTCAACTCTGGTTCAAGGGAGAGAGGATTGCTTAGTATGACTTGGTCAGGAACAGCACTCTGTCTTCTATGTGGGGCTTTGTCTAATCTTCACCAGAACCCTCTATGAGGGATATTTTTTGTACATTGAGTATCAGTGACTTATTGAGTATCAGTGACAACTTCATTCAGAGATTTCCTGGTAGCTCAGCTCAGCACGTCCATAACTGAAGTCATGTTTTCCTGGCAGTGCCTCTTTCACTAAAAAGCATCAGGAACTATTAAATTCCATCATGGTGACACCTTTTTCTTTCTTGTAAGCCTTAGCGTTATGTGTGTATTGAGAATTCTCAGTGAGTTCTTCTTTTTTAAAATTTATTTATTTTTCATTGGAGGATAATTACATCATTGTGTTGTTTTCTGCCTGAGTGAGTTCTTAAATGTAGTATGTGAGCCTTAAAACATCTGTTTCAATTTCTTGGGCCTTTTTTATATCTTTGAGTTCTGGAGTGTGATCTCATTTGCTGTTGAACTCCAGTAGCTGGCAGTGTTAGTTTTCTGAAGTATAATAAAATTGAAATGTGCTAATATTAGATATGTTTATAATTTTAGGCAGCAAAGGAACAGACTCAGGATTTAATAGTAAAAACCACTAAGCTTCAAGCTGAAAGGTAAGCTTTTCTTTATATAATCAATTCTTCATTAATTTGGAGATAACTCAGAAAACTATAAATGACTTCAAAGCAGAGTTAAAATAATCAAAAAGTGATTAAAAAATGATACAAAATATGAGGTTTTAAGCTATTATCCAAGAGCAAAACAAATACAAACAGTGTTTAGGAGTATTGATAGCTGGGACTGAGATTATCCCTTTTTGGAAGTGATGATGTGTTGTTTGTTTCCTATATAATTCAAAACTGACTGCTCTTTTAAACAAGCAGTAGATTTTTAAATTGTTTAGTAATTTTATTATCTTTTTTCACAATTGCCTTTTATTTTTAACTTAATGATTATGTACTCTGCTACTGCCAAGGCACAGAACTGTTCTGTCAGCACACATCTCTTTCCCATTGGTGCATGGACCATGGTGAGGAAAATTGCACAGTGTGCTGAAGAGATGGTTGGCTTCACAGGGCAGTCAGCTCTAAGGAAAGGCAGGTGCTGAATTTCTAAGCATGTGCCTTGAGCATCAGATGAGAATGTTTTTAGCATCACAACAAATCTTTTGAAAGAGAAGTTTCCTTGCAGTTAGAGACCCACCTGTGAATTTTTCTCTTAATGTTTTTGTTGGCTGACATGATAACAAGTGTGGATTCAATTGAAAATTATGTCTAAAACCAAGAGAGTAACAGATCACCAATCCTGTGTATAAAGTTTATTCAAACCCTTTCTGCTGCTGCTGCTAAGTCGCTTCAGTCGTGTCCGACTCTGTGCGACCCCATAGACAGCAGCCCACCAGGCTCCCCCGTCCCCGGGATTCTCCAGGCAAGAACACTGGAATGGGTTGCCGTTTCCTTCTCTAGTGCATGAAAGTGAAAAGTGAAAGTGAAGTCACTCAGTCATGTCCGACTCTTCGCGACCCCATGGACTGTAGCCTACCAGGCTCCTCCATCCATGGGATTTTCCAGGCAAGAGTACTGGAGTGGGTTGCCATTTCCTTCTCCTGGCCTGAGTTAAAGGAGATCAGTCTTAGGTGTTCATTGGAAGGACTGATGTTGAAGCTGAAACTCCAATAGTTTGGCCACCTCATTCGAAGAGTTGACTCATTGGAAAAGACCCTGATGCTGGGAGGGATTGGGGGCAGGAGGAGAAGGGGATGACAGAGGATGAGATGGCTGGATGGTATCACTGACTCGATGGGCATGAGTTTGAGTAAACTCCGGGAGTTGGTGATGGACAGGGAGGCGTGGCACGCTGCAATTCATGGGCTCACAAAGAGTCGGACACGACTGAGCGACTGAACTGAACTTGCCATCTTTAGTATGTAGTACAATCTCTTGTAACTAATTGTTGGTTTGATTGAGTCTCTTTCCTACGAAGCTGAGCTTGAGAACAGTGACAGCCTCTTGTTCTCTTTTTATGTCTCAGTGCAAAACACATTGTAGATTCAGTAAGTGATTTTGGGTGAATAAATATGAACTTTGTTTTTTAATATTGGTGAAATCACTATTTATTATGTATTTTTTTGGTCTCTTGAGAAGGCCCATCAACCAAATTTCTCTATGGTGAATGTGAATGTTTTTCTTTGAGGTGTAGTATGTTACAGTGGAAAGGATGTACACCTTGAAGAGCTGAATTCTAATCTAAATCTTAGGTAAGAGCTCATTAGATTTTTAGTCTTATATGAGTCCTTTGTTAACTCCCTCAGGCTCAGTTATCACATCTGGAAAAAAGGAGTAATAGGTAACATCGCAGGGTTGTTGTGATGAATAAGTAATTTATGTGGAGTCCTGAACACACTGCCTGATGTACCTCAAGGAGTACTACCCTCCATATCCCTCTCCGCCTCTTAGACAGAGATGTGTAGTACATCTTGTTTCTTCATTGGCTTTGGCAACTGGAGACAGAAGCTATTCCGCACTTAATTAGATAGTTTTCCTCAGCTATGTTGTTTTATGTTCTCATTCTTTCTTATTTTTTAATAGTTTTAATTTTGATTGTGTTATTTGCTATAAAGTACTTACTGTAACTTAGGTTTTGATATTATAGTTTACATAAAAATATAAAAGCAATTTATTTCGCCCAAATACACATGTAAAAATCCAGAACATATGTGATACATATTCTTTCATTGCTCTGTAAGAGGTCAGGAGAAGGCAAGCAAAAATCACATTTTTCTTCTTCTCCCTTCATTTACGTGTGTAAAACTTGAAGAAAATTACAATCAGATGTAACTTCACCACCTAGACATAGCTACTGTTAACAATGTGGTGTATTTTCTCTCAGTTAGTGTGTGTGCCTACTGAATTAACAGCTGACCCTTGAACAACACAGGTTTGAACTGCACAGGTCCACTTATATATGTATATATACATATATATATATGTATTTTTTGTAGTCCTACACAGTCCACAGTGGGTTGGATCTTCTACTCCAGAGGGCTGGCTGTAACATTATATACAGATTTTCCTCTGTACAGGGTAGGGTAGGAGTCCCTGACCCACACTTTATTCAAGGGTCAACTGTACTAGATTCAGTTAAAACATAGTGAAACAGTAGACTAAAGAGATTAATTTTCCTTTGTGCCTGGTAAATTGACTGAAGATAGATCCAAAAGAAACTCCCAAAAGATTTTCATTGAAATGGTTAATTTGTGTAGTCTCAAGGAGTTTTATTGTTATAATTAATTTAAATCCTGTATGATAATGATTTGAGCTTCTAAAAGTATAAAACAAAACATGTTAAGGTAACTAGTAGATATCAGTACTTAATAAGATAATTAAGGACATAGATTTTTTAAATCTGTATTTTAAGTAGGTGATTTGCATTGTCATTTGAGAAAAATAGAGCATTACTGCCACCTGGAGGACTTTTTCTTTTTAGCTCTTGTCTTTCGGCAGGAGCATTTGACATTGTGAACTTAAACCTGGAAACAAAACGAAGATGGCGTGCATTGTTCTGTCTGTTCAGATAGTGTTAATGATTATCTTTGTTCAGTTTCATTTGAATATTTTGAAATTGGAGAATATTACTGCCCTGTGAATACTACTAGTGAAACACTTTAATTTTATTTGTATATCTTCACATCTAAAATCTGGAAGGCAGGAATGTTGAATTTCTGTTCATGTGGTTTGTATCCCCGACTTGCCTTTAGATTGTGACCCAACTCAGTCGTGCAGGTCCCTGCAGGTTGAATTGCAGACTCAAGTGTGCTTTTTCCTAATTGTCAGCTAGTCTAAGTTGGCTGCACTCAGATAATATAATTTGAAAAGATTTTTTTTGTTTGTTATGATAGTGTGCAGAAAAAGTGGGGAAGACAAAATGGAGGAGTGTTTTTTTTTTTTTTTGATTAATAAAGCATTACTAGATGAGTTCTTGACTTCAATTTCTAACCTAAAGTAAATAATAGGCTTGATTTTTGATTTGTTGTGTACTTCATGTACAAGCTTCAAAGGCTTAGAACTTTTAGGGAATGAGAAGAAATTAATTGGCTTATGTCTCTCTTACAACTCTGTTACCATAAGGTGAACTATTCACATACATGTAAGTGGCTAAGGATTTGTATTGCCTGTACCATTCATGAACTTATTTCTCCTTTTACATAAAGGTTAGTTCATCATTTTTCTATGGCCTCTTACCGTGCCTTCTGCAGAGGTAGGACAATATCAGCTAATTGTATCACCTACATGCTTGATGAGCTGCTAATATTTGAGGCAGAAATGAGACTTCTGAAGATACTGAGACAGTTTCACGTCTTTGTCTTAAAAGTTATATGAGAGATGTAACTTGTTTTAAAGCTATGTAAAATGCATAATGTGCTTGATTTTCTGTTGCCTTTTAAAAAATATTACAGTCAAAGATTAGAAATAAGAGCACAAGTGGCAGATGCCTTCTTATCCAAGTTCCAGCTGACTTCTGACGAAATGAGTCTTCTCCGAGGCACAAGAGAAGGACCCATCACTGAGGTACTTTGCTTTCTGTTGAAATCACTTAAAGAACAGCAGTTACAGATGTTATAGAGAAATCACTCTTTTTTAAGAGTGATTTATTTTACCACCTAAAATTTTTTTTGATTTAAAAATGTTTTTAAGCTTAGCAATATAAGGTACAGATTTTAATTACCTTATTTTTTTCAAAGCAGTATGTGTACTTTTTTTTTAGGAGTCAGAGTACAATAAGGCTTATAAGGAAAGCCTACGTTCACCTCATTGTTCCACTCCTTTCCATCTCTAAGTCCTTTGGCAACCATTTTCAATCTTGTTAATTGCTTCTTCCGTAGATTCTGTTGTATTCTGAACCTCTGGTGAAAAGAAGTATGCTTTGGATATCGATGTTAACTATTTTCTATGGATTTCCTACCATGAGCTAAGAGTAATTAGCCTCTCCTCCATGGCTCCTTCCCCTCCACACATACATATTCTCTTTTCTTCTGCCTCATAGTTCAGTTACATGGCATGTTCTGTTTACATTGCAGTGATGTTGCAATGATTACATGTTCTTTCTTTCACAACTTTTGGTCTTTCCTGAGATTAGAAACTCCTTACCTTTTCATCTGATTCTTTTCTGAACCCATGCCATTCTTTCCAAACCTTTGAGCTATAAAGCCTCTCAAAACGCTAAACAATAAGGAAAAGTATCATTCCTCTTTTTTTCCCCTTGAAGATACTCAGTTTTTCTTGAGAAGAACCTTTCAGTGTCCTAACTGGGAGGAACTGCAAACCTTTGTCTGGACTCTGAGGGCAGGAAGAGTTCCTGAGGAGGGCCAGGGTGGGGGACTTACTGAGTGACACTTGGTAGATGTCACTGTTACCTTACTGCCTGGGCTGGGATGGAACCGTCCCTTGAGTGTAGGCTGTTAAGGAGGTGAGAGAATTGTAGGTGCCTTACCTATTGGTATTTATTGCCCTTATAGTTTGAGGAACTTTATGCATTTTAAATATGTGACATCGCACCTCCCCCCGCCTCAGCAGAAATAATTAACAGTATTCGGGATTTTAAAACATTAAAAAATTTTTTTTATTCATCAAAGAAAAATAACTCATCAACTACTTTTCATGGTTGGAATACTGTGGCTATCTGGAAACTAAGGCTCCAGTACCTTTTTATAGAGGGAAAAAAAGCTGGGAGTTTAGCATCAGTCAACTCATGTATGTTTATGCATCCAACTTTGCATTCCACTCCTGGATGAGGGGACAAGAAAGGGTATATGATAGACTCATAAACCATCATCTCCTGTGATGATGAAGCCATGCTGACTTTTCTACGTCATAAGATATGTAATACATAGCATTTTTTTTTTATGTTATAATCGTCAGGTTTACATTACTCTTTCACAAAACTGTATAATTCTTGAAGAAAGATCTTGTCTTTATAAACTTTATCTCCACATCTTAGTACACTATTTGGCATATAGTAGATATCTAATTAATATATATTTTAAAATGTGAATAATGGGCTTCCCTTGTGGCTCAGCTCGTAAAGAATTCACCTGCAATGCGGGAGACCTGGGTTTGATCCCTGGGTTGGGAAAAGCCCCTGGAGAAGGGAAAGGCTACCCACTCCAGTATTCTGGCCCAGAGAATTTCATGGACTGTATAGTCCATGGGGTTGCAAAGAGTTGGACACGACTGAGCAACTTTCACTTCACTAAATATCTATTATACATTTTATAAAAATTTAGAGAAAGTTGAGATTAGTATAAAGAAGTCTTCATTAGAGTAGGTAGAATAATTTCTTTTTCCTTTGTCATGATATTTCAATTTAGAGTAATACAGTTTTACCTGAAAACATGGAAACTTTAAAGTTACATTCTTAATTTTAAAGGATTTTTTCAAGGCACTGGGAAGAGTAAAACAGATTCATAATGATGTTAAAGTTCTCTTGCGTACAAACCAACAAACAGCAGGGTGAGTAGCCTTTTCAGTTCATGACTGTGTTGCCTCTTGTATTTCCAAAATTTTAAAGATTTTCTAGGTTCTTAAAGTGTATGGCATTATGTGAAGTAAGAGTTTAATCTTTGTGTGTCTTTGGATAAAGAGGAAGTTGTACCCTGATGTTTAGCGTAAAACAGCAGTTGAGTGTCTTAGTGATGGTATTAAAACTTGGCAACATTTATTTAATTATTAAAAAATTACTAAAAAATTACTCCACAAAATGATAAAAAGTTAATAGGCTATAACCAAATCATTCTGTAATTAAAATAATTAGATTCTTATTATTGGCTAAAAGTTTTAAATAAATTATAATCTTTAATTTTTTTAGTTTAGAAATTATGGAGCAAATGGCCTTGCTTCAAGAAACATCTTATGAAAGACTTTACCGATGGGCTCAAAGTAAGTGGTTTCTTTGGTGAAGTCTAGATTCATGAGTGCTTGATTTTATTTCACTTAGTATTTATTTGATAACATTTTGATCTTAGTAATAAAATATTTGAACATACTGTCTTTGTATTTGCCTCTTAAGTAACTACTATCGTTTGGGTGCTATACATGATTAAGGATGGGAATGAAAAAATAACAAAGTCAGTATTTGTGCTTAAGGTTGATTAGACATCCCTTGTTGTTAATATAACCGTTATGGTGAATTAATTTTCTGTTTCTGCTGTAACAAATTTATCTCAATCTTAATGGCTCAAAACAAAATATAAATTTATTATTTCATAGTTCTGTAGTCAGAAGTCACCATGCTAAAATGAAAAGATGCGCATTCATTTCTGGAGGCTCTAGGGAATAATCTGTTGCCTTGCTCACTCACTTTGTTGGCATAATTTAGTTCTTTGAGTCTGAGGACTGAGCTCTTGATTTTTCTTGCCGGCTGTCACTGAGGGTTTTCCCAGCTTCTA